>NC_092843.1:703333-1055000 GCF_039878825.1 Excalfactoria chinensis | reverse complement strand
GCTGCCAGGCGCTAATGAGCAGGCACGGAGGGGAAGGAGCCCGCGCATCCCCTCTGCTCGCCAGCCATCATGAGCTGCTAATAAGGAGAAAGCCGAAAGGGCCCGGGCCTCCGTCCCCTGGTGCATCTGTACTAAGCAAAACAAACTAATGAAGGATTCCACTTGCGGTTAGCTTGCTAATAGAAATGACAGGCTTCAAATAACCTGAAAGCATCCAGCACGATGCTTGTCTATCTGATCAGGGCTCTTCGGCTGGCACCTGACACTTTCAATACTATAATGACATTCACATGCATTCTTTTTGAATGCTGTCATACAGCAAGATCTTTCTTCTCTTCATTTGCTTAGAGGGTGCCTGGCAAAGCTATTAAGTCTGTGATGGGAGTGACAGCTAACTGCAGGCCTGTCAGCCCCACTTCCGATGTCAGCACATCCTTGTACCCATTAGGAGCATATCGCTACAACTTCACAAATAACCTGCTGTAATGTGCTCAGCAATTGTGTATTTTGCATCCAAACACAGCCCATAACACACTTGCTGAGAGGTCCCTCCTGAGACACTTGGTGTGTTTGTTTAGTCGATCCTTTAAAGCCTTTTCTCGGGGAGGAGCACAGGGAAGGTTTAAATGCCTTTGGAAGCTGTCAGAGTTGTGGACGTAGTTGGGATCGAGATGGGTTATCTGTTGTATGTGGCCCTATGTTGTGTGGGAGAGTGAGTTCTGAACTCGTTTAACATGGTAGGAAGGTTCTGTGCTTTTTCCTACCTGCAAATGCTATTAATGGGAGAACAACCAACCAACATGAGAATTTCAGTGAAATATTTGCCACAGCAGAATGGTAAATTGGCAGTGTTGCATAGAGGATAGTAGCACAGCTGTAGCTGCAATGTGCAGCAGCACTTATAGCACTTTCGTTCATGTATGGCTGCTCTGAGGTACCTGGGTTCCTCTGTTAGGACTTTCATTTTGCTTTCCCATCCCTTTGGTTTTCCACAGATGGAAAATATGGGTGGGAGCATATGGATATGGCAGTTAACATGTAGTGGTAGACCTGGGTCAGGTGGATGGTTGGACATGATAACCTGAAGGGCTCTTTTCAATCTAAATGATGATATGATTAAAAGATTCAGTGATATTAGGAGACTTAACTAATAGCTTTTTTAGTCTTGATCTGCAAAGAAGTGCAGCAGTTCCTCATTTCTGCATCACCAGCGAATACAGTAGCAATGCAGTTTCATGGGGTGAGGTTTCATCAGAATTTCGTGATTTTCGTGGCTGAATGACTCACTGATAAACAATGCTTCTATTTTATCCTGTCCCAGAGCTGAACCTGAGCTGAATCACGGAAGGTGCCACTGAGGTGGTAGTTAAGAAGTGATGAGCAGTTTAGCAGTAATGCAATTATAATTGCCATGCTCTAACTCTTCAGGTAGTCTTCCTTCCCTCTTCCGAGTAGAATCAGCCATCATCATTCTCGTTACAGAGGTTACACTGCTTAAAAGATAAGCAAAGCAATCTGGTCTTTGTTTTCTGCCAAGAATCTTTCAGTGCCCTGAAATCTGCAGTCCTGAGACCTGCAGAGCTGCTGTTCGGAAATACGGTCTGCGTTGATTTCGTCACGGCCGACTGAGCCCAAACTAGGAATTAGATATCATTTGTAACTGCCGTTTGTCCTTATGAGTTGGGAATTGATAGCAGTAAGGAAAGCAGAAGAGATCTTAATACGTACACTTAAATCTCTGCTACGCTTGACAAAGGTTGAGTCATAACTCCGCCTCTGAAGCCATAAAAATACAAAGCCTAACAAGAAACCCAAATTTAAGAACGCCTATTTTCTTCTTCTCGTGAGATCCCACTGTTGGGATACACAATTAAATAACGTGCTGGCACTGCAAGTATTTACGACTGCAGTGCGTATTGCTAAGAGATTCAGAAGGATTGGGAAGGAGGGTGGACATCTTGTGAACAATGCAGCAATGGTCTTTAAAGCTCCATCAATGCAACTGAGAGACCGGGCTGCCTTCTTGGCATCTGCTGCTGAGTGTACCGTACATTAGGCATACAAGAAATGGGGCCGGGGGGAATTTCAAATTCAACAGCCAGCAGCCCGGGTATCAATTAAAGTTGGGTTATTTTCATATGTCACCATTACGACCCTTTAAACAGTGCAGCTATAGTGGAATCACGATGTCTCTCTGACCCTATACTATGCAAATGCACCGAGGCCAGAAGGACTAGAAAACCTCCTGAATTTTAATGTGAGAAGTGTGTGATGCCCCTACCTCATTGACATTCTGTGTGGATTTTTTTCACTAATCCTCACACTCAGTAGGCCTAACTTTCTTGATCTCAGTTCTTCAGCGGGGTGTGCAGGTCAAGAAGGCAGCTGAGATGGGCCAGGATGGAGCCAGGTGGCACAGCGTGGAGCAGCAAACTTGGTACAATGAGAATCATGATGGGGTTGTCTGGGGAGAACCCAGTCAGTGCCAGAACTGGCGTGGTGGGTGAACCATGGGCTTGGGTCAGAAGTTCTCCACGTTTTGAGGGATGATTTTTGAATTTATCTGGAGTCAGGGAAAAATGGAGAGCTTTCAAGGTGTTGTAGAATCGTTAAGGCTGGGAAAGTTGCATAAGATCATCCAGTCCAACTGCCCACCTACCACCAATACTAACAGCTGACCTACCTCCACTACGGTAGGTTGTTGGGAGGGGAAGTGCTTGATTCCCCTAGACGAACCTGTCTCCATCAATGATGTGGAGAAGCATCCTTGACATAAACAATAGAAAAATAGACATAAGAAGGACACCATGCTATTTTTCATCTTTTCTTTAGGTGTCTTTTTTTAAATTGGTTTGTTTTCCCAGCTGTATTGTGTTGCGCTTGAAGTATATAGATGCAATAAGCTCCTGGTTGCGGGAGGATGGAGACCAAGTGATGAAGGCCAGTGGTCCCCAAATGCTGGCTGGCCAGTGTGCATCCCACAGCGCACAGGACATGACAGGATCCATCCTCCCTGTCTGTCTGCTCAAGTGGCTTCTTGTTCGTAGGCTTATATTGAGGGAGATAGTGCTGAATACGTTGACTCTGATAGGAATGTAGTTTGCAGTGGTGTGTGATGTACACAGTGATGGTTTTGTTCTGCGCGGTAGACACAATAAAGGTTTTATTCAGCAGAGTGGTGAAGGGGCAGAGTTCTGGGTTGGTGTGCAACAGCATAAGGAAAGTGGGGTACAACTGCCGAGGTGGTTTTCATTCCCTTGGCAGTTTGGTTTTGGGAGGTTTTTAGCTGCCTCTGGCTCACTTTGCATTTCTCGCTCTTTTATTCCCACCAGCTTTATAAAATCCTAAATGTTTATGAATCAGGGCCACATAGTATTTAAATTTTCAAACAGAGAACCATTCTTCTGTATAACAGCCTTCTGACTTTCTAAGGTTGTCAGACGTGTTACTCGTTTTTAAAAGGGAGTATTGTATATAGAACCTCAATTATTTCCTCATAAAGTGATTTTAAAATGACTCCCCAGTGAGTTTTAGGAAAGTGTGTCTAGACTTTTTTCTTTTTCTGTTTTATCCCAGTCTCCCCTTCCCGCCTGCCCCTATCATTTTGTAGGTTATGGATAGTTGAGGATTTGTTGTACTGCAATTTAATGCTGAGTGTGTGCCGTGACCTTTGAGGGGGAAGTCTGTTGGCAGTATCATTACAAATAAAGTACTAACAGATTTCAGAGGTTTATAGATTCCAAGCTGGTTGCTGAAGCCTGCAGACATTTATAAAGTTACCGCCGCAGACTTTCAAACTGGGAACTGAGGCGGTAGTGCAGCCCCTGCTCCGCGCCAGCTGCTTCTCAGAGCCCCTCCGGCCCCACTGCCTCCCCCCTGCTGCCTCTCGGTGGGCTCTGCTCTGTGCCTGCCCCACACTGCACGGAGCTGGAAGGCCCACGCACACAGCCCTGCTTCTCCTGCTGCAGCCGGGGGGGTTCAGAGCGGGAGCAAGGATTTGCATGGCGGGACGCTGAGACGGCGAGAGCCGTGCTTGGCTTTACTGCAGGAAGTGGATTAGGCAAATCCCTGAAACAGCGCAGAAATCCATTTTTCCAGGTGCTGGGGCTGGAGGAAACATATAATTAACGGTATCCTGATTTTTACTTAGTTAAGTCTTAGAGCGAGGTATCCTGGAGTTTATATTTTTAGCAGCCACTTTAAGAGATGGTGGGGGAGGATAAGCGTACATGGGGGGAGAGATTAATTTAAAATTGATAACTGCATGGCAGCACCACATTTTTAACAAGCTCAAGGCCTGCCTCGTGCAGCCTGCTGCACTCAGGGGAGCGGAGTTCAATTCTCCGTGCTGCCAGTTGAAATCAGAAATCACAACTGCAGTGATTAGCGGTGAATTTCCTGATCTCGCTGCCGCCGGCAAAGGAAGGAGGGGACAGGAGGGGACGGTATGCCGCCCCTTCCCCTGTGTGGTTAACCCCTAGCAGGGAGGAGAAGGTAAGGACAGGGGGATCTTGGGGAGTTGGTGCCGTTTAAACTTGTACGTGATGTTTAAGAAAAATCAATGGCCATTAACGGCTGGGCCTGGCTGGAGAGGTGCCCAGCAGCGTCTTAATTAATCTCTTAGCTAATAGAGGAGCATCGCTTCCAAACGCCTGTGCTACCCTTCTCATTCCAGCAATGTAGGTCATGTCCACAGAGGCCGTGCAGCCAGCAGGATACAGCCTGCTCTCGGTGTCAGTCTGGGGTAATCCCAAATGCTGGTTTTCACTGGTGTAAACCTGGATTAGAGTTAACTCTGTTCACATCAAGTAACGTCCTGCATGGGTTTCATCATGCTCGTTCATCAGTGATGCAATGGAGATTAAAATAACAAGATGCTGCTCTGTATTGCTGTGCTCTGAAATGTGTTGTTGTTTGTCTGTTTGTTTAACATCTTCCACCTGGTTAGCAGAGAGCTGCAGCACTCTGTGTGTTGGGGATCGATATACCTACAAAGCTGTCAGACCGGTCCCTTGGTCCTGCTCTGAGCACTGCTGCTGGAGGTTGCTCGTTCAGGTCACTGAAAATGTATGATGAGGAAATTCAGATTAACACATGCAAACCGTAGCAAGCTGAAGTTCAGAAAGCTATTGCAGTGTGTAACAGTCTCAGGCAAATGGGGCTCGTGTGTTATAGAATCATGGAATAGAATTGCTCAGGTTGGAAAAGACCTTACAGAGCATAAAGTCCAGCTGCAACCTGACCGTACTACACTAACTCTAACAACCCTCTGCTAAATCATGGCCCTGAGCACCACATCCAAGCGGCTTTTAAACACATGCAGGGACGGTGACTCAACCAGCTCCCTGGGGAGCCCATTCCAGTGCTTAACAACCCCTTCTGTAAAGAAGTTTTTTTCCTGATATCCAACTTAAACTTACCCTGGTGCAACTTGGGGCCATTTCCCCTCATCCTTTTGGTCTGTAAAATGTCAACATTTCGGTAGCTAGAGCAGGAAAAGGTGTTGCTTCATAAATAAATAGATAATTGGTCAAGAAATGACCTTTGCATCTAGACCTTTGCCTAATGGGGCAGGCTGCAAGTCATTTTGTTTGCTTGCTTGTTGTACCTTCCTGACCTTTCCTTTTGTTGAAAAAATAGTGTTTTTTTTTTCATCTGAGCATTGCAGAGCTGCCAAAGCATGTATTATGTAGAGGCACTGTGCTGAATTTATGTGCATACATGGGTGCTCATCATATCCATAGGATGCTCAGCCGTGTGCCAAAGGCTGTACACCTCTGACAACGCTGCTGAAGTTTCTTTTGGGGAAAATTGAAATGAAATTTCACAGGAAGCTCTGGTAAAGGGCTTATGGTCTGCTGCGTGTATGTATGCCTGTCTTACTGCTTTCTGTAAGCTAATACAGCTACTGTACAAGCAAGGTAGAGGTGCTGATATCTCAGAGAATTCCATGGATAGACACCAACCTTCATTGCCGTTCATTTCCAACCAGTAGAGTGGCAGAGGAATTAAAGGTGGGTCTGGGCAAGCTGGCAGATGCCAGGGTGAGCTCTTATGTTTCTTCATAGGATGTGGTGATCACCTCGAAAATGAGCTTGCTACCCATCAGCACTTTTTCACCACAGCTTTTCCATTTTTTTCCCTTGGTTTTTGCTGGCTACTGAACAAATCCTGATGTGCTTGTTGAATTTCAAACAGCGCTCTTAGGAACTGGATGTTTGCTAAACATATCAAGCCAAAAACCAAACAAAACCCACCCCAAATAGCCACAAATCCCTGGTTTCTTTGGCCTCAAGCACAACCAACAGCAGTCTGTTTCATACCTGGTCAAGCAATGGGTTCCCTTCACACCCCTCAGAGTGCAGTCTCCTATCCTTGGTGTGCTTCAAGGCCAAGATGTTGTCCTGTGGAAGGCACAAAGCAACTTCTTTGAAGAAACAAACAACCCGAGTTTACCCTGATGTAATTGGAGTGCAGAATTTAGCCCATGGACTGCAGTTCTGGCTCCCCTGGCACTTGTAAGCTTTTTATGACTAATTAAAGTTGGTAAGTAGTCCCCCTCAGGGCGTTTTGGCTCATAAATGAAGGCCAACAAAATATCTAATTTTGCTAAATAGAATAATTTTTTATATGCCAATAGAGGGCTTTTGGTGAGATTTTTTTCCTTTCTCCCCACCATTAGTTAGGAGTGAAAGCTCCAATGTTTCCTATCAGCCTCAAGAAGCAAAAGCAGCTCTTGTTCCCTGTGCTGTCCTTGTGCAGGTCCCACGCTCATTGCTGGTGCTGAGAGCCGCGGGGTCTCTGCAGGAGGAGGGAGGCACTGTTCAGCACAGACAGGGGTATCACTGTGTGCTTATGTTGCATTTGCATTACAAACCTCTAGCTCTTATTTCGTCGTACTTCTGCTGTCTCTGCTCGGAATGTTATTTTCTTCCCCAGCAGCCAAACGCTGGTGTCCTTCCCTTCTTAAAACCAAACCTGTTCAGCACGATGCATGAAGCAGCAGCACTTTGAGTCTCACAAACCCCTCATTGTCAGGGATTACCATTAGGGTCATCGTCCCGCACAACTGGAATTTGTCGGAGTAGTTTTGACCAGCCAGCAATGTCAAGTATTTTGGGGGTGAATTGCATCTCTGTAAAGACCAAAAGCCATTTAAAAAGCAGACTGGAGCCTTTTGATTTACATTTCTGATATTAAACAGAGCGCCGCTCTCTGCTTTTCTTTTTTGCTACAGGGCATTGCTTCACTGCTAAGAAATAGGGCCGTGGCAGGAATCCAACTTCTTAATGAACCAGCCTATCTGGAGGAAAACAGCTTTTCACACCATAATAAACAATGAACACCTTTTAGATAACAAATTCAATGGCAAAAATATTGCATTGTACATGTCAGAGCCCCGTAATGTAATGGAGGCACTTGCTGCATTAGTGGTTTACATTAATTTTTAAAATTAATTTTGTTTGGCCTGCGGGGGAAATATTTCCTTTTTTTTTTGTTTCTGATATCCTGCAGCTCATTAACACTTTTTTACTGCTGCTTTACAATACTATCTGTAATCGTCCAATTTGTAGCTAGAGGCTCGGTTTTTAACTAGAGAGAGAGGGGAAAAAAGGAGCTTTTACTGAAATCATAAATGAAGCCTCGACCACACTGAAAAATCAGCATCTCCAGCAGCAGCCGGAGTGCCGCGGCCTTCTGCAAGTGGATGAATTAAACCCCACATGGGTTTTTAGCTTGGGATTTCTGGTTAGGGCGGTAGGGAAGTTTGCATCCCATTTCTGCTTTGCAAACACAAACCTGGGAGGCTCAGCGTGGAATGGATCTGGCTTCCCCTTTCCTTTCCATGCCATGAGTCCGTACTTACGGACACTCCAGGACTACAGCTGTATCTCTCCTGTGTTGTCATCTTCCTGGGAAACAGCTGATACAGCTTTCAATTTAAGAAGTGATTGTGCTTATTCAGAGTCACTGAAGAGCACAAATGCATTTCTCACCTTGGAGCGCTGGAACGCTGCCCTGCTCGGGGATAAAATAGACAGTGAAAATCAAAAGTTGAACAAGTTGAACATCAGCCCAACGCCCCGCACAGCTCACAGCTGTTAATTTAGCAGCACACTGAGTCCCTCTCCCCAACGAGGTGCCCCTGGGACAGCTGCAGTGCTGCATTCACACACTGCCCTGCCTGCAGCGGGGTGAAGCACAGCAGCTCTGCAAATAATGCAGGGAGCTGATAGAGCAGGATGCTGCCGTTGCATCCTGTCCTCAGGTCTTCACACAAGTGCTGTACGACACAGAGGTGCTGCGCGTTGAATTACATGGGGTTGGGTGGCACCTGTGTTGCTTGACCTCCCCTGTGCTTTCACTGGCATAGTGAAGCTGCACTGTATGCCTAATGCAGAGCGGTGGTGCATTGCCACGAATATAAAGGTGTTATTTCCTCGCAATCTATGCAGGTGGTATTCCTGCTGCTAGGACTGGGTCTTCGTGGTGCATAGTGAGAGTGTAGCAAGAATAGGATCTCACTGCACTGTGATGGGGCACTGTTTGCAGGTAGGAAATGACAGGCAATTACAGCAGTGAGTTCATCACTTGGCTGAGGTCAATGGGATGATGCCACAGAATGACACACGTGCACACAGGGGTGTCCTGGGTCACCTTGCTTTGTGGGGTGGGAGCACTGACCGCACTGTGGGTCTGTGGTGGTCTTCCAGAAAGGCTTTCCTGTGGTTTTTTCATGGAGTTTTTAGCCATTTTTTAAGCTTTCATTTTCCACAGACCATCTTTTATCTATTATCCAGTAGTGCCTTTCTGACAGATATTTGCATCAAATGGGAACATACAGGAAGGAACTCTCTCTGGTGGGGAAACCAGCCTGAGCTGAAAGGTTATTCTCTGGCGCTGCTTCTTAGGGCTTTGTTCTTGGTTCCTGCACATTTCCCCCCATCTAAATGCAGGCATTTCTAGTGCTTTTTAGGAATAAAAAAACCACCAACCCCTCAAAAAAACAACAAAAAAACCCTTCGATTCCGAGATCTGAGCTTATTGAGGCTTCCTCGTACGTATCAGTCGGAAACCTCTGTTCACTGAGAATGGGGAATCTGCTTTGAAACATCCATTGAAGACTCTGTCTGCCTCCAGAATCCTTTCTGAACCTTCCCTACCGAGACACCGCCAGCCTGCTTGTTTTTTGCATGGAGAGGGAAGAGAGATGAAGGAAGGAACTTGGGCTGCCAGGAGCCTTTCTGCAGTTGCTTCTATATCCACCACAAGCCCCAACCAATGGGAGCAATGACCTTTAAAGATGTGGGGAGAATATGAGCCCAGCGTCTAAAAGTTAGCAAAGCAGAAAAACCGCGTGTGACAGGAAATAGGAAGACGTGGTTCAATATTGCCTTGGTTTCATAATTCTTCACTTGCCAGGTTATTAAATGACAGTGTATAAAGGTGAATAAACCTCCATTTCGCATGGAGAATTTCATTGATTTAAGGAGCAGCCTCTATGACCATGTCCTGCTGTGGTGGCTTCATCCTCTGATTCCAGTGGGAGACACCCATTTTGCAATGCCTGACCACAGGGGGAGTTTTCTCCTTATCACTTGAAAGTGCTTATACCTAAGCTAAAATGTCTGTATATGTCTGTTCCTGCAGTGAAATCAAAGCAAACATCTACGCTCCAACTCATGACGCAGAGCTTGGAAATGTGGTGGCTTTTTGCTTATTTATGGGAGCTTTAATTCTTTGAGGGGAAACCAAGGGTTGCACATAGGGATGGGACTTGGAGGATGCTGGCTGCAGCAGCCCTGTGCCCTCCCAGGTAAGGTGCTGAGTGGCTCTCTGGCCACGATGGCTTCTCACCTCCCTGCTGTGTGGGTACAGAACCGTAACTTCATGGCCATGTCAGTATTCTAAATGTGTTTTCTAATAGCATTTTAGCAATTATTAACTAGGAAAGTGGTTAACAATTAGGAGCTCAGTAATACGTGGAAGTCTATTGTCCTGATTGAATGGCATTACTGGTGGTAATAGAAGCGTTGGAGATGTATTAAATTCTTAGTTAATTAAGAGTTTGTGTAATTATAGAGCGTTTTTGCCAGTGTTTTATCTAGAGGGGACTAGAGAACTGGAATAAGGTCCAGCACATTGAGTGGAATTTTTGGTGAGGTTTTTCTAAGCGATGTGAACCCACAACTGCAAAAGAAATAGCGGTGGGATGCGGTGATGAATGGAACGTGAAGCCTACAGCCATCGCCTGGAGGCTCATAGATGTCAACCTCGAGTGGGTTTGGTTTTCAGTGGTGTGATCTGAAAACATAAGAAGTCACTTTCAAAAGAAAGTGCTGTCATCGTGCTTTGTGCCGTAGCTGTTTCCATTTACATGTGTGCGCTACATATTACAGAGTAAAAGTGGTATCTTATGGGGCATGGATGCTTTACAAAATACATATCATTATCAGCAGTAATGATGCAGAAGTGGATATCCCATGACATGTTGTGGAGGTTGTTTGGTCCTGTTAAGCTTGAAGTCTCGGCCATTGTTCAGCGCTGAGAAACCTAGAAATGCCGGGTATGAGGAGTCTGTGCCCTTGCATGTAGAAACTGTAGTGCAGAATCCAATGACATAAATAACATCCTCTCTCTTTTCATGAAGGATGTGGTTTAAACCACTTTTTTGGACTAGTAAGTGATGTCAGGAGTGAAACTGAAATACGAAGGGAAGTGAAATCCAGCCAGATACCAAGAAGGCAATTTTATGGTAGTGAAAGCGGGGATCATAACACTCTTAGGATTTGTTGCTCAGAGCTCCGGTTGCAGAGGTGATGTTCGCTCATGGACATGGAGATGATGTTACTCATGCATTTTTAATATTTTATTAAAGGTCTCTTTATTATGGGAAAAATCATGTGTACCCTCTGCGCTCAGTGAGGGAGCCCAGAGGATCAATTGCAAAACATGTGAAGCATGGAAAATTCACAGGGCGGCAGTGATGGAAACAAAGCTTCAGGCTGAGGGGAACAGGTACATCTGAAATAGGTTTTCTTCAGCTGTCGTGCACTATGGCCAGCGTGGGCACATCTCTGATTCATCCTTAAATTAAATGGCAGCAATGGCCAGCCTAAAACATAGGAACTTAGAAGATACATTGTTATGGGTTTAAAATGTATGGAAGTGATACATTTCGCAGCTCCCTTCTTACCCACCAACCATCTTAAGACTTGAACCCTGTAATTAACAGCAGGAGCTGAAAGAGCAGGGCAGCTGTTGTAACCAGCCATCCTCACTCCCTTATCCTAGAAGAACAGGTGGGTGCTGAGGGAGCCCAGGAGGTCTGATAAGGGCTGATAAGCTGCTTTGTTAAGTACCAGCACCGCCTGAGCTATGCCATTGCTTTGTTAGGGCTCCACTGACATGTTAACTAAAGCAACCTGCACTCCAGCTGCATTTATGGTGCTGAGATCTTCGTGCTTTACTCCCTCCCCCTTTTAGTCCAGGATAACCTCTTTGGGTAGTAATACCCCTGGGCACATCAGGAATCCCTTCCCAGTTAATGCTGACAGCACTTACTGGTCCTTTTGGGAACCTGGAAGATGTGCGCAATGGCATTAGGCAGCTCTCAGCATCTCTGTTCCCATGATGGATCTGTCACATTAGCCTGAGTGTTAGCAGTGCATAAGGTTTAACTTATGTCCCTTGATGAGAGAATTAAAGAGCATGTCTGGGCTCTACATTAAGGGCTCCTGTGTGTTGATAGGACTTGAGTTATTTAAGTTAACTTTGCAATGAAGACAACCCCCAAGGGACTGTCAGCTCAAGAACACCCACTAACCACAGCTTGTCATGTTGCTGCAGAGAGAGAGAAATGAGCTTTTAAGTAATTAGTGCCCAAAGCATTCAGTGCTTTGTAGGTCAAAACCAAAACCTTAATTCCACCAGAAAACTAATCAGAAACCAACACTGATTTCAGAGCGATGCTGTAATAAGCTTTCCTTGTGACACACCACTTAATAAGCAGGCTGCAGCCTTTCCTTCCAGCTCAGATTTCCAGCTGACCTAAAGATGTAAACCCACAGACAGCATGCCATTGCAGCCTTGAGCTCCAAGTGAGAAAGTTATGGGTAACCACTGTGTGTCCAGGCCCCAGAATGAAACATTACACCTTTATCTTGGAATGCAAGCAGCAAAACTCATTCTGGCTTCCAATGTGTGCAACTCGAGCATCTGCCCATCAGGTGGGAGAGCAGAGGTACACAGGAAGAAGGTGTTGCTCAAGGAATTTCCATCATTCCACATCTGTATGGCAGGATGGTGTCTGGAGAAGGGTGCTCAGATAGCATCGGGCAAATGATAGACAGTAACTTGTGACTGAGCAAACACATACATTTGTAGGGGTGCAGATCTCAGAATGCTTTAAAGCTGATATCTCTCCTCAAGCTTGGGAAGCCAATTGCAGCTATTGTGGAGGAGTGCTCTGAAGCACTGCTGGCTGAGCTGCTGTGGTCATGGGGTGAGATGGAGATGCAATGAGCAACTGATGCAGAGTCCTCTTGGCATCAGAGTGCTGCTCCCTCCATATAAAGATGTCCTTCACTTGCTGCAGGATGAGCTCAGAATTATTTCTTGGGTAAAGGACTTTTCCCTTTCTTCCCTTTGTTTCTGTAGACATTCTAACCTAATAAATGAAGCCCAAGAACGGGCCCTGGCAGCTCAGTTGTGTCATTACTGGTCTTGGTCTGGTTGGGTGTTTGAAGAGAAACTTCTCGCATATCTGCTCATAAGATACAGCCTTCAACTTCTAATTGACTTGTTCTGTTAGAACTCAACAGAAATTGTGGCAGTGGGTTTGTGGCTCGTGCGATGGAGGCTGTGTTTATGGAGTGAGTGTCCTGGCATTCATTACAGGGCTCTCCTGCCTGCTTCCCTCCCCCAGTCCCAGCGCTGACCC
This sequence comes from Excalfactoria chinensis, assembly GCF_039878825.1. Taxonomy (NCBI): domain Eukaryota; kingdom Metazoa; phylum Chordata; class Aves; order Galliformes; family Phasianidae; genus Excalfactoria; species Excalfactoria chinensis. The sequence goes on along the minus strand of NC_092843.1, from coordinate 1,042,057 downwards.
TTAATCCCAACAAAATGAAGATCTGGTTGTCATATGGGTTGCAAAGCTCTCCTCTTGCATCACAAACAGTTTAGATCAAAACCACCTCATTTAAAGACAGATGTTTTCTGGTAGTGATTAATGTCTCCCCCCCACCCCCCCTTCCTTTTTTAGAAGAACCTTTTATTTCATAATCATCTGCTCTGGCATTAGTTTAACAGGCTGAACTCAGGCACTACATAAGACTGCATGAACTGGCTCGTTTGAAACATGAAGGTGATCTGAATTTTCATGCCCAGCTCTAAATGAAGCCATTGAAATTTCCATGCTTGCCGTCCCCAGCTTTGGCTTCATGTAGAAGCCTCGTGCTCCTGGACACGCTCTCAGGTACCTTTCTTGGTGTGAGCTGTGGGGGTGCTGAGTGCTCGTGGCCTCTCATGTGAGCCGTGTCTTCTGAATTCCAGTCTCCCTCCGGGTGCTCTGTCTGAAAACCTCACTGCCGCCCCTTTCCTTTGACGGCTCTTTCAAAGGGGGATTTTTCTCCTGGTTTATCTGGCCAAAATGTTCTTCTTTTCTCCTTTTGGGCCGCACGCAGATCAGCTTTCTCCTCCTGTTGGAATTGGCTGCATTTTACCCAGGCTACAAATGGAGAGGATTTGAGCCTATAAATCCTTACTCTGTGTGAGTCCTTATTCTCGCTAATAGCCCCGCTGAAGTCATCAAGACTGTTTACATGAATGGGATCAGGAGTAATTCTAGTTGGGTCTAATTAGTTGCACCAACGTACGCGAAAGCAGAATCAGTCCGTTGTTTTGCAAAGCACGTTAGGGTGAAATATGCTGAAACAGGATATAAAACCACATTGTTGGATGTGGCTGCGTGGTTAAAGGACATTGTTTGTTGTCTGGCATTTTTCACAAAGAACGATCATTAGTACAAGTTGGAAAAATAGAGGGTTTGGGGCTGCGTTTTCCCTGCAATTTCATATTACTTGATATTGGTTAGAAATAAATTGTTACAGACTCCCTTTGAATTCCTTTAGGGTAAATATTTATCACATGTAACGTTTCCTCAATATTCAGAATTTTCAATACAATTAGCTTCTCTGTAGGTTATTTACTCCGAGTTGAAATGCAAGGAAAAGCCTCCAAGTGTATTTTGAGCTGAGCCATCCATCAGAAGTCCAACACTACTTTGTTCCAAGTCAACCAAGAGCTGTGGGAGGTTTTCTAACTGGGGATCTACGCTGGTGAGATGCATTAAAGCTAATGGTGTACACAAAGCATCTTGTTTTCCTTCCTTTCCATGGGGTTACGTTGTCCAAACTGAGGTGACAACAGGACAGAAGCACGGCTCTGCCAGCTCCCAGCAGGATGACTTCTGCTGGAAGTGGAGGCTGCCAGGGATAATGGATCTACTTGCTTGCTTCTAGGATGGGCAAGCCAAGGCATTAAAATGCTCCAAACAAGTCAGGATATTTTAAAGCCTTCTAAAAGCATTTTTGTCTTCTCCACTTTTATTTTATTATTATTATTTTTAAAGATGTTTCATTATATCCAGCTTCAAAGGGTGCATTTGATCTGCTGGTATGCTTCTGACTGCATCCACCAGGAGTTCACTTAAGCCAAGCAGTGAAACAATAATGTATGTTGTACAGCTGAAATGAGAATTAACCTAATGTACAGTATTTGCTGCACTGCACAGCTGAAACGAACTCCTGGTGGACAGTGAAAAACATGCTGGCAGATCAAATACACCTTTTGAAGTTTATTATACTAAAATGAAATAAAGCTGCCAAGGGGAGCGTTACAAAAAAAAGAAAGGCTTAGGAGAGCTACAGCTGTTGTGTACTGTTCTCTTTTTGTTATTATTGGAGTTTGCAGAGGCCCTGTTGCAAAGCCAGCTGCAGTCACTGTGATGCCTTCCTTGGGCCCAGTGTCAGCCCACTGGGACCAGTTGGCCCCCAGCACCCCCAGTGCCAAACCCACTGCTGTGGCTTTCTGCTTGGAGGGCTGGGGCTGGCTGTGGTGAGTGCTTGCTGGTGAGATTGGTGTCATTTCCTCCATCCAGCCTTATGCCAGTTGGGGCGATAGAATCACTCTAAATTAGCATCTTCTTCTCTTTACCCCCCTTCATTAAGAGGAATAATAAAGCAAGCCCTGTGTGTTTATATGCATCCCACGTGAGTCTGGTGGATCTGATGGCGCATCTATTAGTTTACTTTGACAGCATGAGGTTGTTTTGACACACGGCCCAGCAGGAGGGCATTATGCATCCCATAAGAGCAGCTCCGGACAGCAGTTCCCAGCAGCCCCAATGCACACGAGCAGCCTGCAGACAGCTGTGGGTCATTCCAGCCAGTGCTAGCAGGCTGAGGGCATTGTGCTGGGATCTTCCAGGAGCCAGAGGCCATTGCACCCAGTTCAGACTGCACTGCCACTGAGATTCCTGACGTAGCATTTGAGCGTTTGGAAGTCTTACTCTTTACAGCATGTGGCTGGGCCTGATAGGGACTAGTTCAACACTTGTTTTAGTGCTGCAGAGCTGCGGCGTGATCCTATAAACCCTTCTGTGGAGGGTGGGGGTAATCTCTACTTATGGGATTAGTCTCTTTGAAAGCAGTCCTGTGTCAATAAAACATACTCACTAGAGTAAAGCTTGAACAGCCTTTAGATTCCATATGAAGGAGAGGTGTGCTCCTCTGGCAGGCAGCACCCTCTGTGTTTGGCCCGGTATGTTTTTTCTATGTCAGCCTCCGATGTTAAAGGATTGCAATCCAGGAGTTATGTGGACTCTAAATCGTATTTGTTTGACAGATCAGGCATTGTCAGCGCGTCCCCTCCCCTGCTCGGGAGCAGTGGGCATCCCCACAGAAAGTGAGAACTGAATGAACTGATTGCTTAACCTCTCCTGACTCTACCCCGGTGGTAGATCATTAATGGTGTAGAAAATGAGGGCCAGGCTGGCAGCGCGGGGCGGGTGTGTGTGCATCTCACAGAGATTTATGCGGAGGTCTGAGACGAGGAGACAGCGAGGTGGTACATCATCATGCAGGAGACATCAGAGACGTTCTTCTTCGCTTCGGTGCATTATCATAAAAAGTGATTTAGACTGGAGCTGATTGATGCAAATGGTCCTCTGTTCTTTCCTATCATTAGCGGCCTCTTTCAGTGGCCAGAGGCAGTGATTAAAGCTGTCATTTGGAGCTGCTCATTAAAGACAAGCACCCGAGGAGCAGGAGGAAAAAAAGGTTGAAGAAGCATGATTCCCCCCCCCCCCCCCCCCCCATTTCCTTAAAAAACACATTATATTTTCTCCAGTTGTGGCTTTGCAGGGGGGGAAGCCTGTATTTATGATCAAGAATGCAGGTGGTTCATCTCAACACAATCAGAACCGTGTTGTTATCTCTTAATATTTCGAGGAGAGCACGGTGATCAGGAGATCGTTCTAAAGGTATCGCTGGGTGGATTTCTTATGATGTAACCTGATGGAATAGCAGACAGGTTTGCACAAGCTGGGGATTTCCATGCACCCAACTACTGTGCAGTTCAGCAGCGGCTGTTCTTTGGGGCCTGGCTGAGGATGACACACAGGGTAAGGATGTGGTCTTGTAGAACAGATGGGAAATAAGAGCAGACGGATGCGTGCCTTGTGGTGGTGTGTTTGGTTTGTATCACTGTGGACCATGCAACGTGGATTGTCTGTGTTGTCCATAATGCCCACAGAGCAGTTCTGCAGCTGAGGGTGTGATGATGACTTGGAGTATCCTGATGGGCTTTGCTTTATGTCTCCATTCTACAAGATCATGGGACATGGATGAGTTGTTGGTCCTCAAGGCCGATTCTTCCACTTCCTCATGGGCAGGGCAGCAGGTGGAAGAGCTGCCCCATCATCCCTGGAGACCTCGATGAGTCAAGATGAGCTGGAGGAGCGCCCAGAAGGGACAGAGGAATGTGGGTCAGGACCAGAGGAGCCATGCTTGAAGCCAGCAGTGTGCTGATGGCATCCTGCCGCCTCCTCGCCCCATCAGCACCTCTCTAAAAAGGTCACAGCCAGAGAAGCTCAGTAAGTGCTGCTGGGGCAGCCTGATAGAAGATGCTGAGGAATGACTGAGAGGAAGTTACGATGATAGCGAAGGAGTAATTTAGCATATTAGGGGAAATATGTCAAACCAAGCTGATTGCTATAAATACAGCCTTCTTATTTCAGAATCTGGCTGTGCCCCAAGGATTTTCCTATGAAATTATGGAAGTGCGGCTTACTTATTGCTCACTGACTTTCACACTGTTGTGCCTTCTCTTTTGGCCATATGCTTAACACTGCCTCACTGCTTCCTTTCCTGACATGCTCATTCCTTTCTCAGTGATGCTGTGTGGGGCAGAAGTGTCAGTGCTGTGACTCTGGGAGTACTGACTCTTCTGAGGATGCTGTTGGTGTTGATTGGGGAGGGACTGAGGGCTTTGGAGGTGGACCCGAGCACTGGAGGAAAGAGGAGGGGATACAGCCCTGTGCAGAGCAGGGTATGGTGGCACAAAGCACAGCATGCTGAAGGCAGCTGGCTACAGCCAGCTTGGGATTTGCCTACTTCAGGCAGAGAAGACATTTAATATGAGGGAGGACAAAGGCAATGGTGTCAACAAAGCAGACGTTTTGGTAGTTTCATACTACTTTCTCCTTTTTCATGGTGCCGTTAGCAGTTTGGTGCAGTGACAGTTCTGCTGGAGGTGGGATTCCCTTACCTGGGAAGGGACCCATTTGTGCTCAGCAGTGCAGCCATTGCCTGCCCTGAGCTGGAGCAGCTGTTGCTGTGTGCAGCAGGAGCTGTTTGTTTGGGTATCTCTGTCGGTAAAAGGGAAAAGAAGAGTTGGGGAGAGAAACCATAAAGCTGTTGGATCTGAGAAATTCTCTCTTCATGTGATTCTGTGTTTGCAAGGTGTTGGGCTGCCCTGCAGGGCCACCGGGAGAGCAGCCTCTGCGTTAACTGCTACAAGTGGACCATGAGAACCATTTAGGTTGAATCAGTGAAATGTTCATTTTGAGTTGGAAAAGAGCTATCAGATCATCCAGTCCATTTCCCCACCCACAGGACTATTCCCTCAATGCACTTGGAGATGCTTTGTCCAGGTTGGTCTGCAAGTCTCACGCAAAGCGACTTCTGTGCACCTTGGAGGAGGTCCATCTGTGGGTCGAGCTGCAGCATTGCCAGCATTCTTCTCAATAATGAGCTTAAACTAAATAATTTCTTGGTAGCTAAGAATGATGTTATTCAGAACAGGTTAAGAGGAACATTTTCTTTCTCCCCTTTTGCAGATGTTTTGGAGGGATGCACGTTGGTTGGTTGGTTGATCTCTTTTGACTTTGCAAGCCATGTGTAGATGGCAGTGTGGATTCAGATTCTACATTGTGCTGCAAAGACAGAGGACATCTTACTGCATGGTTGGCCTCCACCCTGCATTTTGGTGTTGGGAACTGGTGGTCAGTGGCTGCAGTTGTGTTTGAACCTCATTTGTGTGGAAGCTGGTCCCCAATTCAGTCCCAAGGACAGCAGTGTTTTGGCTCCATGCTGGCTGAGGTTCAGCTGGCAGCTTAGAATACACCAGTTTGGTCACAGAGGGCGAAGAGCATGGATGAGCAAGTGTGAAAGTAGTTCAGAATTTCATTTTGTTTCATGTGTTTGTAGTAGGGCAACGTAAGAGCTCTCAGACCAAGAGAGCATTGGAAACCTCTGATAAATATTGTTAATAAAACAGTGCCACTAAGTGAGTCTCAGGTTAAGAGAACAACGGAGATGTACACATACATCATAAAATGTGAGTGTATTATTGCTCGTGTATGCATAGCTTTGTGTTTATCTTCCCGTATCACTGTGGATGCATGTAGGAACACCTGGAAATATTGCCAAAGAAATGCAGATCTGTAAAAACTTCTGCATCCTAAACTGCAAAGTGCACAGTGTTACTGTCAGAAATGAAATGCACTGCTCCCATTTCCTTCCTGATGGAGAAGTTGCAGTAATTTGGGGGTGAATTAAAAATACAATCCAATCATTTCCATGTAAAACCTGGTGCTGACATTAGCCTTTAGTTATGACATTGCAATTATCTCCATGGCAACGCGGCGTGATGTGACAGCCAGGGGCTGTGGTTCACGTGCTCCCAGAGCCCTGGAGCTGGTTTCTTGCTGGGATGCTCCTGATTTTCTCCTTCCTGGGGCAGCACTGTGTTGGTGTGACAGCAGCCAGAGCTTGACTGAACTCTGCTGTGCCTGTGGAAGGAGCAGGGAATGAAATCTGAGCATTTATGGGAGTCTTTCAAGCATATTAAGGAGCAATATCTTATATGATCTCTTCCATTAATAAATGATTTTGAGAAAGCTTATACACGAATACCGCACTTTCAGACCATTACGCACAGGAATACATTATCAGTGCAGATTGCACTTTTGTTAACTGTAAATTCTGTTCTTTAGTCAAACACACTTTGTGTCTCCCTGAAGCCTCACTGCACGCCAGCCTGGGAGAAGCAAAGAGCAAAAGAGGAGTGCTGCAGGCCAAGGCAGCAGGGAGATCTGCAGTGGTACAAGCCAGAGTATGCCCTTACTGTAGTTTGGAATGTGCATGTCCTGATTCCTTCTTCAGCCTTTAGCTTCCCCATCAGGAAGCACTGTGTGAGGGCTGGTGACCCTGATGGGGCCAGCAGGGGTCCAGCTCTGTGCTGCCAGACATGGCAGGAGGCAGCCCAGCACTGGGCTTGGTTCAGAAGTGACCTCCCAATACCAACAAAAGGCACCTTAGTGTAGAAGTGCATTGCCAAGCATTCCTGTTGGGTACCTGTTACCTGTGTTAGGCAAGTGATTTCATTCCCTCATGCCATCGTGGATCCAGTGACAACAGAGCCATCCGCCACCAGCTTTAGTGCCTCTGTCTCTGGCCTTGGACAGCATTTTATGGGTTCATTAGGCTGCCATGTTGGAAGTGCCATTACCGCCCAGTTCTGTAGCAGTGATGGTTGTATATATACATCTAATATGTCACTGCTACCACCTTTTAAGAGAAGAACTTGTTTTTTACAGGCATCGGGACTAAGATGTATTTCACCACCCTGGTGTGTAGTGAGTTGGGTGATTGAATTCCTGTGTGGTGAAACGAGACAGAGCCTGGAAGGATTTATGTCTGCCTAGTCCTGGAGGCCGTCCATCCACTGCTTTGTTGTTGGAGGGAACTGAGCCTGGGGAGCTTTCCTTTTCATGAGTTCTGGGCTTTGTCTGTGGCATCCCTGAATCAGGATTTGGACCGGCTGGCTGCCCAGGGGTGCAGGGGTGGCATAGGGTGCACAGTGTGCAGGGCTGGGCTGTGCAGGGTGTACTGCACTCATATGGGAGCATGGGGACAAGCCTCTCTTAGAAGGCTTGGCCTCCCCTCGAACTCACCCACTGCATCTATCTGCTGCAACAAGTCCCAAAGGAACTGAAATTCCCACTTCAACCGGATTGAAGAGTCTCTTTGCTCAACTTCCTTGTCCTGTTTGTTTCTAAGGATGGTCCTTGTTAAGGAGTGGGAATTTGTTCATCTTTCCTTCCCTCCACCGCAGTGTGGTTGGTATCCAGGTACAGCTGGCTTCCAAGCTTCAGTCCACACTAGGATTGGCTCTAGCAGCACTGCAGTAGTCGGGTTTGGATGCGACTATTCCAAGTGCCTTGAGGAGCAGTTTTGTAGGCTGGGTTCCGAATCTGCTGAGGTGTCATTGGAAGTGCTCCATTGCCTCAGTCAGCTCCTACATTCCCACACGTCAGCCATGCTGCTACCCGCTGTGCTGCTCCTCACCCCAGGGGAGCACCTCCTCGCCTTCCTGCACTCCAGCAGCGAGCTGGGAGCGTGGCTGAAGGTTTTCATTCCTCTCTTCATTCTCTCCTGACCCTCATTAGATGAAAGGAAAAAAAACAATCCTGAAAGGGGTTGGTTTCCTAATATTGTATCTTCTGTATCTACCAGGCCTGTTGTGGCCTATCAAGAATTAAACTGAGATCACTAAACTCATTTCATTTATGCCTTGGGCCTCATTCAAACCTTGGCTTCCCAGCAAAGTAAGGCCAATGGATTAACGTCTCACCCAGCTCAGCGGAGTGGTTTTCATCTCTCTTAATGCCTTTGGCATTAAGGAAAGAAAAAAAAAGAGAAAGAAAAAAAGAGGAAAAAAAGGGGAAAAAAGAGGAGGATGCTTTGAGGGCACCACAGCATTTTGTCCAAGCACCAGCAGTGCCTTTGCAGGGATTATTTTGTAGTGTCAGGCTTTATCCTGCTTCCAGGGGGAGGGAGCAGGAAGCTGATTGCATCTCCATGTCGTTAAGCAGTTTGTCTGACCGCAGTCTTCTTTTTTTCCCCTTTTTTTCCTTTTTTTTTCTTCCTTTTTTTAAGGGATTTGGGTCTCTCCTATGAGGCAGCCCCAGCTTCCCTGGCCACCACCAGCAGCATTAGCTGCTGTCAGACAAATTACAGTATGGGTGAAGCTGTGATATCGACATGTGCGACTTGATCTTTTTTAATGGGGGCACCACAGGGGTTTCTGACTGCCCCACTGAGCTTAATGTTCTGTAAGGAAAAACAGACACAGAACTGAAGGACGTTTCTAATGGGCTGTGCTTAACCCTTTGCTGGCAGATTTCTGGCCCCACCGCCGCCTTCCCCTTGGGCAGCGCTGGGGGAGCTCACAGGGCTGATCTCTCTGCTCCCCAGCTGGTTGCTTTGAGGCACTGGGGGACGCACAGCTCTGCAGGGTGGTGCCTTCCTGCCCCCCACCCCCCACCTTAGTTCATAATTAAGCCAAATGGTTGAAAACTCTCTGGCGAAAGGAGCTGTGTAATTATAACAACAAAATAGCTTGTAAATCGGAGATGTCTACTTTATATTAGCAATAGCTTTATGTACAAGCGCGGCTATTTATTTTGACCTTTCATAATAATTAGCTTCCCAGGGATAAAGAATTCGACATCTATGAATTCAACAATGCAGAGCAGCAGAGGTGAAGACCCTTACGGAGGTTGGGGAATTTCACAGATTTATTTGGGTTCTATTTTCTGCACCCGTGATCCCGTCCTTCTTCCTTTGTTAACAAGATCCTCAGTCGAACAGAGCAGACTGTCAGGCCCAGGGATTTCAGTAGCAGCGCCTCCTCACCATCGCAGATTGTTGCTCAACAGGCAGGTTGGGCTTCCAAGAAGGGGAGTTAACCACTGCAGCTTGGCTGAAACAGAAAGTAAGGCTTGCAGTAGGCAGCAATTGAAGGCTTAGTTTGTTGGATTTAAAGCTTAGAGCAAGTGCTAGATATGCTGGGGGAATCTGGGGTATCCACTGCAGTTATTGGACTCCCAGTCATGGCTATTGCACCCCCCCCTAACTTTCACCATGCCTTAGTTTATCACCAACTCCATGTCACATAACCCAGGCTGCTGAGAAGAGCATGGGTTGCAGGCAGTGCATTGCATGACCATGAAGCCATACACTGGATAGATTATTGCAGCATCCATTTATTATTAATTGTCATTAGCACTCAAGAGCCATGAAAGCTCTTAGCGTCTTGTTTATTTCATGCAGCTCATAGTGAGGACTGATGTCTAGCTCTTGAGATAGCAGTGCTGTAAACAGAAGTTAAAAAGTAATAAGACCTCTGTATGCCACTGTCCAGAGCTGTCCACTTGATTCTTATCAATAGGGCTTGCAAGTCTGAGGCTCAAGGTTGCTGATGGTGATTCTCCATATGCTGCCATTGAGTTCCTTGCATGTATGCTAATTCTGTTCTGCTTTTGGGGTGTTTGGGGGTAGGTGGGCATGCCAGGGCCACAGCTGCAGGATGCGTGATACTGGAGGGGTGCACTCTTGGAGTAAGGGAGCAGAACTAATTAGATGTGGGCCAGTTGTATTTTTGTGGTTATGCTTCTGCCCTGTTACCCAGTTGGCCTTCGTGCTGTCACAGCGTGTACCCAGGGGGCAGCAGTGGTTTTTGGGGTTAGCACCTCCTACTCTAAGATCCTAAAACATTAACCCCCGGCAATTAATATAATTACGTCATTAGTGTGGCACCCCTGATGTTACCGCGTGCTGGAGTCAGACAATTGCAGCGTTGTTTTTTCTTCGTTATGTAAAAGGCGATTAAGGCAATTAAGTGGGTGATTAAAGCTGCTCAGCCAGAGGTGCTGACTGATGCCATTACCGAGACGCCGGCGGGGTGCAGCAGTGGGACGCAAGGAGACCCTGTATGTGGGGTGGGATCACTGACCCCACTCGGCCGTGGGGATCTGCCCAGAGGGGTCAGTGAGAGGCGAGCACATGCAGCATCAGCGCCATGGTTCAGGAAAAAAAAGCCTCAATGTTCCCTTGGAAATGAGCGTTATTGGCTTTATTTAATTAAATATGGATTTACACTATAAATATTGGAGCTCCTAGAGCCCATATTTCAATTAATGGATCATTTATATGTCATGCTCACTTTGTAATTACTGGAATGTGAAAATACAATGAACTGAAATGATTTCTCCTCCTCTTCAAATAAATCTGAGCAAGGCTGGGTTGGATGGGAGCTGTTTTCCCTGCCCAGAAGCACACGGGCACACAGTGCTTGCAGAACAGCCATGCTTGGGCTGAGGGGGTTTGCAACAGGCAGGAAGGTTTGGCCAAGCTTCCAGCTCCATAGCATGAGGGCTCTGTGGGCCTGAGATCCGTGTGTCACAAGTACCCAACAGCTTTGACTGTTGGGTTGGCACTTCCATTCATTCCTGGAGGTTCTCCTGAGCTGTGGAGATGTGGCACTGAGGGATGTGGGCAGTGGGCACGGTGGGGTGGGTTGGGGTTGGTCCAGATGGTTTTACTGGTCATTTCCAACCTCAGTGATTTGGTGATTCTTTGTTTCTACAGGATCCTCACCTCGGCTCATGGTCACTTGAACATGGGCAATGGGCACGATGGGGTGGGTTGGGGTTGGACTTGGAGATCATAGTGGCCTTTTCCAACCTTAGTGATTCTGTGATTCTATGACTAGGAGTTCATGGGCTGAAGGTCGGTTTGGAGTTTTAGTGCTCAGAGAGCAAAAAGTGTCGCCATCACTTGTATCCTGAACGTGACCTGCACACACCTTAATGGCCTTCTCCTTGTATTTGCAATGAAAGTGGTATCCATTTTCCAAAGCGGACCCTGTCAGGTGATTTTAAAAAGAAATGCAAATAAATGCCAGGCTTCACATTAGACAAGCCCAGTGGCAGCTCGGGCTGGCAGGGATGTGGCACAAGGACAGACCCCGTTCTCCATCACCTGCCCTCCACCCCGCAGCGCTGCTCCAGCCCCACGGCCGCCCCGCCATTTGCTGGCTGGCAGAGGCTGGATGGCCGCACCCGGCCGTGAGCAGCACCACGTGCATAATTCCATCAGAAAATATCCAAGGGTGGAAATCATTGTTCTCCGAGCGAGCTGAGCTGGAGCCAGAGCAGAAATACTAAAGTCAGTTGTGCCTTTGAGCTGCCTATAACAGCGCCCTTTGGAGACCCATTTCATACAAAATTTGAAGCCTGTGTTTATTGCCCATTAAAGCAACCTTTATTTTATGGCAAATGTTGCAGTAATTGCCTTTTACGAAGAGCACTTTGTAACACACATGCACTGTTGAAAGAAAACCACTCTGGTATTGTCTATCGGGACTTAATGGCGCAATTAATTTTACTCCATCTGTTCCTGAGACTTTAAAGGAAAATGGATTTTTTTTTTGAGCGCACTTTAATGAAGAAGATAAAGCGGCCCGGCTGGTGTCCCACAGGCTCAGCGCAGTAAGTTCAGATTATTGCTCAGTCTGTCAGAATGGGCTGCTTCCCTCGGCAGCCGCCGCGGCGCGCGGCCCGCGCTGGCCCCTCGCCGCGCCGTTCCCGATGACAAACTGCCAGCCGGCTCCCACAAAAGCGCGATTAAAATGTCAGCACAGGATGACGAAGGGGCCGGGAGGGTCCTCGGAGACAAACTGTGTTCAGTATGAGTTAATACTTCACTGCAGTGCAGGGCTGGGCTGCTGCTGTTCCAGGGAAGCGCGAGGCAGAGATGTACAATGGGCTGGTGTGAAAATACAGATACGCCGCGGCCTCAGCTGCAGCAACTGGCAGGGAGCTGCTTATTTATGCTGTCCGAGGGCCGCTCAGCATCGCTGAGCTGCTTTTTGCAGACCCTGCCCCATATTGCTCCAAATGGGGGGTGTGTGCTCTGCCCCTCTGGGCACCATGGGGTTGGGTTGCAGGGCAGACCTATGCTGAGCATAGAAGTGTGCGGCAGAACTTGCAGCCCAATGGCTTGGGAGCAACACAGCACAGGGCTGGGATCCACCCATGAAGAAGCTGAGTTATGCTTGAGCAGGTCATGAGCCTGTTAGACCTGCACAACGTTGGGCCCTGGGCAGCCTGGTCTGATATTAGATATGGAGGTTGGCAGCCCTGCCTGTAGCAGCGGGCTGGAGCTTGATGATCCTTGAGGTCCTTTCCAACCCAAGCCAGTCTATGATTCTATGGGGTGAGTGTTCCCATGCGCTCTGACATATTTAACCTGTCTGCCTTTAGCTTGAGCTGCAGCTGCTCGCGTGGTCTCTGCCCTCACCCTTGTCTGCTAACCTGGGAGGAGCAAGACCCCCATGGTCACTGCAGCCCCGAGAGCCTCCCAGGCTGTTTTGGAGCTGTGAGCACAACTGAAGCCAATCACAAGGTGAGAAGGCTGAGTGCTGGCATCCTGCTGGGAGTGAACTGCACTGCTCTGGCAGCAGGTGGGAGCCCCGCACTGTCCCTAATGGTCATTAGGCAGCAAATGTGGGGTCACCCCTCCCACTGGCAGGGCAGCAGTCACAGACTGTAAAGGCCCTGGGAGAGGAAGGACTTGCACGGCTGGTACCTGCAGCTCAGGATGTGACCCACACGGTTCTACGTGGTCTGTGGGGGAGGGGAGCTGGGGATTGCTAGAGCAAGTTGAATTCAAAATATACTGCACACTCGAATTAAATGCAATCAGAGACATTCACTGATATCATAATGGCTCTTGAATAATCAGCGCAAGACATAGCACTGGGCTATTGACTGCTTACAGCAAGATCCAGCAAGGCAGTGATTGCAGCGTGCTGCAATTGGCGAGGGGCGTTTTTTGTTTGCAATGCCATGTGCTGATTCTCAGCTATGATTTAAAGCAAAGGGTGTAAAACAGGAAGCCCTTACATTTCCCATCACATTTGCTTCCCTCTTGTCGTTTGTCTCCAATTAAAAAGAAGGCATGGCTGCCTGAGCTCTGTATGGGTTCAGCCCTGATCCCATCCACTGGGCTTGGTGGCAGGACTGAGATGCAGTGCTGCAGCCAGCAAGTGGGCTCCGTGCTGCAGAGCATTCCATGGGACGTTCTGCAAAGGATTTGTATGAAACTAAATTGTATTGTATTGGATTAGGGCTCCATAAGTTTACTATTTGCAGTATAGCATACATCTGCTCCCACAGTAATCTCTCCTTGGATGGGATGCACGTTTATTCCGTGAGCTGCTTCAGCAGGAAAATGAATGTGCCCATATCGGTGTGTTATTGAGGGAGTAAAGGGCTGCAGCTGGTCCCAAGCTCATTCAGCAAAGCTGCGTTGTGACTTACAGCTCTGCTGGCACACACCGCTGGCTGTCCGTGCCTGGGTTTGTATGGAGCTGCGGTCAGGCCAGGTTCCTGGCTGACACTGAGTGCTTCCCAGCCCCACAGTAAATCCCCTGCTGAATGGAGCTCTGTGCTGCCTTCTCAGGGCTGGGGAGAAGGGGGTGAAAGGTTTGCTTTTGCTTTCTGCACGGCTCGCTTGGCGCAAGCATGTGAACCACAGGAGGTTTGCTCTGGTGTTTTCCCAGCTCATTTCCCATAGCCTGAGAAGTGATCTCGGAGTGTCAGGTGGCACGAAGGCCACTTTCCATGTAAAGCAAAAGGAACCGGCCAGCTCCAATTTATCCTTTTAAGTGTTGCTTACACAGGAACGGCCATGACTGTCCCCCAGTTACCAATCTGGGCTCGTGTGGCATCTCTCTGACGCCAAGCTGCATTTCAGGAACTGCCCATATTTGGGGCTGAGGAACCTTTCAGAGCTGCTGAGGTGGCGGCGGGGTCATTTTCCCCCTCAATGCAGTTTTGATCCATTTCCAAAATGCCTCGTTTCTCATTCACTGGGGAAAATCAGACGCCAAGATGGGGAGACTTCATCTGTGTCCCAGTGGATGTGGCCAAGAGGCCAGACAGAGGTGGGAGATGGTTCCAAGTGAGTGGAAGAGCTCGGTGCTGACAGCCCTGAGGGGATGGAGACTTGCTTCATGAGGCTGGTTTGTAAGGAGGGTGAGCCACACACATGGTCCAGCTCTGGCTTGGAATCACAGGGAGCAGCATTTCCTTGTTCTATGTTGTAAATGGGAGCTCAGAGCCCAGCCTGGCCTCACGAGTCTGAGAATTTCAGAGCCTCTAAGAAAAAATGCCAATGTCATGGAAACTGTCCAGGCAGGCATGCAGGGAGCCGTGGCTGTTAGTGGTGCAGTCACAGCAGGAGAAGGGTCTGACAGTGCATTCTGCAAAGATTCAGCTAACTGGAAGACACACAAGCCAAGAGCTCAGGGCATTCCTGCCTGTTTGCTAACTTCCAGATGTAAGCTGGTACACCATAAGGAAGGCTCGTTTCCTCTCTTCTGTATGTTGAAGTGCTACTGAGAGCTACATTTCTTACAGGCTGTGGCATCGCTGTGGCAAACAGGCTGGGAAGTGCAGGCCCAGGTTTATGGAAAAGGAGATAACAGAAAATACAAGGAATCAGCTTTTCATGACAGTGTACTGCAAGTGCCGCCCTGCCTCACGGGAGGTGTGTAACAGCATTTGAAGGCAGTTCTTTGAGAGCTAACATTGAATTTGCCCTGGTGTATTAGATCAGCGAGGAAACAAATGGTGTCCCTGTGCAGTGGGGGTGGTGGGAAGGACTGCAGAGCTGGTGTGAGTGAGGAGGACTCCCTGGAGTCACTGGCCCTCAAATACCTGTTCGGTTACAGGTGATGGGGATGGTCCCTACTGCATCCAGCAGCCCCGTGTTCCCAGTAAATCAGCTGGGGGTGCTGCCCACCTGCACACTGAGCCCTCTGCCCAGGGGCTGTAAGGCAGGGTGGGCGCAGGGACCTGTAAAGGCAGAAAAAGGCAATGGAAGAAAGGCCACAAAAAGTAATGAAAGCAAATCCAATAAATCCCACGATCCATTCCATCTTAAAAACTTGCAGCGATTCGAGCTTTTGTTAAAAATTCCACCTCTTGATCTTGGAAACCACAGCTAATGATGGAAAAGAAAAATCCAAACCCGCAGCCCTCTGCAGAGTTTTATGTGTTTTATAATAAAACAACTTTCCCATGACTTCCATAATAATAATAATAAAAAGCCCAGCAAGGCCGACTTGTGTTGCCAGAGAGCAGTTTTGTGTTTTAATAGGCAACAGCTGAAGTGGGTTCATAAGGGCAGGAGCCAGGAGTGGGCGCAAGGAGTGAACTTCTCTGCAGCCCTGCAGTAGTGCTGGGCCAGCCACAGCTTTGCAGCACCGAGCTGGGAGAATTTCTGCAAATGAAGTTTGCAAAGAAGGATGCCGGGCTCGGCGTTACGGCGTTACACACCCGCCTGTTCTCAATCACTCACTGGAACTTATTTTGTAGTTAACCTCCATAAAGGACTGTACAGCCGAGCAAAGGCCTGTCAGACACACATTATTTAGAAGCCCTTATTATTATTTTATTGCCAGTCCTTGACAGCTGAGGAAAAGCCAAGCGCTTTAATCTTTCTTTCCCTTTAGTTTACAGTGTAAGAGCTGCATGTAAGATGGATTTGATTAATATGTAACAGAGATGCAATTCTCTGTAAAATGTGCTGTACTTTAGAACCCTGGAAAACAAACTGCATCACAATGGCTTAAATCTCAGTCCATTGTATTATATAGACATCATAAATAATAGAGAGCAGGCAGATATTGCTGCAGGCTTCATCTACATAACACATCTGAGCTCTCCATAATGTGTTCAACTTGTCACTTTTAGTACAGAAGAGAGGCAATAAAGCTAACAGCTGACTAAACCACATCAGCCCTGCTTCCACTTCCAGGGTGGTGAATGCTCATTAAGCAATCTTAGCTGTGACTTTTAAAATCCATAACTCTTACAAATGTAAAAAAGTTGCCACAAAAGATTAAGCGCAAAATATATGTCAGAGCATTAATTTTCCGCGCGCGGGTTCCAGCCACCGCAAACCTCAAATATTTCTCCCCTTTGTTTTATATACGCTCTTGGTTAAAGCGGATCTTAATAAAAAATGTTTGTTTCCATCTGGGGTGGCAAATACCTCTGTGGTTGCGGTGAGTGAAGGATGCAGTACTTCACGCGGCTCGAGCAGGCTTGTTCCTGCACCCAAAGGGGTTTTCCCTCGGTGTGGATGTGTCAGCTGGGATCTCGGGGTGGCGTTGAGCCATTGGCAGGGTACACGTGGGGCTCAGCCACGTGGTGGTGGTCATTGGTAGGGTTGGGTTGTAGGGCTTGCATTGCAGAGAGAGGTGCAGAAATACAGAATCACTGAGTCATTAAGGTTGGAATAGACCTATGTGACCATGTGGTCCAACCATCCCCCACCATGCCCACTACATGGCCCTATGTACTACATCTGCCCTTTCGTTAGGCACCTGCAGGGATGGTGGCTCCACCACCTCCCTGGGCAGCTGTACACTGTCTGGCCACTCATTCTGAGAAGAAATTCTTCCTCATATCCAACCTGAGGAGCCCCCACGTGCAGCTGCCGCAGGGCTGCGGGCTGCAGAAGGGTTTTCCAGCAGCAGGGGAAACAGGAAAGCCCTCGGACAAGGTCAGCCCCCCCCTGGGTTTGTTGCGGTTTTGCAGTGAGGAATGCCCAGCTTGGGCTCAGAGGTCAGCCCTGCCTTTAACCCCAGCTTAGGGAGGGTTTATCGGGCGTTTAATCTCTGGGAAAGCTGAGGCTTAAAGGGAGAAGTAAGTAATGTATAGGCTTGGCTTCGCTTTTCTGCACAAAGGAATTCTGTCTTGTGACAAGAAAAATTTGCTTTTAATTATGGAGGAAACATTTCAAAGGCAAAAAATGCAAGTTGGGAAGCATAATTCCCCCTCGCGCTGGGGTGGGTGCCAAGCTGTCCTGTTGGAATCTGTTTTTTGCAGCGCTGTGACAAAGCCCGGATTTAGGGTGGGAAAGACCTGAGTAGGACCCCCTTACCTCCCATGTCCCATCAGATGCAAAAGGTGTTTTCTGCCATAAAATGAGCAGTCCGCACTGTCTCACTATAGCCCCGTGCTGGTCCAACATCGTACATGGGATCACGTGGGCACCAGAACCCCCCAAGAAATAAGGCTCTGCATAGAGCAGGCCACCTGATGCCTTATGAGCACCCGCTTTTCTGAAATCATGCAATTTCAGTGTCGCATCCTTTACATCTGAAAGCAAAACATTAGTACCTGAGGCTGATTAATCTCGCATTCTTCAAATGTGCCATAGCCCCCTCCTCCCCCCTAATGGCACCTGGGACTCTCAGAGGGTGTGATGCTGTCACAGAGAAAGTCTTTAAGAATCTTTCACTCCAGGCTGACATCCCCACAGGATGCATTTGAGCAGTTACAGAAGCTTTTCTTTCCCATGGGGGTTATTAAATGTCTGACTTGCGTATGGACCAATATTCACAGCATTCATTTCAGATTTAAATCGGTTTTAAAGTTCTGCGCGAGCTGGTGAAGAAGCAGCAATGTTATTTAGAGGCTGTGGTCGTGGGAGTGATGTGACAGCCCAGAGCCCTGGAGGAAGCAGAGGTGAGGAGGGGGAAGGGCTGGCCCAGCAATGCAATTCTGCTTCCAAGGTAAAGGGTGAAAATGTATTTCCACTTGGGCAGAGTGCTGGAGGAGCCTGAGACCAGTGGCACCATCTTGTTTTGGTAAATGGAAGCCAATTGTTTTAATGGGATGTGGATAGGACCTGGGATTTTGGGTTTCTTTCCACCATGCACGTGCATTCAGTGCTGCTGCGGGTGCCAAGGAGGGTTGGTTTGTTAGCCTGTAAGAAACTGGAATAGAAACGAATGTTGGGAGTCGAGGAGGTGGATGTAAAACTAGAAAATATAGAACCAGTGTGCTCTTCAGTGAAAGAAAGCGTTCATTCAAATTCCCCACTTTCTTCAGAATATGTCTGTATTTCGGTGTCTTGCCATATGTTGGAATGACAGCGAAGTTTACCCTTAATATTTTTCAAGGCACTTCGATGTTAAAATGATAGATAGACTTCACACATGCTCTCAACACGTCGCACTGGTGTGAACGCGGAGGATATAGAGGCTGAGAGAGTCTGTTAGTCCTTTTTTTTTCCTCTTTGCTCTGCACTCGTGTTCTTCTCTTTGCCATCTTTTGTGTCCCCGTCCATAGCAGTGAGCAGTGATGCTATGAAACGTAGATATTCTGCTCGATTTTTGCTTGTTTTCTGCTCTTCCACTGTTCACCAAAGGGAGTAGAGTTGAAATTCTCCCACAGTGGTGTGAAGCTTCCAAAGCATTCCTCTGCTTGGCTTCCTTTGTGGGTTGCCAAAGGAGCACACCACAAGGGATGCACCAGGGGCAGAATGGAGCCTGCTGGCTTTCCCATCTGTGGGGAAGTTGATGTTGGTACGATCAGGTTGGTACAACTGACGTTGGTACAGTTGGGTTGCACAAAGTCAGTGTGACTGTAGCATCTCAGACCTGCAGGTCTGTGGTGGTCAAAAGAAGCCTGAAGGAGAAGCCCAGAGGGTTTGTTGGTCTGCCTCGCAGCTCTGCAGGAACAACAGGATCAGCCTTGC
This sequence comes from Excalfactoria chinensis, assembly GCF_039878825.1. Lineage (NCBI taxonomy): Eukaryota > Metazoa > Chordata > Aves > Galliformes > Phasianidae > Excalfactoria > Excalfactoria chinensis. The sequence continues at coordinate 1,023,201 of NC_092843.1, read as the reverse complement.
TCATTGCACGCCCAATACCTGGCTTCCCCTCTTTGTTATTGCCATTGATCTGAAGGAGAAGATGTTCTAGCAGTTCCAAGCAGCTGATCGGTACCGCGCGACTCCCCACTAGGCTCTCTCGCAGGCTGTGATCCCACAGCTTTATCTGATGCCACCTCCCAGCCCTGCACACTGCTTGGAATGGGAACTGCTTCTGGGCATCCCCTGTACACAGTGCTCCAGCAGAGCCCTTCCTGCATGGAGCGGTGCAAGGAGCTGCCTGGAAGTGAAAAAAGCAACTCACAAACAGCAGTGATGGGGGGGAAAAAATGGTGTGATAACATTTGCAAGTGAGTAATGTCAGCGGGGCGAGCGGGAGCCGACAGGAATCTTAGCTCAGCAGCAGCCACTGCGCTCTTTACGGCGCAGCCAGATGGCCTGGTGCAGCAGCAGCCTTTCAGAATTAATAACTGCTGCTCTGGAGGGAGAGGCTCGTTCAGGAGCCGTTTCGCATTTCGGCAGGAGCGTTATTATTTCTTTTCCTGTGTGCTTTCTGGCCGCTTTGCTCCGGGTGAGATGTCAGCCATACTCAAAGGGGGGTTCAAAGACAAGGGAAAACGCTCCATCTCGCTCTGCACCTCCTTCTTTTCCCCCACCCTCCCTCTGTGCCACCTTCCCTGCGCCTTTGGCTTCTAACGTTGCAGCTTTTAATCTAGAAATTATGGTAACTTGTATGTGCATTTTGAGAGTATATCATTGCTGCAGTTAATTAACAGTTATTAGCGTTAGCGTACTGTGCTGTATTATATGTCACAAATCATCGAGTCTCCCTGTGCAGTTACAGCAATTAAGAACTCCATCACACCTTCTGTATAGTCATTTGGTTCTCTTCCAGGTCTTTTCAAAACTGGAAATTGCTAATCAAATCATTTCTGCTCTGTGCCTCGGTATCGTTTATTCCATTCCTAATGATGTGCGACTTTTTTTTCTTTGGCCGTTAACAGAGGCATCCGTGCGTCTAACCCATTTCACACCACCGTCATGCTTTAGAGAGGCGATAATGAACTTGCAGGAGGAAGTGCAGGCTTTGGTGGCTCTTCCCACCCTCCCCCCCCCTCCTTTCTTCATCATCATCTTTTTTTTTTTACCTTCTTTCTTTTTATTTTTTATAGCGATGTCTTTCCTGCTGTTGGGTGATTGAATTTTGAAACTGTAAAATGCATTGACAGACTTACAAACCCGACTTGCCAGAGCTGCAGCTATCACAGTTTAGCTTCAATTCAGAGCACAGTGAGATTCCTGCCCGATCAATTTGTCATCCCTCTAAATGGAAACTAATTACTTCCCAGGGAAAGATTGCGGGCAAATATCACCCTTTGCATCAGCAGCCTTCTGCAGTGAGGTGGAAGCGAAGTCCAAAGGGTTTTTGCTAAGAGAGTACAGCACAAACCACTTCATGTCTTATCCCTTCCCTTCGTCCTGTCAGGGAGAGTTTATTTTATTCACGCTCTTAGTAAAATTGCCTTTGCCTTTGCAAGGGTCGGATGTCAAGGGCATATTTCCCCTTTCAGGTCAGCTGAATGTGAGCATCACAGTCCTGACAAGGACACCTGATGTCATCCCAATACTGGAGCTTTTATCCAGAGAATGATGCCCAAGTCCCGAAAATAATTTCACCAGGCATCATCAGGCTGATCTGGGTGAAGGCTCGGTTAGCTCTTAGAGATCGTTCCTACTGTAAGATATTGCTTTGCCGCTCTGCCAAAGCGTCTTGGCTCTTCTGTTCGTTGCTGAAGTTTGGGTGGAATTGGAGTCAAAGTCTGCTGACAGTTTTCACCTCGGGTTAATTCTGCAGTTGAAGAGATGTGGCCACCTTCAGGTGAGGGGGGGGTCACAGGTGGCCGGGACCCCCTGCTGCCCAGAGGTGCCCTTTGCCATGCTCACTGTGTGTCATTCTTACTTCTAAACTGGAATAATGCAAAGATTCAGAGCCTTGTCTGGGTTTTGCTTTTCTTTTTTCTCCTAATGGACCATAAAAATAGAGAAGAGAACTTGGTGTCAGCTCTAGTTTTGTTTTTTATCTCCCTCAGAATGCTCACATGTATCCCTTAGTGCAGAGCTTGTGGTCTGTCTTGGTATCACTCATTTTCCTCAGCAAACAACTCCAAGTTGATTTCCAGTAACTTTTTTCACATCCTCCCTTCCCTTCCTCCCTTTCCCATAGCAGCAGTGGTCCCACAGCAGGTGTGGGGACATTGGGCCACAGCCCTAACCCATCTCCTTGGACGCTTGGCCAGAAACTCAAGCTAAAAGGGCTTAAATGGCAACAGTCTTCCCTGGCCTGAATCATAGTCTGGGCAGGCACTCAGGGCCTGGCTTTCCTTGCTGTTTACAACCTGAACCACCTCTGGCATTTGGGTTGCTAAAATTGGAAGGAGCTTCAGAGAGGACACCGTTAGTGAGCGGAGCAGCTGTGTGGGCTCAGCTATTTCTGCAGACACCCAGAAATTCAGGACACCCAGTCTGACCTGACTGAAATGTAGACTCACACTGGAGCCAGCTGGGTCACCGGGGCTGTTCACAGAGTCATAGGTTCATTAAGGCTGGAAAAGACCACTAAGACATGGATGTGCATATGAAGCAAAGGTGTGTCACTGAATTCCTCCATGTGGAACCAGATGGCACCCAGTGACATTCGTTGGTGCTTGCTGAACGTTTATGGAGACCAAACAGTGGATGTTGGCATAGTGATGGGAGGATGGTGTGTTTCAGCAGAGGGACATGGCAGACAAACCATGTCCTCCACGGCCATGAGGACTGCTGTGAGCACGGCATGCAGGCTCTTGTTCTTGTTCTAAAGGCTATTGTGCTCCTTGTATCTGTTGTATGGGAATCAAAAGAGGTGTGACTTTCAGAGTAACCTGCATATTTCATCTCTAGTCCTAAATGTGCTTGGGGTGGGTGTTGTCATGTGGTTTGATGTAAGCTTTAATGCCCACCAAGCCTGGAGGGGTTTCTGGTTGATGTATTATGTGCAGCCTGATCCAGGAGCGAGCCCCAAAAGGGCAGGACATGTCCCAGCTTTGGTGCCGTCTGGTTCTAAGAGTACCGCCTGGTTGGTCATTTATTTGCAGTATTGTTATGCAGACAGTCTTTGGGTATCATCGCTAAAGACGTAAAAGGGATTAGTTAATGTCCAAAAATAATCGTGAAGTTAGCGAAGAAAATGAGACAGCAGAAGAAGGGAAAAGAGCAACTGTTTTCCTCATTGACACATTGTGGGATTGGGTCTTCGGTGGACGTAATAATATGGCGAGCTGTGCAGAAAGTCATTACATGGCTGTGTCCTGGAGGTTTAACCCCAAACATCATTCTTCTTTTCCTTGTGCACTGCAGTGAAGTAATGTCCAGCTTGGACATTGCTCATGGCCCGTGGGGCCACGCTCAGACAGCAGCGTGGGCGCAGCGCCGTGTGTTGTTCAGCCACGGCACCCTCTGTAACTCAGCCCTCCTTCAGGGAAGGCCTCAAGGTTGTTGTTTTTTTTCCTTTTTCCCAAAGACAAAGAAAACATCTGGTAATTTGAGAATCAGCCTTTGTGAGAGAGAGCCAGGAGCGGCTCCCTGGCTCACTGTGGTATCACCGCTGTCTGTTTAGATACCATTAACTGCTCCTTTGAAGGTAGCGGATGAGGTTGCCAATGACAATTAAGAAACAATTTTTGTGAAAGTGTTGGGTTTCCCAAACCCTTCTCAGATCAGGAAATGAGATTAAGACCGGGGCTGAGGAGCCGTGTGTTTGTTTGGGCCCGCGTCAGGAGCAGCGCCTGTCTGCCAGCCAGCATCCTCCGGCACGGATTTTCTGCCTCAGTGGTTCCTCAGTGGGATCGCCAGTCTCTGCCTTCCCGTTTGACGTTTTTTGCTAATAATTACTTGAAAAATCATCCGCTTCTGTTTAAAAATTGCTACATGGAGTAGAAGTCCGTCGCCGCGTCGTGACAGCGAGAGGCCGGCGAGGCACCGGGTGTTGATCCGCACGGAGTGACTTCATAAAGCATTGCCCAGGGTGCACTGCAGGACGGCTTGAAATAATTAGCCTCTGGAGGTTGGAAACCTGTGCTGTAAATCCCAAAGCTCGGAGTGAGGAGAGGTTTTTATCACTGTCCTTGACAGAAAAATTGTAACATCACGGCTTACTCCCTCTTTGACATAATAAACGTATGGCGGTGCTTTGCAGAATCCTGTACCTACACCTCCATTTGCCTTTCCCCTTTCTCATCCTTTTTCCAGAGGTTAGCGCTGAGCTGGAGGATGCTTCCCTCCTGCCTTAAGCCACAGCATGGATAGGTAATGGCTTCCCCACGTGTGCTGTCTCTGAATTAGACAGATTTGCACCGATTCGATCACTGCCTGCAGAAATCAGCTGCAGCGATGTGACACTGGCACTGCTGGTGGGGACATGGGCACCGAGATGGGCACTGGCGTGTGTGGGGCAGAGCTCTGAGCGCTGAATTCAGAGTGCAACAGTGCAACAGTGCTGGGGTGAACTGCTAAGTACTCCAGAAACGTCTTGTAGATGATAATGAACAGATGCCTTGTACGTATTACACAATAAGCCACTTGAAGTTGTCACCAGTTGTTTATAGATGTTATTAATATTAATAATTTACCACTCATTTCCATAGGAAGCCACATTCGGCTTGTCTACACCGCAGGCAGGAGCAGGGAGCCGTGGCTGCGTGCCCAAGCCAACACGTCCTGCAGAGAGAGGGCTGCTTTGTTCACGGGCTGAACCATGCAGGCACACCAGGGTTGCATGTCCATGCGTAGCACAGAGATGTGGGGACTCGGCCAGTCCCCATCCTGAGGTCTGTTGTTAGTGCTGGCTGGAGCTGAGCTCAACAAGGGGCAGTTGTTGGGTGGCGAAGGTGCTCTTCAAATACAGGAAAGGAGGCTCTGAGTGCTGGGATCTCCCTTTGCAAAGGGTTTTAAAGGCACCAGGTGAGCATCCTGTCGAATCACAGAATCATCAGATTGCTGAGGTTGGAAAAGACCATCCAAAGATCATCATGTTTTAATTCAGAGGCAAGAAAGAACTGTTCCTCCCTATCCCAGCGTGCAGCAGGAGTGGGCCTTTGGTGGCTAGGTGTCAAGTATAGACTGACAGAGCTGACACGTGTCACACCACGTTCTTTTGATGCAACCTTGAGCCTCAAACAGACTGTCCCCAACCTGAGCTGTCAGTGCTGGCGTGCTGAAGTCCCCTCCTCAATGATCGCTGCACTTGAGCTCCATTTTCTGTGGTTTCCCATCCAACATGCTGTGCTGAGGCTGGGTCCAATTATCAGTATTTATTCCCAGAAGCCCGGGAAGCTTTTTTGTCAAAAAGACAAAGCAACAAAAGTTTCACTGTATGCAAAATGCAGACCTTTGTATTGTGAGTGAAATATTTAGATAGGAATCATTACTGAGTCCTTTTACAGCAACCTTGCCAGAGAAAGGGAGAGAGAGAGAGAGAGAGAGAGGGGGTCGGGAAAGAAAGCACAAAGGAGGTAATAATATCTGATTAGCCAAGCAGCTGGAGAACTGATGGGGAATTGTGAAGCCTATCAAGGCATCGTGACTTTCCGTGAGTGACATTCTGCAGCAGGCATCGGCTACCAGCCGAGGAACCGCGCTCGAGTATTACCCTCAGGACTTGTCTTTTATTGGTAACCTTGCAATATCCTTCGCTGGAGTTGTGTGTTTCTGAGAATGTGGTGGCTTGTCTACAAGGCCTAATTGACAGCTCTCATCGTGCTACCAGCTGGGTCAGAGCCGTCCCCAGCGCTGCCAGGGAAGTCGATGGTCCTACGGGGTGGGTGGATGTTTTGCAGCTGTCTGCTGTCACGTTGTGTCTTTTCAAGGCTGAGATTGTTGCGATGACCTGAATGTATGCATTCTGTGAATTAGTTCAGGGCTGTGATGTGTGCTATTTAAAATTAGTGCTGTGATACCTGGCTGCTTCTCCTTTACAAGCAGGGACAATGTGACACTGGCTTGTCAAGACCACAGGTCAGCATTGATGCCATCTGCACCAATTCACACATTACCCATCGTAGTGCTGAGCTCCTCCTTCCAAAACAGTCCCTCATTTAATTAATCAAGCCGTAATTATTTCTCTGGTTCGTACATAGCTGAATGTTGCCATAAAGCTGCTCTTTGAGGAGAGAAAAATCAGGGATCTGTTCTGACTGCGTATCTTTGGGCCTGGAAACGGTAACATCAGCGTGGTGAGCTGGCAGTCACTTTGTGTTCCAGCTCCTCTTTACTTATTTTCATTTCTGAAATCTGCGAAACGTCGAAGATTTATAGTCCTTAATTTCACACTTGCAGGTAGGATTTAGTTTAGAGCACAGGAGACGTGAGCTGTAAGAAATAGGACTCCAGCTTCCCGGGGCTGCAGGAATTGGCAATACCAACTTAATCTGAGCCTGCCTCCCACAGAGAGGATGCAGGAAGGAAATGAAAAGTATATGTAAAGTTTTGTGTATTTATTACTTCTTAAAAATATTTTTCATGGGTAAAATCTGCCTTTAATGACACATTCAAAGTGCAGGGCTGAGAAGTGCTGCATAGCTAATGCATTGTTTTCTTTCTGTTTATTCTGCAGAAATGATGGCATTTCATTTTTTAGTAAAATTACCAGCGCTCCTTTATTATTCACAGGTCTTAAAACGCATGACAGGATCAACTGCAGAGCCCTTGGTTTTAATACCAGCTCCTTTGCGAAGCTAAACTGGTTTTCCAGCCTTGGCTTGGTGGGCCACACGGGTTTTACTGTAGTGTCATACATATTTAAAGCTTCTTATGGACGGCCACGTCTGCAAATAAACTCAGAGTGTAGAGAGGGATTGCAGTGTGTTACCTGGGGCTGAGCAGGGAGATTATCATAGCGGAGACCTGAACAAGAAGGGCGATGGTTCGAGGAGGTGCATAGGAGAGACACAGGCAGCTCCTAAAGGACATTGGGGTTAGGAATCCAGCCCTCAATATGAGCAAAGGAACTCCTGGCTCTCTCGTTTCCTTTCCATGTACAGCAAAGGACAGACAACACCAGGTAGTTAAAGCACTCTGTGTATTTAATTCGCACGTAGCATTAGGGTTTAATTTATTTGTTTACTCTTTTTTTTCCTCCTGTGAACCCTTTTAGGAGCTAAGCGCCGTGCATTAGCCTGGATTCAGCAAGGCAATGAATGTTTTAGTGTGTATAAAATGCAACTCTGAGACAGGGGCTGCCTTTTTATTTTAGACATGGAGAAGCTAAGTTCATAACTAAGGCTCTTAGGCGATGCAGCGGCAACAAAAAGCAGTATTGAAATTTCCCAGTGACAGTTTTTATGAGGAAATTGAAAGGCTTACAGCCCGTGTGCAAGGCTGGCACAGAGGAAGCTGGGTTTCCAGCTGGGTCTCCGGTGATCCCATTGCCACTCTCAGACACAGGATTTGCCCTAAAACAAAGGGGATCAAAATCTGACATTATGTGATTTATGTTCCCATACTGTATTCACTACAGTATGTTGATGGGCGAGAGGTCTTCAGGAAACACAGGCTTGCTCTGTTGCTGTAGCCTGGCTCTGCCAATGCCTGTTCTATTTCTGACGGACTGTATTGATATTTCATTCAAAGTGAGGGCAACAAAAACGATTTCATGAGTTTCATGGGTTGTCTACAGTGAAGCCCAGCCACCCATTTGGGGCTGCCAGGGCTGTATCCTGGCCAACGATGCCGTAGCCTGGGAGTCGGGCTGCTGGTCTGGTGCTTTCCTCCTGAGCAGGTGCACAAAGAGCCAGGAGTGCCCTGCTGAGTTTTTATCCCCCACATTCAATTCTGCAGATGTGGGTAAATGGATCCAAACAGGACCCATTAAAGAATTGTCTGGTGTTCTACAGAACACCAATGGCGTTCCAAATCTACTGCAGGCAGGCTGTGTCCTCTCAGAAAAGTTATATGGATGCTTTAATATTACAGCTTTTCACCCAAGTGCGATGCATTTAACATGTATAACATACATGTAAACGTTTGGAGTCGTATAGGTGTACACATAGATGCTTACAGACAGACCTCACCAGGCACATCCTGCTATAGCCCGCTGGAAGCTGCTGAACTTCTGTAGGAAATCAGTCACAGCTCCGCAATTTCATGCTTTATTATTTTTGTTACGTGTATGAGGGAAATTATAAACCTTGTAATCTCTTTCTTACTGCATAAAAAGCTTTAGATAACATCAAGATATGGCAGTGGAACAAAGCAAGATGCCGAGATACGCTAATGAACCAGACGTGGCACGGGGACTGCACCTGTGCTGAGCTCCCTTACATCCTATTGCGTGCAAAGGAGGGGAGGTGGGAGCTGCTGGGAATGAGAGGGCAGGGATGGGACTGAGGTTTGGCCAAGTCCCTGCCTGAGCTGCTGTGGGGTCAGCATGCCCAGAACAACTGCACTGTCCCAATGGGACTGTTGCCCTGTAGCATCCTGTGCAGTTCTTTGGGGAGCAGAACGGTGCCGTGCAGTTCATCTGAGCGCTGTCAGCTGAAAGCTCTTTCCTTTTAGCTACTCATGTCTTACTGAGCATGCACATAGCTCCTCGTGCTAACTCCATGCACCTCAGAGGTCCCTTTCTGGGTGTGAACCATGAATTTTCAGTACTGCTTTTTTTTCTGTTCAAGACTGAATAAACGTGTTTGGTTTATTTCTGAAAATGCTTCAACCAAGGTAATAAATCACCGGCAGCGCTTCAGCTTTTTGCCACTGCAAACAATTGCCAGGTACATCCTGAAGGCAACTCCCTTCCTCTTGTACTGTTCCAACATCATCATTAAAAAAAATCTTGTCCTTTGTGCTTCCCCCCCCCTCCATACATGCACATCTCTTGTAGTGTGTTCATTTTTCAGACTTGACTTTGTGCAAACACAGTGTTGTGCTGCAAGCATTAAAAGGCAATTTAGTACTCAAAGGATTAAAAGCTCATGTTAAATTGAAGACTACACTTGGCATAAACATTAAAAATTGACAGAACACCCTACACATTAACTGCACCAGGGCTCCATAATTAGCATTTAAAAGTAAAACATCATTTCCTTACTGTTTCCTACTTACTCATTTATAATGCATTTATTATAATACAGATGTGAATACGAGGCTTTCCACTATTGTCAGTTAGTAAATGCACATACTCCTGTTAGAACATGGGCCTGTTTGGTGTACATGGGGACCTGAGGTGGGATGAGTTGTTCCTTAGGTCCCAGAAGCTCGATGGATGGCAGTGGCTGACCTCGTGCCTTGTGTGATCCCAGCGTGAGCAGCCATGGGGAGCTCAGGCAGAATGAGTGTGGATGGACTCTGCTTGTCAGGCCTGGTGTTGGGCAGCGTGGGCAGATGGGTGCATAGCTAACCCTGTAACGTGGAGAGCTGGCTGCAGATTGAAATATGAATGTGAACGAAGAAGAATGAGAAAGCAAATCTCATTAGTGGATGAGAGACTATTGAATGTTAAAGGGGTAGTAATATATTGACTTTTTTGGTTTGGATGAGATGGTGTTTTGCTCACGCATACTAATGCAGACCTTTCTTGTCATTAAAAATGGAAGGTACGATGGCCAAGTACTCGCTCTGCTGGGATCTGTGTGTTGGATCAAAGTCGTGCATGATGCCCGCATTGCCACTGGCTCAGCACTTCCTGCATCCCCTAAACCCACTGTCCTCTACATCCAAACTTCTTGCAGGTCTTCAGCCCAACCTTCTTTTCCACAGATCCACAGCTCTGGACTCACTGGGTGAATTTTCCCTGAGCTGTTGAGGTCAACCTGGGTGTCACTTGGTCACAGTTGGCCAACAAAGTGTCCCCATGTCACTGCCTGGCTGGGCAAGCAGACATTCCCATCCTTTGTCAGCCATTGCACCATGCCGGGCTGCCTGCATGTTGGATGTAACCCTGTCCCTCTGCAGTAGGTTGGTGCTCCCCACGCTCAGAGCAGTATGAAGGGAGCATCTATGCTGCTCTTAGCCAAGCCCACCACTGCTTGTTCAGATCCAGCAATATGGCAGCACGCAGACAATCTGCAAAGAGCTGCACCATTACCTTTGCAGGCTCGCCAACGTGAGGAACCTCTTTCTTCTTCCCGGCATGAAACTACAAATGATATCCCGCGTGCTGCAGGGTCAGCGCTGGCTGGGAGAGCAGCCCGCGTTTTGTTGGGGCTCTGTGAAATGCAATTAGGAGCCCCTCCGCAGCCAGCAGGAGCCGCGCTGAAAAGGAGCGAGGGGAAGAAGAAAGCCCTCCCCGCCGTCCAGCAGTGCGTCCGCTTTGAAGTCCTGGGCCATCTCTTGTCCCCCCCAGAGGGCCTTTAATCAGGACCTTTGCCTTGTCATCCGGGGAAGAAAAACCTTGGCACAGTTGGTGGGGTTGTCCCTGTGTGTGCCGGGAAGCCGGGCTTTGTCAGACGTTACCACTGACCCGAGCACTTTGTTCCTTTGTCTCTCCCAGACGAGCGTTTGAACTAAAAAGAAGAAAACTCAGGGCTGCGCTAACAGTATTTTAATGGGGAGCTGGCGACTCCTCAGCAGCCTTCCTGCAGGCCCAGAGCAGAATGATGGTGTTTGCTCAGAGCTTCCTGCAAGGAGCACAGCTCCGGCTCAGCCTGCTGCCCCACGCCTGGGTGATGGCAGGAGCTCCCACAGCAATGTGGTGCTGCTGAGCAGAACGACTTGGTTATCACAGGATGGGCAATATTCTGCCAGCAGATAAGCTCGTCTCGGCAATGATTAACATTTCGGTTTCTGTTGTTTACATTGCAGGGCTTTATGAATGCGTTACAACTCGTTAAATAAATATCCACCAAGCCCAACGCCATCAGTGTTGGGCAGAGGGAGCGGGGCTGTGGGAATGGGCACAGTGCTGGGCTGAGCAGGTTGTTTGATAGCAATATTCATGTACCTGCTGCGGTCTCCCTTTGCTATTGAAGTATGTGCAGCTGGACTCGTGCTATGACTTTTATTCCTAAGGCAGAGGCATAAAATGGTACTCGGTGCTTCCTAAGTGGTGTAAAATATTTCTAAAATAACTCCTCCATCCCTGTTAAACAAACATTATCTCCTCACCCAGGTTTTTTCTTTCCCATTTCGACACGCCACAGCTTTTTCCTACATTAAATCGGTTCCTCTTTAGAAAAAGCAGATTATTAAAAAAGAAGGGAAAAGAAGAGATTTGATGGGAACAAATAGATTAATAACTAACCATGATAATATCAGGCAGCCTTTCTCGGAGGTACGTGCAGTGTGGAACGTGAAACTCCATTATCAAAATAGGTTAAAGTTTTATCATCACTCTCATGTATTATATTGGATTCTCAAAGCACACCTCCATGTAATGCCCGGAATAATCCTGACTGGTTATAGATGGAGTGATTAATCAAATCTCAGGTACAATAAATAGCTCAACTTTGGTATCAGTTCCGCTCTTTCTGTGACCCCCTCGGCATTACTTTTTATTTGTATCACTTCATGTTTGTCCCTTCCTTCTTTGAAGTTCAAGCTTTTATTTGGAAGAGAATGCCAAGCCTTCGTCGTCTTCCATCCCATTTATGAAACGTTACATTACAGCAGAAGGTAAACCTTCCTGCTCTGTCTAACAGTAATGCCTACAGCACTATAAACAACACAACTGACATAATAATAATAGAAGGACTTTCCACAGTTTATGGAGTAACTCTGCAGCCATGGCTTTCACTGGGCCAGCTGACTATTTCCAACCTCTTTGCTCTGCAGTAACTGTGGCTCAGCCCTTCAAAGCCTCTGTCCCTCATCCAGCAGAATGGAAGGATCCGTGTTTAAGTCTGAATGCCGGAGCAGCTCCATCAGCTTCAAAAGGACTTCTTTTTGCTTAAAGTTAAGCAGATATTTAAGTGCTTTGCTAGCTTAGGGTCAAAGTGTTCAGCACCTTGTTGGACTGAGTCTTATCTTCCTCCTCATTAAAGATACATCAGAACGTTTGGCATGTCTTTATCAAGCTGAGAGGTGCAGCCGATTGACTTTCTGTGACAGCTGAAAGTGAAAGAGATCAAGGGAGCTCGAGAGACAAAGAAGTTGGGTTTTGTTAGGATCTTAGCAGAGAGAAAAATAGCTTTTGGGGAGCTAGTAAAAATTGTTTCTTGTGTTAGGAGGATTTTTTTTTCCAGAAGACTCCAGATCAGCACATGTGGAGAGCTCTGGGTGTGCGGATGGGGCTGGAGCGGAACAGAATCCCTCTGCTTCTTTTACTGTTGGCTTTGGTGTGTGCATGGTGTCCTTCTGCATCATGTTGAGGTGTATCCCAGCTGCCAAGGCAGGGTGAGCCATGGGAGCCTTGGAGAAGGCTTGGCGAGGTGCTCTGAATTTTGGCAGGTGGTTCAGACTCAGCAAGGTGCCCCACGGGCTTGGTACTGAGTGGGACCAGATAACAGACACACAGCGAGAGGTTGGCTGGATGACAGGAATCAATTCCCAACGCTTCCAAACTGATGACGAGGGAGAAATGTTCTCCTTTGGTGGGTACGTTGACTTGATTAGTTCTCTGAATAGAAATGGAAAGGTCATTTGCATTTGGCGACCCTGCATATAGCAGGGGGTTGAAACTACATGATCATTGTGGTCCTTTTCAACCCAGCCCATTCTATGAGTCTATGATTCTGTGATTTATATTTCTGTTAATGACTGTATGAAGGAGGTATTTTTCCTCATGACGACATTTTAGTCTGCTGTTTGATACCCGTACCTGACCCTGCTGTGAACTGGGGAGCTTCTTGCTCCCCACACACAGCTCTGTATAGGACTGCCTGCTTTCCCCTCCATTTCTGCCCCAGGAGGAGGCTTTCTCTGCCTGCGCCTTCCTTCCCACATCCTGAAGGTTGGATGCAGCTAGAAAATCCATTTCTAATAAAAAAAGCAAGCAAACGATGCGAGTATCGGGTTTACATTTATCCTTATAAGGCACACCGGCAGCAAATGCGCCTTTCTGCTGGGCTCAGCTATTAGAGCATTCCACGCAGCAAAGGAACCATCTCCGGTGTTATTTTCAGGCTCAGTGAACTCAGGGATGTGTCTGTGGGTTCCCAGTTATTACAGCAGCAGTGGGGCAGCAGTGTCCCCGTCGCTGCTAATTTACCGCCCGTCCAGGACCAGCTCCTCAACACTCAAAGTATGAACGTCATTTCAGCTCTTAAGTAAAACTGAAGAAGTCTTTTCATCTTCCCATTGACTGGCGGGCTCCTTAAGTAGATCACAAGCTTTCCGCTGCTTTGTCTGAGCGGGGAGGAAAACTTTAATTGTTCCCGTCTTCTAGTGCAGGTATTGATTAATAAAATGTATTAGCAAAGATCTCGGCCTACTTTTTGTGCCATCAAACAAGTGCTTAATGACTGTATTACTGCGAAAATGGCATCGGTTTAAAGCATTGGATTGGAGCCTCTTTGTGCTTTCCTTCCATTTGTTTCTTTCCCCTTATTCCATTATGAGCAATGAAGTTGTTCCTGCCCTTCTGCAGCATCCTGTGGAAGGGCAGGTGAAATGGGGTGATCCACTGCAATGTGTGTGCATTGTGATTTAGGAGAAGGCATGTTGGTGAGGAACATCACCAGCAGGGCTGTGTGAGATAAAGAGTGATGCCTCCCACCTCATTTCATCTGCTTTTTCACTTTGGGGCCCATATGTAGCATCTCACTTACTGTGCACGCCTGTGCAGCCCTGGTTCACACTCCTCACCCCCATGCTTACAGGTGTATGCCATGCATAAAGGGCCCTTATTTTGCAGCTGAGTGGCAAATCCATGCACCTTGCACTGATTTATTGCTGGCTCTCAGGGGCCCATAATGCTCACAGGTTTTCCATAGATCTTTTTGTGTTATAGCTGAGACTTCCTGAACATCCTGCCTTTTAGTAGCCTCATAATGCCACTGCATAGAGCCATGGCATCATTGAGGTTGGAAAGACAACTTCAGGTCATCACCTTTTCTTCCAGCTTGGCTCAGCAGTCCTTGTGGTTTGCACCTTGCAGGCCACTCTGGGTTTTACAGCAGACACTTGGGCATTACAGCACTTAAGCATTAGTGCAGAATTGTTAAGCCTGACAACAACTGAATGCTCTCAGCCTCAATGCTTTTATCAGACCTCCCTTTGCCCACGCGTGCCCCTGTGTTCCAGCCCTGCTTGCCAGCGCTAGACACAAAGCTTCTTGTCACCAGGCAATGTCCTTGCACCACACTTTGCTATTTGTAAATCTGGAATTAAGGCTTCATGTTTTACAGCGCCAGCACCAGAAAGTCCCACGTCTGCAACTGAAACATTCGCCATGGTGACAGTAAAGCTTGGATTTTCTGTAATGCTGACATATCCAATGCTGAACACGGAGACATGGGGTGCCATCCGATGCAGAACCCCAAGACAAGCCCCCAGCTGCATCCCCAGGGCTGCCTGGGATCCATGGGCAGCGCAGTGTGGTGGGGCTGGAGGAGGAGCACGGATGTGCCAGCAGCCAGGCAAGGAGCCCCAGCCCTTCCTCACCCTGCTCCCTCCATGTTCACAAATGTTCATCTCCGTCTCTCCTTTTTTCCCTCCTTCCTAGGGGCGATGACTGACAGATTAATATATGTCTAGCTACGTGTCTTAGAAATCAAAAGGAAGGTGCTGTCAGAATCGCTTGTCAGAAAATGAGATTAGGCACACTTGTCATTTGCTGAGGATTGCAGTCTTTCAGAGATAAGGTTGCATTTAATGAGTGTAAAAAGCCTCCTTGTGAAAAAGGGGGTGGTGCAGGGGAGAGAGAATGATTATTTTTCTGGTGTCAGCTGAGTGCTTTATCATATAACTTGATACTGTGGCACCCTGGCAGGCACTGATAATGGCTGCTGGGGCTATTGCACCTCTTCACTCGCTCCGCGGCTTCAAAAGTGATGACTTGTTACCTGCTTTTAAACTCTCCTTGGATGTGGAAACCCACTGTCCTAAGGGAGAGGAGCAAAAGCGTGTGCAGTGTGTTTTAAAGAAAGGCCTGTGAAAACACACAGCATAAAGGGAACGTGCTAAATGTATAGCCACTTTCCCCAGCAAACTATAAAGAATACTCAGCGGGTTTCACTGAAATATGGAACTTGTCTGACAAGTGAAGGATAACTAATGAGAAACAGAGCTGGATCCCACTGCAACCAATTGTGTTTTGTTATGGAAAATATTTATCAAGCTTTTTTTTTTTCCCATTCCTTAGTTCTCCTAACAGTGCCATAATAACTCCTCTCATGTTTGCTATCCTGTTTGGCTCGTGCGCGTCTCAGTTATTCAAATGTGCAGTGGGGTTTTTTTTTTGGTGATCAGTTGGATATTATCATACTGTATGTTAATATTTCAGGTGAGCGTTTCATTCGTCACAGCAGCGGTCATTCTTTTGCCATGTTGATGTTCTTTGCTGTGTTTACAAGCGAGCTGAAGGTACAGATTTATTGCCCATAATGTACTGTCTGAATAGGGGGCACTCAGAAATGGGGTTTGTCTGTTCAGGAGAGGCCCTGCTTTAGCTGCGTGGTTGTGCTGCAGTGTTTCCTTCCCAGTCATATAGCTCTTATAAAATCATCCCTGGAATAGCAGATTTCGGTCATGCGCTCTGCTCAGTGAGTGAGATGTGATCTTCATTATTTTGCTTGAATGTTAGAAAATGAAAGAAATTACTGGATTGGTTTCCGGTGCTGATTCAGCATTTCCTGGACTAAAAATGACCTGAAAGACAGAATAGGATTACGGTGCACAATAATGGGCGCTTTATTCGGTGGTAAGAAAGTCCTTTTCTCCGACGGAGAAGGAGAGAATGAGGAACACTTCTCTCTTATGAGTTGATTCAGTGCACAGATATTGACAGACAAATTAATTTGAAATACTTCTTCAGCTCCAGAACTCAGAGCAGGCAGAAATGAGGGGAAGATAATGGCTCCAGCTGAAAGGCGGTGCGTTGATGAGGTGAGCTCACAGGAGCGCCAGCAGAGGGGGAAGAATTTGTAGTTTATCCTCTTATTTTGCGATAGGATCTTACAAATGTTCCCAGTTAAACCAAGGAGTGCGGGCAGCAGCTTAAGAGCCAGGCGAGGTCTCTAGCAGCAAAATCCGGCTGAACGGTGCCCCAAAATCTGTCTGGTGACGCAGAGTTCAAACCACAGGAAGGTGGATGGATAAAACACGTACTATTCCTGGTGGAGAAGCTGCATTCAGGAGTCAATTTGTGTATTCTCACTCTTTATCATTAGCAAAAAGAAGGATAGACCCTCTGTCTTCCCTCAAAGGGTCTGTATGGTTTGGAGCAGCTGGGGGGCAGAGAGGCCTTGTGCTTACAGGGCCTTTTCCATTTGGGGAACGGGTTCAGCAAAACCATCCAACATCTTCCAGCAAAGCCAGGCTGCATTCTGTCCTGGCAAGCAGCGGAGACCGCTCGGTATTTTATAGGGCCAGGCCCATCAGGATGGGGAAGAGAGAGCAGCCCTATTGTTCCCTGAGCCCCACTTTTTATCTTTGTTTCCATTTGAAACCAAAATCATAAAAGTGCCTGCAGAGCGGTTGTCTTTCTGTTCCTATAAATGAGAATTCCAGCTTTTATGCTAATTCAGTTTCAGGTTTCTTTGAACCTGCAGTTTATGGGCCTCAACGCTTAAAACTGCAATCTGTTCTGCATAAAAGCAGGGATTACAAAGTGTTTTGAGTTTTGCGAATGCTGCAGAAAAAATAAAAATAATAATAGCCAAAAAAAAAATAAAAAAGAAAAAGAGTTGCGCTGCCATCAATGCGCTCCGACAAAAGTTTTCTGCTTTGTCAAATAAAAAGCCATGCTTCTGCCGTTCTGATGCGGCCCCATCACTCTGTTTGCTCCTGGCTGGTGCAGGTGCTGCCTGTGGCCCTCCTCCCCTAGCACAAAGCCCCCTGTGTATGAGGGCACTGCTCCGTGCACAGCCAGGCCAGCTCCCCGTGGGGCTGTGAGCGCACCCGGCTGCCCCACGTTGCTTTTTGCTGGCAGCTGTTGCTGCCTTTTATGGCACAGTTCTGTTTGTCCTAGCGGCTCTTTGGGTCACTCGTAAGCTCCGGTCCTTTTCTTGAACCCCTTTAAAGCATTCAATTCCAAGTACTTTCTGCTTGGGACGCGACGCTGTTGTGCGCTGCTCAAAGCCATAAAGCGCCGCTGATAGCTCCATAAATTCTCTTCTTGTGGAAAAGAACCTGCATCTCCTGGCCAGTAATGTACCAAATTATGTGTGTTTTCAAAGCTTTATAAGGCACCGCGATCACGCTCTGAGCTCACACACCATCGTGCTTTCTGGAAAGATTAGCAGCTTATTGGAAACATGAATGTTTCCAGTCCTGCACAGAGCACCAAAGCATTGGAACATCCAGATTTCGCAGTGCCAGGAAAAAAAGCTGCAGAACCTTCCAGGTGAGGCGAGCTTTGCCATCAATTATTTAATCCAATATAATCTGCTGTAATTTCAATATTCATTTGCTCCCAGCGCCAACGGTGGGTAATTCTTCTTTGGAACTGGGGCACGGCTCGGAGCCGAGCGCCTGCTGCCCTGCCTGGCTGCTGGAGGTCATTTCCATAAAACAGTTGGATCTGAAAAGCTCTTCCAGAGAGGGAAGGATCTCGAGTTCCCTTTTGATCCCAGTTCAATGCTCTCCTCTTGGCCGTTGTTGCGGCAGAAACGAACGTCGGCGCTGACAGAGACCACAGACAGATGAAAAAAGAAATGTTCTGGCAAAGTCCCACGTAGATAAGAGAGGGAAGATTTCACAAACCCATCCGGGCAGATCCCAAATACGGGAAAGTGCTGCTGTCAGGAGACAGGGAAGCTTCATCCAGCGGCCACTGGAAACATTAGGAGGTGGCGTTGCTGTTTTTTCTCCCTTTGATTTAATTTGGCTTTGGGTGAATTCCTAAACCTCTCATTCTGAATTCCAGAATGCATTTCGTGCATGCATAATGTTCTAGCAGGAAAACAGAGGTCCTCCACTTATCTCTGAGACACGAATAATGAGCATAATGAGGCCCGCAGCCCTGCCAAGAGACCTTAACAGCCTTAGGGAGAGGAGGAGGTAAATGCATTTCAGTTCTGTGTGCACTGAAATTTCAGGTGTGGCATGTGGTTAATGTTTGAAAAATCCAGTACAGACAAGCCTGGAGTTTAATCCAGGCTGAAGTTGATAAATTAAAGTCTTGCGAGGAGTCTCGGCTGTAATTAGCCCAGTTCTCACCACGCAGGGATGGAGAAAGTCTTGACCAAAGTGCTCGGAGACGAGCTGCCACACCTGAGCATTAGGAGTTGAACTCCCTGCCCTCTGCAGCCTTGGGATCCCTGCAGCCTCAGCCGCTTGTGTTGTGCCCACACCACTGTCCCAGGACTCCTTTCTTTCTTGCTGGTGGAGACCAAAAGCTGCACACAAGCCATAGTCACTTTGCTGAGCTCAAGAGAGCCACCAGCTGCACTGCCTGCTGGCCTTGCGTGCTTGGAAGCTGGAGCTGTGGGGTCTGTTGAGCCTTTCTGTAGGCACTGTGCTGCTGGCCGCTCTGTGCCTCTGTTGGGCGCAGGGATGTGGGAGATGAAGCAGGCTGAGTCTGTGCAAGGCACCTTGCAGAAAGCCAGGGACAGCCCAGCTTTGGGCCCATCCTGGGGCACCCATGGGTGCTGCCCTCACACCTTCCCACTGCCCCGGTACCATCGTGCACCCAACGCTGTGCTGGGAGCGCAGCCTCCTCGCTTTTCCACATCATCGTAGCTTATGGGAAACACCATTTGGCTCCGGCTTTGTGCTATAGCAAATAGCCATTTATGTAACGACGTGGCTGTGCATTGCTCTCCACGGCGGCTATCAGTGATGGCGTGTTGTGCTTAAGGAAAACCTTAAGGAATCGCACGGCGGGGCGGCAGCCGGTGCCGCTGCACACGGCGGGTCTCAACCCGAGCACCGCAACTTTCTGAGCGCCCGCGCTAAACTTCAGGCCGGGCTTTTCTCCCCGGGCAGCTCCGAACCGGGAGCGCCGCGACCGCTCCGAGCCGTGAGGCTTCGCCCGCCGGCAGCACCGGGGGATGCGGCCGCATCCCCCACACCCGGAGCGGCCCCGGGCCGGGGGCGGAGCGGCCCCGCGGCGGTGCGGCGGACCCTGACGGGGCGCGGGGCGGAGCGGGCGCGGAGGGCGGAGCCGGCGGGGGCCGGGTGGGCAGCGCCGTCGGAGCGCCGCGCAGTGCGGAGCGGAGCGGCGGCAGCGGGAGGCGGTCGGGCTTCGGCGGAGCTGGGCGGCACGGCCGGGTGGCGAGAAGCGGAGCGGAGCTCCCCGACGGGATTACGTTGCGTTGCAGCGAGGGGCTTCGGCGGGGCCGGAGGAGCTGGGGCCGGGCCGGTGCTTCTCCCCGATGGAATTCACCTGAGCTCGGGAGGGACGCTGCCCCGGAGGGAGCCCGCTTTGTCTCGGGAGAGGACGGGCATGACTTTTTAAAACCAACCCACCGGCCTAACAAAGCCAACCCCCATCCATAGCCCAAAGAGAAACAAATAATAAGAAGAAAAATAAGAACCCCCCAAAAAGCGAACAAAAAAAGGCCAAGCAGGAGACAAAAAAAAATCAAACAAAATCCCGTCCGGCCTCGGGAGGATCCGGAGCTGAGCCCTGCGGGACGGAGCTGCGCCCGGAGCCGGAGCTGCGGGACCGCCGGAGCCGCACATGCGTTCCTTTGTCCTGGCGCCCCGTTAGCGCTGCCCGCACGCTGCCGCTCGGCTCCGGGATCGGCTCAGCGGGGCTCCGCCGCCCCGAAGATGCCCGCCGGGCGGCACGGCGCTGCCCGCCGGCCCTGAAGGATTAACTAAGGGGGTTTCGGCGCGGGACTCGGAGAGCCGCTCTGGATCGGAGTTGCCCGGCGCACACGCGCGCCCCTCCCGCACCGCCATGAGTCCGGGGCCGGCGGCTCCGCTTCTCCCCGCGCCCGCAGGTAACGCCGCGCCGGGGAGGGGAAATGTTGGGTCCGCGGGAGTAACAGCGCGGTCCTCCGGCAGGGAAACGCTCCTCGGAGGTCTTTCCTTTCTCTCATTTATTTTTTTCTCCCCTTTCTGCTTATTTATTTATCTCTTCGTGTCGGGAGCTCACAGCTCGCTGAGTTCTTTTATTTCGCGCCGGTGACGATCGAGCATTGCTCGTACCGAGAGATGAACGCACCGGGGAGGACCCGGCGGGCAGCGCGGGGTGGGCGGGGGGTGAACGCAGCGCTCAGCTCCCCGCGCACGGAGCGTCCCGCTTCGGCCCCGCAGCCGGCACGGAGACACACGGCGGGCTGTACGGCCGCTTGGCGACGGGGAGGAGACTTTAGATCGGCTTTGCGAGGCCGTGGTGCGCTCGTTCGGCGCTAGTGCCGAGTTTTGTTTTCTTTCTCCTTTTTGTTTCAATTCGCGTGGCTCTTTATTGTTGTCCCCTGGGTGCTGCTGCGTGGTGCGAGTGCCCGGGCGCAGAAATGGTCGCATCGAGAGGGATGCTGCGCTCGTCCTGTGGCAAAGATCGCCTGCGCTGCTGTAGCCGTTGTGCGTAACCCCGATCTCTTTTTCGTATTTAAAATGAACTAAAAGTAGCGGGAAAAGGCAAAGTTCGAGCTCAGGGTTGGAGCTGGTGAGGCGGTTGTTTGTGCGGTAAGTCCGGCGGTGCGTTTGCTCCAAGTTGCTGCTCCGCTCTCGTGTGGTCAGCAGCGCAAAATGGGGTCCGCTCCTGGGCGAGCTTTTGTCTGCGGGAGGCGATTCATTCCCGTTCTGTGTGCGCGCTGGGCTGAGCGTCGCCTCCCGATCTGCGGAGCGGGGATGCTCGCTCCGAGCGCTTTGTGCTTCCACGTTCCGCAGCGATGTGCTCCGCGCTTTGTGCGACGGCAACGGCTGGATTTGTGCGGGGAAATCGGAGCTGAAAAGCAAACGTTGGGTTTATGGTTGGAGATGGAGGAAAGTTCTGTAAAAACACAGAAATGGTGTCTTTTCCTCTCTTTGCCGTGTTTAGAGAAAGGAAGTAAATGGGAAACTTAGGGCTTCTTGATGCTCTTGAATTTCGAAACGGTAAAATAAAGTAACGCTTGAGGCCAGACGAGGGTTTGGATGTTTTTTTTTCCCTCAGTTTGTTCTTCTTTTCCTTCTTTCTCCGCGATAGAATTGGTGAAAACAAAGAAGGGTTTGGAGAGTTTCTGACTTCGGAGAGAAGCTGCCTTTAAAAAGGCAACAGCGGATGAGATTCACTGGGAAGGGTCATTATTGCCCATCAGAGAGCGGGCTGACGGGCTCAGTCCTGAAAGCTCTGAGCATGGCTTGGTTGGTTGGCCTGACGTTGGGCTGCCCTTTAAAGCACATAGCTTTCCCCTTTAAAGCACATGGCTTTCTCGGGCTCTTCAATTTGTGTGTTTTTCCCATATTTTCATTAATTTAAGGGAACTCGTCGCTGGATAATAAATCCATCAGTGGGTAATAAATCGCTGTTTACAAGGTATTGAATCGGGAAGAGACGCGCCAGCCCAGCTTTTAAATAAGCCAGCGGTCATCTGAAATCCGTCTGGAAGTCTGCAGAAGGGTACAGCGATTGGGTTGGTGTTTTTGCAGCTAATTGTGGAAATCTTTTATGCTGTAAACTTGAGGGCAGGCAGATCATGGAGATGCCCTGTTAGCTCTGAGCTGTATCTGCTCGTTTATCACTCCGTGGTTCCACACCCAAGTTGGGCTCTCAGATACCTCCCATGCGTTGCCTGTCTGGATGGTTCTTCTCCCATCCTGAATTCAGAAGTCTGTTCCCTTCAACCTGCTTTTCCAACGGTGGTTTTTCATTATTTGAGCCAGCAGTTTCTATCAGATGACTTCCCCAAGTGTCAGGCTTTCCCCCATTGATGAGGTTTGGCTTGTTGGGTCCCCTTCATCTCCGTGTGTTTCCAAGGAGCAGGCTGTGTGACGGCGGGGCTGTGTCCGAGTTCAGAACTGAAGCATGGGTGTGAGGGGTGTGCGTGTGTTTGCATCTGTGTGTGTGTATGTGTGTATGCCAAATGCACACCTCAACACAGAGGCACAGTGATAATTGCTGCTCCCGCACTCGGGGTGTCTGAAATCAATGTTCGCTTCGTTCCTTTTCCCGTTAAGTTTTTGGAAAGGGAAGCTCAGCTCCCACTTAAAAATGCATCATTTCAACAGTAGGGAGAAGGACGAGGCGTTGTGCTTGCAGAACAGCAGTAGTGGACGAGGTGCTCATGGGGGAGAAATCCTCCTCCAGATAAAGGTGGCTTGATGAGCAATAGGAAGGACCACTGGCTCGAGCAGAGCGCGGTGGCAGGGATCAGTTTCTTTGAGAGGGAACAACCCTGTGTGGAAATGCACACTGTGCTCCAGCTGACAGTGGGGTTCTTTTCCAGACCGTACTAAGAGCAGTGAGGTTACCGAGCCGAGGTGTCGGCGCTGCCTTAGAAGCCCCAGCAGTCGGACGGTTGGTGCTGTTGGGCTCTCCAAAATTACTTAGCAAAACGTGATTTAGAGACCAGCAATTCTGGCAGTCCCCAAAGCTGGGGCTGCGTTACACAAAACCACCACGGCTCTTATGGAGATCCAGATCAGAGCAGAGCAGATAATTACGGTACAGAAATGCAGTTCGCGTGCAGCTGATGCATGGGAATAAAAACACGTCTATAATATATATATATATATATTTGTATTAAATTGAATCCTTCCAAAGGAAATCTCTGCACTGCAGGGCGGCGAAGCACAGCCAAATAGCACCACCTCATGGACGTTCCCTTCGGAGCCCGTCAGCTCCTGGCTTTTGTCACCTGATTTGTTTCTCTGAAATATGTACACAATCTCCGGCGTGTCTCATTGTAGCGCCGTGCCTTTGAAATGCATCACTGCGAGGAAAAGTAACTTCTTTTTTTTTTGTGTTTGTTTTTTATTGGTCTTTCAGGCATCTGATGCCAGCTCTGAAAAACTGTTCAACGCTGTTACAAATAAAGGTAAGACTGCGATTCACATCACCCATATATTTCTTCTCTTCTCCCCCCCCCCCCCCTCCCGATGTGTTTCTTCTCGTGGATGAAATGTAACTTGTCTGGCAATGATGTTGCAATCCGCTTGTTAGTGCTTTTTATGTTTCTCCGGGTTTCAGACGTGTTCTGGATGCTTGATAATCGCTTTGCTTAAGCAATATAAAATAAAGGCTTTAAATAATGCAGTGCCTGCCAGGTCAGAATTAATTTAAATAACAATATTAGGGAATAGTTTATTTTACAAATGGCTTTAATTTAAGCTCATTTAAATAACTGTAAGAGTTTTCAAAATGTTTTAACTTGATTGTTACTCATCAGCTCCGTGATAGACATGGAATTATGAATAGCCAATTTGCACTGCTGACAGTAATAACCAGCCAGCGTTTAGTATTCACAGGATAATAGTCATAAACCATGGCTTGCTGTGCTGTGTGCTTTCTGTAGAGTTAATAAATGATATAGAGGGCCACATTTAAATATTCAGTATCCCATTAATTTCCTCCAAACAGCAATCTAAAGAGAGAGTGGCTAATGATATAACAGTACATTAAGGGAAAACTCGCCTTAAATCAGTGCCAGTGAGCTTCTATGCGGGGCTTGTCCTGAAGCAGCGCTATTAGAAGGGCTGTGGGGATGTATTTATTTATTTATCCCTTTATTTATTGCAGCGTTTGGAGTTTCTTTGTTGTTGTTGGGGTGGGTTTTGTTGCAAGGAGGGCTGGCAGACACGAGTTGTGCCCGTATGTGCAGTTCAGAGCCTTCAAAACGCATCAGCTCTTTCTGTTTTTCACCCACTGTCCTACTTCTCAGTGACACAGTGTGTTAATTACCCATTAAATGGGGCTGCGGACCTGCGGTGTTTGAACTCAGTGTGGTTTTTTGAGCCATTGGATTCAGTCTTGGTTAGAAAATTCAGATTTGATGCATTTGGTGCTCAGGTCTCTTTTGCTGGCCGGGTTGGCTTCGTGTTGGGTTGGGTTTGTTGTTCCAGTGGGCCATCCTGGTGTTATTCTGTGTGTTTTCATCCCACCATGCCATTTAATGGGGGATGTGTTAGGTGTGAGGTTCCCGTGCTGGTACACTGCTGCTTTGGAGGTCTGCTGCTGTTGGTGAATCATATCTAATGGCGTTACGGGTCCGCGTTCATGTTAGTTGTGTTCTCCCATCCTTTGGGAGCCCTGTGTTGGATGGATGACCTCGTTGGCCGAACTGGGCGAGCTGAGAGATCCATTCGTTTTAATTGACTGGATGAATTGCCTTCAGCCCCTCCACAGCCAAAAAAAAATAGGTCAGGTTGCACGTTGGAGTGACCCACTCTGCTTGTGAGCACATCAGGACGAGGGGCCTCTGCTCTTCCTGCCCTTCTCAGTTGGGACCCAGCAGTGTTTCCCACAGCCCGGGCAGTGTTTACTTACCCAGGTTGATTCGTGGCATCGATTTGGTTGTGAGTAGCCATGCTTGACAGGGAGCCTTTTCTTCCGAGGTACTTTTCTTTGGTGATTTAGTTCCCTTGAAAGGATTAGGATTTCTTTGTGTAGCCTAAAATCAACATAGGCTTTTCTAAGCTTTGCTTGAGAAACCGTACACAAATAAGCTTTTTAGTTGACGGTAGATTATTCCTTTGCCCCTTATTTCCATCAAAATGGCGGCTTTCTTTTCTCCTCCGGAGTTTCCCCTTAAAGCCATATGCTAATTCCTGTTGGTAACATGAATGACAAGGGGAGAATCAATGCAAATCCAGGTGCGGCCAAACCAGGCTGACTGCTATTCTCTTTTTATTTTCTTTCTTTTTTTTTCTTTTTTTCTTTTCCACTGGGAGAAAGAGATTAGGGGGAAAAGAGGGCGGAAAAAAGCATCGGGAACAGTTTTGTTAAAGGGATTAGCATTCAGGCTGCTAAATATCAGGAAAAGAGACCCCCCCAAAGACCCCTGGTTGGGGATGATGTCAATAATTGCTCGCAGCCAGGTGCAGGGGTTCTCTGTTTGTTGTGGGGCTGCTGCCTTCCCCCAGGTCCTGCCTTGGGGATGGCTGAGGGCTGCCGGGGCGCTGTCAGTTTGATATATTCCAAGTTCAAGTTCTCTCTCTGCATTTCAGCCTGTTTGCTTCCAAGTCGGTTCTTCCCCTCTGCTGTCCGTGGCTGTTTTTGCCAGGAGCAATAAAAGTTGCTCGTCAGAAAGGGTCAGGTTTGCATTGGGTAAATCATGATGAAACCAGCTCCTGGCTGGGAGGGCCCAGGCAGACAAGTGTGCCATCCCTCCTGTCCGGAGCCCGCCTGCCTGCCTGGCATCTTTCAGCTCCCTGTGTTTCACATTTGTTTTTTGTCTCGCCACTTCAATTTGGTGCAGAATTCTTTACTGCTGAGGCAGCAGAACATACAGAACGGATGTATTCACAAAGTGGGTAGAAATCCTGAAGCGTTTGAGGTTCCTGTCGTTCAATTGTAGACTTGGGGGTAGCAATGAGGTGAAGCTCAAGGTGTGTGGGATTGTTAGGGGTGTGTAATGGGAACTAGTCCCTTCCAGAAACAGGAATAATTCAGAAATCCAGGACAAAGTTAATATTCCCTCCCTAAACCTTCTTTGATGAAGGGGAGGAATCCCATCAAAGAGAAGTCTCTTGACATTAGGAGCTAGCTGCCCTTAGAGCTCAATGGGAAAATGAGACTGTTGAGTTTCAGGATGCTCTGTGGGCATTGAGGTCCCTCAGGGCTGGGGTTTGTATGGCAGTAGAGTGGTGCTGTGTTTGGGAAGGCTCTGGGGTTCCCATCAGCTCTTTGCTGCTAGTGCTCCCTGAGGTTCCCAGCCCTGCGCTGGGTCTGAAGCAGAGCTGGAGACTGGAGAGAGATGTGGCTTTGTCCCCAGGGCGACAACTGCTGTGTCTGCTGCTGAAATGAGCAGTCCCTGGTTGTGAGCCTGAGCAGGAGCTTGTTATGTTGCAGAGCTTGAAATTATCTAGGAAAATGATTCCCCCTGAAATCTCGTGGCTGTGCTGGGAGGTAAGCACCCTGTAATCTCTCCGTGGAGGAGGAATGGAAGAGGAGCACATCACTCATCTGCAGCAGCCTTCCATCCCACACACTGTGCAGGCTGTGCCTTCCAGCTTCAGAAGTGCGACTTGGAGTCTTTGGAAGAACGGAACTTCTCCTCGCTGTCTGAGAGTGTCAACCTTAGCGCTGTTAATCCCGGCCAGAATACAGGCTTTTGATCGTGAATTTTTGTAGCGTGACTTTCCAGCATAATTAAATCCCATTATCTTTTAATAATTTAAACAGACACATCTGAAGATGTAGAGCAGGCAGCTCCTACTACTGCCGCGTATTTAATTTATGTTAAGTCCCTCCTACGTACCCTTGGAAAACAGCTTTTCCTGGAGGGAGAAATGAGTCCCAAAGTGATGAAGTTTCATTTGTGCTGTATGTTGAAGTTTGCCTTTGATCAGGAACACAATTGGGCTGTTACAGCTTTTTATGTTCAAATTGTTTACAGGATGTTCATGTAAACTTTATGAATCCTTCTGCTTCGCGGCACCACCAGCTGTCAGGGAAATATTTATATTCTCAGCTGGAGGTAGATCAAGGCGTCTGGGTTACTCGTCCTCACTGGTGGCTGTAATACCAGCCGGATCAAGCCCTGGCTTTTAGGTGGTTCTACAGCAATATCCTCCCCTGGAAAAACAGACGGATTGTGTTGGTGTTTTGTTTTTTTTTCCCCTTCATCTTTGTTTGGTGAATCATTTCTTGAGGATCTTTTACAACATGTGTTTCTGTAAACAAGCAGGGAGTTGGGGCTGGCATGTGCTTCTCCTTGTTGGTTCAGTTCGACTAGGTCTGCCGCCGTGCAGACAGTGCAGTGCTGTGTTAATGTGACTGCTGTGCCAGCGCACTGACTGCTGCTCCCCTCCTCCTTTCCAGCAGCATGCAGGAGCCTCCCTGCCTTCCCGACTCACTTGGTGCACAACCTCAGCTTCTGACTTTTTGGGGGCTGCTGAGTCTTCTCACCAAACCACTTAATCCCACTCTGTGTTTAGGGCTCTGTACCGGTGCCAGCACTGTGGAAGCCCACGCATTGGCCAGCAAGACCTCAGGGATTGCTGAGTCTTTGGCACAGTCCCATAGGCTTCTCTTTTTGTGGCTGTTGCAATGGCTGCCCTCCCAGAGTGATGCCCTGATGTGGTGTGTCCTTGCTGGTGGCTTTGGGTCGCTCAGTTACCTCGTTTCTTGGGTTTCAAGATGGCTTCTCGGTATTTTCCATGCGAAAGTTCCATGCCTCATTAGCAAGCTCTGTGCAAAGCCTCCTCTTTGGAGGACCTCGGGTTTCTTGTACCAGCGAGTTAGATTAGAAGAAACGTTGCATCGCTTCACTGTAGCTTGCAAGTCAGGCAGACAAAAGTCGATGCCTGTCTTGAGACAGTCCTTTGTTGTAGTGCACAAAAGAGCGAGGCAGTTATTTCTGTTCCACGAAGGCTTTGCCTGAGAGAGGAATTTGTTGCATAACTTCCCCTATGGCTGCATCAGCTCCTGTGCACAAACCGCTTCTGCCCACCAGTGCCCTTTCTGCACCCTCTCCATTACCTGGCTGCGATGTGGCAGTCAGGTGGGGTTGCCTGTGCTGTGGGATGTAATGGCAGTTCTGTGATGAGCACAGCGTGCCCACAAGGGCAGTGAAAGAGGAGAGAACCTCCACAGCCTTTCAGAATCTTAAACCCTAAAGCTTGCAATCTTATAGCACAGGAATCATTGAGAACTAAACTGAACCAAAAAAAAGATCCAGGCTGTGGGCTTGGGTGTTTCTGAACCAAAATAACTGAAGGAGGCTGTTGATGGTGGTGTTCTGGGAAACTTCAACCACTTGAACTTGTATCAAGTGCCCTTCGGTCTCAGGTGATGATTGTATTCCTTTAAGTTCTGTTCAAGCTGTTGGTTTTAGCAAAGTCAAATGATTCCAGTGTCAGCAAAATGACAATATTTACTAACGCATAATTGTGTCTGTTCTGGAGAAAGTATTTGTTTTACAGATTAAACTGTATTTGATTTTCTTGGAAAAGGCTTATCGGCTTTGGGCTGCAAAATAACCAGTGGTAATCAATTCCAAATAAGGTGGAAAACTTCTTAAGGATAAGAGTAGCTTGCTGACGGGGCTCCTGCCTTGACATACCTCCAGATGAGTGGGGCTGGAGCCTGGTGTGGGGTTTAGTCAGTGGGGCATCCTGCAGAGCTCCCGTATCTGGCCAGCTGCTGGTCTCTCCCTTGTAATAAAATGTTGTTTTCTCTGAAAATGCATGTTTATTTAACTAAGTCTCTTTTTGCTTCACAATCTGGATTCCATTCAGTCAGTTACCACTCCAATTAACTAACAATTATTTAACATTAACAGTAATTACAGACGCCAGTTAAGCGCCTACAGATGTCAACTGTTAGCTTTGTACCTAATCACTCAATGAAATGGAGAAAGTTCAACAAACATCAATTAGCCAAGCAATTAGTATGAGGTAGGAAAGAGCATGTTATCGTGTGCGAGCTGATTCAATTTATTTTATTTTGTCAGTAAAACACACACAGACAAGCAGCAGTAAGTCGCTGAGATTAGATAAAGCTGCATTGTTTTGCTGTTTATACAAGGCTTTTCCCCTCCTCTCCTTTCCTGCACCAAACTTCACTGTGCATTGCCAGGCATCTGCTATCTTATCGAATCCATTGCGTTTCAATTGGAAAAGCACAGCAGCGTGGCTTTCTGCAGAGGCAGACATCAGGTTCAGAAGCAGCTGCCCCAGCAGTGCCATCCCTGCAGCCTGGTTGCTCCCAGCCTCCCTGCCCAGCATGCTGACACAGCGCTGCATGGACTCTGATAACAGAGCAGCATTAATTGGTGCCTCCATCTCTTACCTACGAGCTGGATGTTGATATCTGCTTGTCTCAGTTACCAAAGCAAGGGTAGGAAGCAGCCATAAACTAGTGCTGCCTTCAGAAAAGATAGTTCATCTCTGTCTGTCATCCTAAGTGTGCTGTGAGCCTCTCAAGGTCTTTGGAAGACCTGTGCAGAAGGTGCTTGGTGTGCACTGCACACAGGGGCGATAGGGCTGTGCTGCTGCCTCCACTGCTTCAAAACTGAGAGCAAACAGACCTTTCTCTTCCCATTTTCAACGGTCCCCCAAACAAGAACGCCTTCATCGCAGCGCCGACGTGCTTTAAATGTCTCTCCACGTAAAACGATCCCACAAAGTATGATATTATTCTGTCGTGCAGACTGCCCACAGGAGTCAATGGAGCTCTTTGAATTAGTCATTGTTTTCCGGAGTGTGGGAACAGGCGTGGAAAACCACAGGCAGATCTCTGCTTTGCTTTCCCAAGTCTCAGCTGTTTTTCTCTGTTTTCTTTTTAGAAAAGCACACACACGCAGTCTGAACATGTGAAGAAACCCTTCAACGTGTGACTTAAGTGCAATAATATTTGTCTTAGTAGGCAGAAAGACCGAAATAAAGCTTCCAAATGGGAACTGCTGTGCTTGTTCCAGCAGCGATGGATACTTTGCAAAGGATGGCACTTGAAACTGGCGACTTTTAGCTTTGTAATGGTTCAGTCAGTGCTGGTCCAAGGGGAGAGGTATAGAGAGGGCTAGAAGAAGTCATTTGTAGTTTCATGGAGCAGAATAAACAGAGCCTGATTTGTCCTCACTTAGAAGTTCAGCGCTGTGCTTGGTCGCTTGACTGACTTTAAGCACTTGTTACCACTAAGCATTTACATGAGTGCTTTGCTGGATGAGGGGCACTGGGGTAAATCCCATGGCACCATGGAGACTTCAACCACCCAGGAGTCTTATTGCTTTTCTTTTCTCCCCTGATGCTTGTGTGTGTGTGTGCCCGGGGTCCTCGTGTCCCATTCCCTGTCCCCATCAGGTCCCACTCTTGTCCCCAGCTCATTGCTATGCTGGTGTTTGTTGGGTTCCACCATTTGCTCACTAGAAACCAAATGCAGCAAGCAAGGAGTGATGGTTTCACATTGGGCTGTGTGAGTGAGGGACCTGCTGCTGCTGGGCAGGTGTGATGGAAGGGGTGACAGCTTCACCCAGGGATACTTTGGTGCTGATGGAATTATTTAGGGTAACGTAAATGATTTCCAGGCTGGATTTGACTAGTACCAGCCTGTATGAGTGCCAGGAGCATGCTGAGCAATGCTTCAAGCAGTGAGTGTGCTTTTGAGAGGGGGTTACACAGCATCCAGCAAGCTGTTTAAGAAAGCCAGCGTAAATGTATACTTTAAAAGTTGCAAACAGAAGAGCAGATAAACTTGATTTAAGTGCCTTTTAGACCAGTTAATGACCTTGATTTACAGATGCCAGGAGAGTCAAAACAAGCTGTGTTTTATTTTCCTGCTGTACTTAACCAAAGCCGTTTTCCTAGAGCATCTTTCCTAGGCCACGTGCTTTCTGCCTCAATCCAGCTCACAGCCCAAGGGACTCCCCAAGCCCACAGTCACCCAGTGCTACCCAAGAGTCAGTGGAGCATGAGCCTTCCTCTCCAGCCCTCTGTGGCACCTTGTGGCTGGGTCACGGCTGTGCTCCCCAGTTCCTTTATGGCTCTATGCAAAACCTCTGTGGTGTGAGCCTGCAGGACTGGGGCTGTCTGGACCATTCTGCCCGTACCATTGCTGCTGCTTGTGGATGGGAGAGAGGGCCAAGGTGGAGCACTGCTGAGCTCCCGCGGCCATTTGATATCATTTCCAAGTATTTCAAATCAGTGGGCACTTCTGAAAATTGGAGCCAAAGTAATTTGAGCAGCTTGTAATGGGAAGCAGCTGCTGCAGAGCAAGTTGTGTCCTAAGAAAAACGGCTTTATGGAAATAGGTCTGCTGAGTAATAAAGCCACAAATTAATACTTAGTTCATTTACTAGGTTGTTGGTCCCATAAGCACTTAAACGGCATTTGTTAAAAGAAACAGCGTTATAAAAATCAAGCGCAGATGAGCAAAACCCTCACTCTGACTTCTTGCTGGTTGTTGTCACTGGCTGTTCCTACTTGGGTCGTGCAGGGGGAACGGTGCTTTGAAGAGTGTGGGTCTCCCAAGGTGATCCTTGGGTGCTTGGTTGTGGAAGGCAGTGAGACACAGATGTCTTACAGCTTCTCTCCACGCTGTGGTTACTCTTCCTTCCTAAAAATGGGCTCTCGGACCCCTGATGTGTTTCCCTGTGGTTTCTTTTTCCATGTCTGCTCTCCATGCCTGTATGCCGACTCTCCATCTTAAATTAGAAGTCTTTGGTCCATCTTCTGTCCCGTTTGCACAACCTCTATGTTGTGGAAATCAGGCCCACGACTGGGGCTCGCGGGGATCGCTGTAATATAATTAACATATGATAATAATCATCTGGCAAGCTGTTACACTTCTCTGCAAAGGGCTGGGTAATAAGTGCAAGCGGGACAAGCCTGTACAGCTTTTGAATTAATAAAAAACTAAGTTTGTCGGGAAGGCAGCATGTAGTGAAGCAGCACCCTGCTTAAATAGTTAGCTGACAACTTCAAGGGAGGGTGGCATGTTAATAGTTAAGCTGCTTTGCTTTGTCTTCACATGCCCTGTCCGGCATCTCATCGCATTCAAGCAACCTAATTGCCATCCAGCCTTTCAACAGCACATCATCTTAGCACCTCGCTGCCAAGACAGTTACTCACCTACAGGCCTCATTATGTTTTGCCAGTGCATCTCTGGGCCAAAAATAACTCACCCATCTCTGCTCAGTACCCAGGTCTGCAAGTGACAAACAAATAATTGGGGGAAGCGAACCCTCAGCGCGGTGCAGCTGACACAGAGCCCTGCGTGCTGAGCCCGTAACAACAGTGCTGCTCTGAGCAGCTCGTGTCACTGCACATCTCCAGGCATTGACAGCTCTGGACGTGGCACTTCAGAGCTGCGTTGGCTGCTCTGCAGACCGTGCCAAGGTGCTGTCATTGTCCTGCAGGTAAATGGCTGATGTCTGAGAACAAAGGCTTAATGAGAGAATTAAAAGGAGTAAAATCACGCGCGTTCCTGTCATCCCAGAGGGCTTCTGGGTGGGCCAGGAAACGATCCATCTTCCCCTTTTCATCTGATCTTATAATTAATTAAATGTTGATTGCTGCGAGAGTGGCTGTGCGTACTTAAAAATCAGATTAGCCAGTAAATTGTCTCTAATGGTGGTTTTTACTGCCCTGGTAGTTTACACAAAACCAATGGATGTGCTCCTTTCTTTAGAACCCACTAGTGCAGCCCAAGGGTGTGGGGATGGGTGGCATTGAGGTCCCATGGCTGGGACAGGGGCTGCAGCCACATCCATCAGTGTGGGTGCACTGATGTGGTTCCCACAGCTCAGCACAGTTAGGACTTTGCTGCTGAGATGCCCATGCATGCTCTTCAGGGATAGTCAATGCCAGCAGATAAGATGTCAAGGCAGAGGAGGGGGGAGCATTGCAGCGATGCTGGAAGTTGTTCAGAAAGATGCTAACACAGCAAATGTGCATTGTTATGGCAGAGAATCTGCAGTGTTTTCCTGCAAGATCTTACGGTCCTTTTGCTGCTAGCAGTTACAGGTAGGAGTGGCGTGAAACCTTTCAGATGGATAGCTAAGCAAACTTCAAAGCTTAAAGAGCAATCTGATTCGTAGGGAATAGTTTGCTTCCGTAATTAATGCATCTCCGTTGTTTACTCTGTTGTGCAGATATGGATAAATAATTTGCAAATGAAAACAACCAGGAGGCAGAGAATGGGATTCCATCTTTGAGTTGGTTCCTTGGAGGAATGATAAGGAGATTCTGGTCGTTTTCTTTGGAAGCAGAGGTGTTGCTTTCCTCTGGCTTTACATGGAAAATGGTTGCTGCTTAGAACGCGTGTTTTATCGCCATGCCTACACATTCTCTCTAAACTTTGTCCTTTGGAGATAAGGTGAATATATTCCGTTGGGCTACGTTTTTAAGACATAAAAAACACGCAGATAACTTGCTCTGACAGGCAGAAGGTAAATGATTTCACTCCATCTCTGACAGCTCCAACTTTCTTAAGAACGAAAGAAGTTGCTTCTACTTGACTTACCTTTCAGCCCCGGGGAGCAGATGTGAGGCGCAGGCATCACATGCAGATAAACAGTCACCATCGAGTTACAGGGGAATTCTTCAGTGCTGGACCAGGTGTCCCTCAGTGGGCCCATGGGTGACAAGGGAGCACAGATCTGTGCAGTGTCTCAGTACGAGCCCCCCTGAGCGCGCCGTGCTTTGCTTCGGTGGCTTTTCTTGGTGCAGCGTGGACATGTTCGTGCCAGATTTAGAACCCCGAGAGCCACGTGTTCATGGGCCGGTCCAAACCACCTCCCTCCGATTTAATGCTCTGAAATGACGTTTTTAATGAATGCTGTACAAAGCACACCGCTGCTCTCATCCCTTTGAGCGAACACGAGGACGGCAGATGGCCTGGGTGTGACACAGGCGGAGGAGCTGGCACGTGGGCACCAAAGTTTGCTTTTGGACTCACTTGCATAGCTTGGAGTAACGTGGTCGGAATGGCCTTATGTGGATTTGGGGAGGTGGGTCCTGGCTGAGCCCCACGGTAACATTTCAGATCCCATTTACTCACATTCAGCAGCTGTAGGTGCAGGCAGTGCTTGGACAGCAGTGGTTAGCTTGCAGGACAGGAGGTTGTACAGTTAGGTGCTATTAACATCGTTTCACTTAAAAGGCAAACCACAATTACAGAGCAATGTTGTGTGTTTTCTTCCCTAAACATGAGCAGGAATGTAGTTTCAAATGCATATATCAGTGTACGTGTGTTTTTAATAATGCTCTGTCATTTAACATGGTACCTTGCCAAAAACGAAATCATTAATGAACTCCACAGGGCATTTATGCAGATCCAAGGCTGCTCATTATGTCTATTTTTAAGCACGTTGCATTGTTGATGGCGCAGGGCATTTGTTGAAACCTGTAAGATAGAGCTTGTAATTTTGTTTGCTAACACTTGCAAAAGATTACAGATGTGATCTGAGGCCCTTTGAAGTGGAGGGGAGCAATGGGATCGTTTGCACAGGAATGAGCACACCTTGTCCTACCTGGAGCACGTCCTACCTGGAGCACGTCTCCTGCATTGCCATGCTGAGTATCCCTCAGGAAAGATGCTTTCAGAGGGTCTGGTGTCAGTACTGTGATATGGAGCACCTCTGCTCTGTGCACAGCTGTGCTGCAGATGGACAAACTTCCCCAGCTCGAGCAGTTGGAACAAAGGGTCATTGGAGCCAAAAGCAAACACAGTTTTCATGCACCGAGGTGCAGCGGGATGCAGACGTGCACAGATAATGCTGTATGTCTCTGCAGAAGCCAAGGAGGTGTTGGGTTTGCTGCTGGCATTCAGGGCTCCGCAGGTATTTAATGGGTTTTGCCGAGACATGCTCCTGATTGTAAAGTGGTTCTGGAGCTGACAGACTTTGCTCAAGGCAAATTCTTTTCATTAAAAAAGGATTTAACTAATTAGGCCCGACTGCCAACTGACAGGTTAATTGATAAGGGAAGTGGGCCCAGTAACCCGGAGGTGAGATTATATGGGGACTTTGGGTCTTTATACTCTCTGATAGAAGTTGGTCTTCCAGTGGATGCCGGGAGTCACGCTGGCTTTTTATAGGGTGCAGTGCCTGAAGAGCTGCACTTTTCCAGCGTTCATTTCTCTGGGTAGAGGTCGGATCCGACATCAGCTCTGAGATGGGGTTCATTGCAGCCAAAAGGGGAAGCTCTGTGCATGCAACTGGGGTGGGGCTGCCAGGCACCTTGTGTGGCACTTCTTCATTGCTTTAATTACCTGCCGCACAACTTAACACGCCTTACTTTTAATTGTTGAATTCAGTAATCACTGAGCCCTGTAAATATTAGCTCTGGAACAACTTCTTAGTTAACGATTTGCATTTTAGAATGGCAATGAGCAGGGGAACATGTTTACTGGTGGCAGGGCAGAGAGCAATGGCGGGCAAAAGGTACTTGTGGGTGCAGAGCATGTTGTGTTCTGTGCAGGTGATGGCTTATATATGGGCTTAAACCTCATTTGTTTTCCCATGGGCACTCAGGGGGGCTGAGGCCATGTGAAGGAACTGGGGATGGGGCTGGCACCTCCGCTGCTGTCAAAATAGGAATGTAGGTTAAACCTGCTTTTTGGCAGTATTTCTAAGGAAAATCAGTAGTGTGTATGTATGTATGTGTGTATATATACATATATACATATACTTCTTGGTAAGCTGAGAGCAGCATGTCATTTGTTAGATACAAAGGTGGGAAGTTCAGCTGGTAGAAATGGAGTGATTTACTCTTGCTAAGAATAACTGTAAGTAGAAGTTTGGGGGGATGAGTCTTAAGGATTTATAATAAGGGTTATTTTCATTGGTGTGCTAATACCTTGCTGAGATGTTTCTGTTCCAGGCCCTTCCTCTTGGACAGGATTAGCTGCATGGGTTGCATGTATTAGTATAATCAACCCTTCTGTGGTGTCAAAACGTAGTAAGTCAATGCTATCATAAAGTCTAAACCCACCTTGTTTTCCTTTTTCTTCCTCCTGTGCTCCATCTAAAATAAATAACTGAAAATAGCTGAATGAATATAATCCATTTCTCCAAAGGAAGAAAAATAATTGCCTTCAGACTTCTAACTTCCCTGCCAAATTGCATCCTGATGTGAATTGCAATGGACAAATTATAATCCTTTGAGACAAGGGAGGAAATGATGGAGTCTGTAAGTGACCCTTCCCTGGTAGGCACAGTCAAAATGAAACTAAACTTGGCAAGTGATTTGCACTCACATCGGGGAAGAGCTGGTCCCCAGGTCATCCTTGAAAGGCATTGACTTACGAGTGAGAAGAAAATAGCTTGCAATGCATGCTGATGGCCTGAGCTTGAGCAGAAGG
Organism: Excalfactoria chinensis; assembly: GCF_039878825.1. NCBI lineage: Eukaryota > Metazoa > Chordata > Aves > Galliformes > Phasianidae > Excalfactoria > Excalfactoria chinensis. The sequence continues at coordinate 987,257 of NC_092843.1, read as the reverse complement.
CAGTTTCAAGTGCTATCAGCACTATGCAGACCGCAAGCTCTATATTGCACTGCTTAAAGAAAAAGGAAAAAAATCAAAACAGTGGCAAGTGAAAGCAAGAAGGAGGAGGGAAATGTAGCCAGGGAGCCTCACGGTTGCTGGTTTGCTCTTGGAAAGGCTTTTGTTTTTGCTTAACAAATGATGGCACCTGCAGAGATGTCCACATCAGCAGGAACTGAGCATCTGCCTTCAAGAAGTTGTGTGTTTTTGCATCTGTGCTGCTGCACTGGGACGGCCTTTGGTGCAGCACTGCCTGGGCAGTGCCCTGAGCTGCTGGAGGCCGCTGGTGGTTGCTGAAGAGATGCAGTTATTTAAAGTGCAGTTATTTAAGGTACAGCCACTTTGGGGCTCTCTCTCAGTTTACTTTGTAATCCAGTACTTAGGTGTACAAGAATTTCAGGACATGCTTTTGTCGTGTTACATAGAATGGAAATGAAAGATTATCTTCCTTGTTCCCAAACGTAGACATCCTTGCTTCATGAAGTTGGATGGCTATGGATTTGCACACCAATTTGCATGTACACATTGTGACTTCCAGCCCTCCCAAAAGCAGAATTAAGTCTGGTTGTTGTTGGTTTTCTTGTGTTGGTTTCTTTTGTGGAATGCCATCCAAGCGACTTCCTGACCCCTCAGACCAAAGTCAAACAACGTCGACGGCTGTTTTATAGCCACTGTTGTAACTCAGAAGCTTGCTGGTGGTTTCGTGGTTTGCTTCTTTCTGGTATTTCATTTGCACATCAAGGTGCATTTACGTGCGCCCTCAAAATGTACATGCAAAACGTTTGCTGGCAGGTCTCCCACTGGTTGAAAGTGGAAAATCAGAAGCCGAATTAAGAGCTTTTTACTTGACCCAAGTTATCTCAGAAAGGATCTTGAACTTCATATTGTGGCTGTTGATGGGAAAGGTGCTACCATTGCAAGTGGGCACGGATAGAAGAATTCAGACTGGAACAACAGAGAGACGGATCCTCCAGACTTCCTAATGGATGGCAGGAGCCAGAACTGCAAGGAGGAGAGAAAAGGTTGTGTTCCTCTGCAGAACGGATGCGCTGCTTTTGCAAAACGTAACGCCCGCAGTGTCTGCAGCAGTTGGTAGAATAGCTGCGATTGTTTTTCTAACCTCGGGAAGATTAAATGTCATTTAGCAAACTCGGTCTAGGAGATAGTAGCGCGACTGCGAGCATTTTCTTAGGGAAATATGAGCTGTAGAAGTTTATTAATAGGATGTAGAACAGTTATTTGTTTGTCTGCTTTCCCCCCTCAGGAATTTTTTCCTTTATGTTTTCTAAATAATACAAGACAGCCTTGGCAGCACAATCCCCACAGTGGTTAATGTCAGATTGTTATCAGATTTGGCAGTGATTGTTTTCTAATAATATGTATGTTTTTCCCCTGCTGCCCATGTGAGAGTGACAGTTTGCTGAAACTCAATGCAAGGTTTAAGAAAGCGGTAAATCACTGAGAGCACATGACCTACTTACTGTAGATCTCTTTTACTATCTGCCTTGTAGTTATTGAAGAAAAGGATTTGCAAGAAAGCAGATGAGAGATGGGAGTCTGAATTTCTCCTTATTTTTTATTATAGCGAAGACGAGATCCTATCTATATTTGGGCTTCACAATAACATTCCTCGCTCCCAACAGAAGAGCTGATGAAACACATAACGCGCGTGTCAGCATGTGCCTTGTTTTGAAAGCTTATCACAGCGTGTTGGTTTAAGAAGCTCCAGGTAGTTTAAGTGATCGCGTCCTCTCCGAGACAGCATTGGGAAAGGTGGGCAGGAGGTGGGTGCTGCAGGGGCACAGGGACAGCTGGGGACACTTTTCCTTCTCAGCCATAGGCTGGGGCTCCTGGCCGGAGCCCCCCAGGCCATCAGTAAGGGCACTGCTGTGACCTGAGCAGAGCAATGAAAGGTTTCTGGCTGGCCGAGCTGGCAGAAACTATTCTCTTACATCTTCACGATGTGGCAATAAAAATGCAACAGCTGCCAGAAAGCAATACTGAACCATCCACTTTTCCTTGCAGCAGCCGGTTTCCTAAACAAAGCTCTCTGATTACCGAATATTATCCTTCTCCCTGAGGAGCCCAGCTACTCCCCAGCTGCTGCTTCCCTCTAGAAGGGAACATGAAAGATGAACCGACGCCGATCCTGGGGTGAAGAGCCTGTGGTGTGTCACTGCCGAGACAGGGAAGCATTAGAGCTGCTCTCAGCTGTTGTGGCAACCAAACAAAACCCAAGCAGTAGCTGATTGCCAGGTCAGAACCAGCCTCTTTCAGAAAGGGATTAAGCAGCCGAATGCACTTGTGTAGGCTGAAAGTGATACAGCATTAAGTATAACTCTTTTAGAGTTATTTCTTCCTGTGGATTGGTTTGGAAAAGCACTCACCCTGGATCAGTGAGCATCCCTTACTGCTATGAGTTTTAACCAGCAGTGGGAAAATTACATGAGCACAGGACTCTGGGAGCTGCTTTTTGCCTTCATCTCAAGACCAGTGGGAAGGTCTGCCTGCTTTGTCCACGTGATGTCCTTGGCTGGAAGGGGAAGTGTTGTCAGAGTCTTAGAGTGGTTTTAAGAAGTGTGTACTCTGTTTTAGTTTAGTTGGCTGTATTATGTTTGGTCTTGAAGTGCTTGCGTTTACCTTTGTGCAGCTGCCTGGGGAGGGCTGTAGGCTCCATGCGATGGGCTTCTGTTGTCAAATCTCAGTGTCGTAACGTATCAGTTAACATAATTACTGAGGTGCAGTCACTCCATGGAAGAAATACATATTGAAATGAAAACATTACCTGGGGTATTAATTTGCTGCCTGTATTGGGAACCATGATAATTACTGGGGAACGTTGGGCATTTGCAGTGAAATCTGCCTTGCTTAAAGCGTGCTGTTGCTTGTCCAAACGGCAGCGATTTGATGGCAATGTTTTAGAAAGCGGTACTTGGGCTTTTAAGTCGGCATTTAATCCGTGCTCATGCGTTATGTCCTTAAGTGTTCTTTGATTTCTTCTGAAGAGGATGTCTGCTGGCAGTCCTGGCTGGTTCAAAGTCAGCTGTGGGTGTGATGCATACCTTCCCCTGTATTTTCAAGTAGGTGGTGCTTCAAATGGGAGAAGCTTGCAGTGCTTCACCCATGAATAGTAGTGCTTAACCGACTGCTGAAGTACTTCTGCAGCAGCTATTTACCATAGCCCAGGTACATTATTTCTTCCTTTCGTGTGCTTATGGTTATTTAAACAGCTTCAAGTTTGTTCCAGTTATTATTTCATATGGTTTGAAAAGCGACTTTTCACTGTGAAGAGCCTTGAAATGCACAGAATGATGTTACCCGCCAAGCGTGGAGCCCGGGGAAGAGGCAGCATCTCAGTTGCTTTGCTGTTGCATCTTCTGCATCATTAGTGAAGTTCAGCCACAGACTCTCATCTGCTATTAGAGAGGCCCCTGCCCCTATTAAGGGAAACTGAATTGCATGGAATAGCAATAAGCATCACTGCCTTTCCTGATTTTATCAGGAGTCTCATGATTTTGGGGTTCTTTTTGATCTTAGGTCCTGACGCGATGTCATTTAGTAACAGGCACTCCCTTTCACAAGGCTGAAAATGAAATGCAAATAAAGCAAACCCAGAATATACATGCTGCTGTTTTTAAGGCAGTTTCATGGTGAGGAGGCTTTGGCTGGTGGTGGTTCTGTACACTTGAGATTAGAACTATTACAGTTTGAATAAGCAATAAGAAGCTTATTTAGTTGGTTATTATTTAGGCAGTCCCTGTGTTCCAGGTAGCAATCCTCTATGTGCTGCACATCTGGAACTCTGTGTGTGTGGCACTGCTGTCCTTTTCCCCTTGGGTCAATGAGCCAGACAGATGCTGGCCTTGGTCAGCAGTGCCATCCAGGTTCCTTGGCCAGCACAAGGGGCTGTCACAGCTACAAGGTGCTCAGAGCCTCTCCTTGTCATTAAAACGTTTCCTTGCATCTTTGCATGCAGTAGATAGGCTGGTGTGTGTTGGTAGCATGTACTTGCCCGGTGCTAACACTGCCAGAAACTGCTTGACTGTAGCTGCTACCATTAACACTGAGCTTGTGCAATGTATCCCCTATTAAATCCAGATTGAGCAACCACATAAATCATGGCCTTGAATGTTTTGGTTTGCATTGGCAGCCCTTTTGGTAACTGCTGAGATAAAAGCTGTGCCTACAGCAAGCCATATTAACCAAGTCAGCCATGTGAAATGCATCCATTTATTTAAATAAATCTAACAGCTACTTGGCTTCGAATAAAAACACTTCTTTTCTTTGTGGTTTCTTTAGATAATTTCAAGCTCAAATTCAGCTGCTGCTATCCAGTGTCTTCTGGGCAGAAGTGGTTATAAAACTGTGATGAAAAAGATGGGCTTGTAACTTTGGGGCAAACTTGTCTTTGCAACGCTGTGTGCATCTGATCCGTGACAGTAGCAAAATGTCATGGAAAATGCTGCCATGTGTTCATTAAAAGTCTGTTGAGAAGCGAGATGGCAAACTCAATTGTGAAAGCACAATTATATGTTATTCAAGATGAGAAAAAAACAACATCGAGCACCAGAGTGAAGTAGCAAAGCCAGCCAAGCAGACCAAGCAACAGCAGATGAGGTTATGCATTAACAATTGCAGGACTGGGGATACTGGAAGAAAGAACTATTCATGCACAGCTCTGGCCTCTAAATTAACTCGAGTGCTTCAGCAGAATGACCTGTGGGCAGCTCAATAGATATTTTTGTTCAGAGCGCTGAAACAATTCAAGAAGATGTAAATAATTGCAGGCTGAGTAAAATCTTAGTGTCTGGAATTGGAGACGTTGCTGTTGTTCAAAGCAATTGCTGGAAGAGGCCTTTGATGGCCACGCTGTTGTCACCGTGCTTGGTCCCCTGAAAGACTGAGCTGATCAGTAGGTGATGTGTGCAGGTAAGGAGGGGCCACGCTGTGCTCAATGCAGGGCTGGAGCTGAGTGTGAGGGAGATAGAGGAGACATGAGAGTTTCCAAGGGTAATGGTAGAAGCAATAGCTGAGGTAATCCATCTCCTTCCTATGTGACACAAGCACAGGGCAGCTCCCTGGGGAGCCGCTCAGGTTCCCACCAGATGCTGCACAACAAACAGTGCTGCAGGAGGGCTGGGAAAGCAGGGCTGGCGGAAGTGAGAGCATGACAGGCGGCCACAAAACCACTGGGAAAAGTGCTTTCATTCGGCACTGATGTGTGCAACACGCTGGGCTTTGCTTTCCCTTTCTTTCACCCCACGCTGTTGTTCAGACCTGTGTCCTGATGTGCTTGAGTGAACTCAGCAGTGAGAAGAGCTCTGAGAGCTGTAAAAGTAACATTAGACCCTTGTGAAGAGTTGATTTTGATCATTCCATCAGTGGCTGTGTGGCCCAGTCTGGGTTCTGCAGCGCTCTGTCTCTGTGGGGCAACATAATCACCCTATTTCTAAGTGGGTTTCTTTATTGTTTGGTTAATTTGGGGGCCTTTTTTTGGTACAGTAGATACGCTTTTACTCGGTACTTTGCAGAATCATTTAACGTTGTTTGTTTTTAATCTGGTGTGTGATTAAAATAGATTAATGTTGTTGTAACATAAAAAACCCTCCAGGGGTTTTGTTCTCTTTGTAAATATTCTCTTGGATCTTTTTTGTCTTCTAAACTGTGTGTAGGGAGAGTCTTTTAATGGGACCTGGGGAGAAAAGAGCAGCATTTTAAACTTAATATAAGAATTTAATTTTTAATGGGTTTCATTTGGGGCTGGAGTTATTCATATTGAAGTGGAAATTAAAGTGTCTGGATGCTTTGTGTGTAAGCTGTTGGAAAGTCTATAAAGCGATGTGCGGGTAAAAGCCTTTCTTATCTGATCTCACAACTATGCAGTTAGAGAAGCTATTGATTGATATCATTCATTCATATTTGACCTAGTTTTGCAGATTTACCTTTGAGTTCTCTTTAGTTAGTCCATGCAGGTGTGCTGTGTGGAGCGTGGGTCGACCTGCTGTCCTCCAGCAGGGCTCCTGTTCCTCTCCACATTTGATTGTGAAGGCACAAGAAGTTACAACAGCGATTAAATCACTTCCAGACTGTGTGCCATACAGATGGGTGCAGAGTGGTTCACTGAGCCATACTGTCAGCAGGGGGTTGTATTTGTGGTAAGGTAAATTGCCTGCGATCTCTCCAGGTTGGCAGGTGAGAAGGGTGAGAAGATGTTCTTATTGCTTAGAGTCAGGGAGCATCCCCACATCTGACTGCCATCCAGCCTTGGGAGCAGCTGTGGGGACAGGAGGGCCCAGGCAGCATTGAGGCCCCTCTAAGTCACAAGGTCACGGCTCATCTTTGCAGCCAGCCTGCCTTGGTTCATACCCAGGGTGCTGCACGAGGAGCAGGTGGTGGCGAGACACCGATGACAAGGGCCCTGTTTATGGCTAATGAGCCCCTCCAGCAGTGACGGAGATAACCAGCAGCCGTCCCTGCTGCAGATACATTTCCAGGTCTGTGAGCTTAGCTTAATACCTCCGCCTTATCTCGGCGTTGCGGACTGCTTTCTGTCTTCATGTGGAGGCATCAGAATGGCCTCAGGCTCTTTGGTAAGATTAAGAGCTTCCCCTGGCATCCTGACAAGGAGGAAATTTAAGGAACAAGAGTATTTAATTTAAAGCTAATCTGGTCTTTGTGAAAGCGGAGGATTAGACCATTAAGTTCTACGCGCCTGGCAGGTTTCTGCCACTGATGGCACAGATGTGCTCCTCCTGAAGACTGTGTGTGTCTCTGTGCGTGCTCTGTTCCTAGAATCCAGGTTTAAGCCTTGCTAGGAGGAATAACTTAGAGGAAAAGATGGCTGCATTTGTGGTGGGCGCAGCCTCCATCCTCCAGAGGACGGGCTTCTAAATGCTGTCAGCAGAAATTAGTGGCTGTTGGTAAACATTCAGCTGTCTTTTGTTGTTGTTGTTCCTGTTACCCAAGTACGAACTGTAAGTTAGCTTCCAGTGGATGCTGGAGGGCTCCCAGCACACACAGCAGGCTTAGCACCTCTTGGGAGCGAAGCCTTGGATCCCTTAGAGGTGATCGTGTGAGCTGCTTTCCTTCTGCCCTGTGAATCAGTTAGATATCCCTGCCTTGGTAACAGTAAATCCTCCTCACTTCCATCACAGCACCACAATTGAGTAGGCTAACGTACAGATATTTATATGCAAAGGTGAGTAAACAGATTCACCCACTCTCACATACATAAATATGTATTTTATAATGGATTATCTGTTAATGGAACTCTTAATGGTTTGTTTCTAAATGGTAACGGGCCCAGTTGATTTTCTATGTATTTTCTGCGTTATACTGGAGGCTGTTACAGTTTAGCCCTGTGCTTATTATATATATAATGCTATGGGCATGATTGTGAAGCATTCATAATTGTCAGGGCCTAACAGAAAGCTAAGCAAATGAGCTGAGGACATGATTATTAAAAGCTGACGGCTGTCAGCCTCTGCAAAGTGAGGGAAAAAAATTCATCTAGATGATTTTCCTATATTTGAATGAATAACAAGACGTAGCGGAACGCAATGAATCATTGCGTATTACGTTCCCTTACTCACGTTCTTACTCAGATGCATTTTGTACCACAAAGAGGAGTGGTGGCATTAAGCCAGGATTGAATTCGACCTTTTTTTCAGTCCCTGCCTTTATTTTCATGAAAGCAATGGAAAGAGGCCTTAAGCAAGAACTGATCCTTGTTTTGCACCAACCCCTGAGCTGAAGAGCTCGTAATCGAAATACTTGGAGGAGGAAACGGGGACAGATGCTGACCTAACAGTGTCCCTGGGGAGCTGGAACAGAACTTTAATCTTCTCCTCTAGTGCTTCGTCCCTGAGTCCTGATGATTTTCCACACATCATTTTTTTTTTTCTGTATATTTGGAGACATTGCAAAATCACTTTGCCCGATACATCCTGAAGGGTTATTGCTAAAAGCTTCTTATAGCCTTGTAAGAAATATGTGCTTCAGCATATCTAGTACCTGCTCGGCCTGGTGAAATAATGGGGTTTTCCTATGTCAGAACAAATCACGCCTGTGCCAAAACAGCTGCAAACCTTCTCCAGGGCTTAATGAGCTCTTGCTGTTTTGCAGTGGTCCTAACAATTTGTTACTGTGACTGTCCCATAGTACAGAATTACGGTATCAAAAGCATCTCGTACAAAGACAAGGATATCAGGGAAAGCTGATGGCACGTTGTGTGTTTTGGGGCTGTGCTGCACTGGCGTGGAATTCTTTTCATGGTAAAGATGGATGCATACAGGTGTGTTATCTTTGGCAATCCTAATTAAACAGAGGTAGTAAAAGAGGCATTCTTCACTGGGACCGTGAATTCTTCCTGAAGTCATTTTAAATTAGAACATGGTAAAAGAGGGCTAAACCGAGTGAGCAACTTGGCATTCCTCTTTGACTCTTTGTAAGTCATCACGGAGCACAAAGCTGTGCCCGTGGCTGCAAAACATGGAAGGTTTGGGGTGTTAAAACCCACTTTGACTTTCAAGAGCTTCTCTTGAACACAATTCCACGCCGCCATGAAAAAAATCATCAGTGTCAAATATCTGAACTGGAGCAAATGGAACAATTTGGCGACTCTGATGCCTTCGTCCGGAGTTTCGTGCCTGCGAGGATGTGAAAAAGTCGATAGTGTGAATTGGAAGTTATTGATTATTTCACTGGGCTGCTGTTGAAACATCGTATGTGCTTGATTTGGTCTCCCAACACCCAGCAAATGTTTGTTTCCCGTTTCGTCTCCCTTGCGAAAACAGTTGAAAACACTATAAATTGAAAATGATTTTCTTTTTTTCCTTCTAATTTTAAAGTATTTCTTTCGTGAAGTTAAATAAATGCTATTGGTAAAGGTTCCCCTCACTCCGAGATGGATATTTCATGTTACAGATGGGCCTATTCTTAATTTACTTTGCAAGGCGTTGAGCCTTCTGTTCGACACTGCCATCTGCAGCCCCATTGATTTTAGGACATTTGTGTAAGGCTGTCTGCATCTGACAGCTTGCAGGGCTGGCTCTGCGCTCCTTTGAAACAAAGCAGGTTATGGAAATGGGCTTTTCTCCTGCTGCCTCTGCGCCAGGGCCGACCTCACCACCTTGCTGAATGACAGCAAGAGATTCAAACGAGAACCTCAACTGAGAGGAAGCTTGGGGTTGTGTTCTGTGATGTGGGAGGTGTAAAGGCCGTCGTGGTACAGCAGGGTTAGCTGTGTTGACTCCTGGATGTGAAAGAGCACCAGTTACCAAAACTGCAGGCACGGACTGCTGAGAAGTGCTTCCACTTTGTGCTGCTGAACATTTCCACTGCTTCGCATGGAGCGTGCAGCAAATGGGAGGAAAAAGGAAAAGGGATTATTGTGGGTATTTGTAGAACAGATTTCACTGTAAGATTATCCACAAAAGTAAAAATATTTACATCCCAGTTGGTTAAAAATCTGTCCGGTGTGTCTATTTGTTTAGCTAGCATTAATTACCTACAGCAGCTCCTTCTGGTTTGGTTAATTTCCAAGATTCAAACATTTTGCTTTAAATTACTGGAATTAAGAGGGAAACGTACACCGTGGCAGTTTGCTGATGTAATCTTAGGAAAATACCCAGTGCTCTGTGATTGGGGGCTGGGGGCTTGGCAGCCCTGCTGGTTGGGAGTGATGGGAGGAGAGAAGGTGGACCCACCTGCAAAACCCCAAACCCAGTGCATCGCTAGTAGCTCCTTCCAGGAGTTGTAGCTGCTGGAAGTCAAGCAAACAATGCAACGCTGTCTGGGGAGGGATGTTGTCATTCATCAGAGGCCTGTGAGGAGATGAACAGATAAAGAAAAAATCAAGTGGAATGTAAGTTGTGCAGCTGTTGAGATAAAAATGAACAGTGCAAAGTCATTGCTCCATGGCTCACCTTTGCTAGGTGGGAGACTTCCAGGTAGCGTGCTCCAGGCTGCAGGGCCAGACAAGGCTGTGTTGAGCAGGGCGTTGCTGCTTTGCATCTCCAGCCCATCAGAGATGATGCAAATAATGTGGAAACTCCTAGGCTGCAATCTGTGGGTCTGAGGTTGCCAGCTGTCTGAAGGCAAGGAGCTGCTTTGCTAGGGGAGGGATCTGACGTGCTGGTTGCAGAGTTCACATGCTGCTCTTGGATTCCTGGGCTCGCCATGCAGCATCACACCTGGGCACACTGTGCCTGCTGGTGCAATTGCGAGTTGACTTGTGTGGCTCCTGAATGAAGCTTAATAATGGTAAGGAAGAGAGCATAGGAGGATTCAGAGGATGGACAGACATTGTAGAAAAACTGAGAATGTAACCACAGCAATATGAATCAGGATGTCAGTTTGCTAGAGGGGGAATGACCCTCACTGCACTGAGAGACCTGGAAGTGCTGTGGTTGTGTGCAGAGTGTGGCCAAGGTGTGTGCATGTTGTCCCACTGACTTCAGTGCAAAAGAGCAAATACTGAATTAAATGGTCTGCTGGTGCTCTGCATCGCATGTGACTTACACAGCTGACCTTACGTGTGGTGCATGTTCCTGTTGGTGTCTTTAGGGGAAGGCCTCCCAATTAATGGCACAAAGCATCTCTCCACATTTAAGGCTTTTCCTCTCAGAGCAAGGAATGGCTGCTGGCAGCTGGGGCTGTCCCAGCTCTGCAACGTGCTCCTCATACCGTCTGCAGTGCAGATCTGTGCCACATGTACTGTAGATCCCCGGTGACAGCTGAGCAAACTTATGAAATAACAATTGGGGATGATTATATTGGTTCGGAGGATTAGCACAGCAGGTAGCCGTGTTGGCACAGGGCAGGGTTTGGGCCGAAGGATAAATACACATTCTTTTTATTATTGCAGCTAATGGGAATCTGCTAGACTTTGAAGCATAGAAAAGGCTCACTGGCCACCTGTGAGCTAATCACACGGATTTGCCTCATTCTGTATTTCTGCTCACTTGGAGCCTGTAATCTAATTTCCAAACAGAGATGAGAGGAGCGAACAATTCATTTTCTACTTTACATGGCTGTGCTGGTAAACTTTTAATCCTTTCAGAATTACAGTTCCTTGCAGCGTGGAGGTAACAACACAGAGCCCTGTGTGCAAGACGTGAGTCTTTGAATGCACCATTTGCTGGATAATAATTAGCCTCAGCACGGCTCAACATGAATCAAAACAGAGATTCGGAGCGCTGGACATTTTTCAAACGACGTCTTGGAGCACACATAGACTAAAGATTGTAGTTTTCATAGAAAATTCCTGGGTTTTCAACTTCAAAAGAGCCCCGCGGCAGTCGGCGTTGTCTTCAGCCCCCAGCGTTACACCCTGCTGTTGGTGTCTCTTCCATTTGTAGGACATGGTGATGTCAGTTTCATGTCCTACCTAATTAATTATCTTTATAGCGGAAGGATGTGTGTGGCTGTTTCGGTGTTACTATGGACTTCATGACTTTGTCACCACCCTCTGGGTGAAAAACTTCCTCCTAAGATCCATCCTAAACCTCCCCTGTCTCAGTTTAAAACCATTCCCCCTTGTCATCATAATAAAGAAATAGACCCACAAATTTCATTGTCTTCAGTGAATTGTGCTCACTGAAGTCCGTTCAAGCAGGAGGGATATACGGTTGTAGAAGTGATGTCCCCAAGAACACCATCAGGCCTTTGTTGCACCTTACAAGGTGATCATCCGGAGGGTTTAAGGAGACTTCTCTGGTTGCGTGTGGATATGTGGTGGCTCACACATTGCTCCTCTGGGTCTCCCGGAGGGCAGACACTGTTCAGTGAGTCAGTAGTTCTATCAAAAACACTCTTCTGCAAAATCTTCCTGCACATACTTGCAAGAAAAGAAAAAGCCCACGTCATGGGTAAATGCAAAAGCGGTTTGTCTGATTCTGTGAAAGCATCTCATGTTGTGTGGAGCAATTAGAATATAATGGACATTTGGCTGTACCAAAATTTCTTCTACCAGGAGACCCCCAGCTGTCCCGAGGTATGTGAAACCAGAGCTGCTGGGCGGCACAGCCTTTCTGATTGCAAATAACATTCATACAGATTGACTGGCACAAAATGACATCTCTCTGAGACCTGCCAGGTTCCCATCATCACCCCACCTCCATGTCTGGAAATTAATTTGATTGAAGCAAATAGATTTCATTCCGTTTGTTGATACGGTTTCAGTGGCTGGGAGAGCTGCCATCCGACTGCAGTCCGTGTAGTTCAAGTAATTGGAGCAAGCCAGTCAATATCCAGCAGATGTCAAGAGCAGGCTGGGGAGAGCCATGGTCATGAAAACAAGATGTCAAGGCAAAGCAAGCCTTTTCAAGTAGTTCTTTGGTCACCTTGCAGAGGTATCTACAGACCCTAAGAGGCTCTTATTACCTGCACCAAGTTATGCAGGAGGTAATGACGCTTTGTGTTTGATATTGACATCGTGCCTTTAAAATCAGGATTGAGAATTCTTGGCTCTGAAGAAGGAATTCACAAAGGGAACGGTGTTATGTGGCTGGTGAGTTACGGGTATGACACCTCTCAGGGGGAATAAATGTGTTATTTTTCTATATAAACACACCACACTGATCTTTTTTGTCCTTCATATATTAAACTGAGCTGTCAGGCTACATTCGATCAGTGTTCATAAGGTGATGCTTTTCAAGCTGCTTTTGAAAGCCAGTTTTATTCAAGCTTATTGAAGTAATCCTGTTGCATACGAGTGGGTTGAGTGTTTGGGAGAGCACTGCAGTTACATGGAACAAACTGATAGTTAAAAGGGGAGCTGGCAGTGAAGCCCCAGACATTTTTCTTCCCAACCCCTGTGGCGGAGCTAATCTGGTGATAGGGTTATCCCATCCCTATTGATAATTGGAGGGAATGGTGAAGGCTCGCTGTTCCCTGTTTCTTACAGCTTGGTGTCCTGGTCTGTCTGCCACCTCGTTGCCTCTTGGCAGCTCGGAGGGGCAACTGGTTGGGCCACAGTGTGCTGTGTGACAGCCAGAGGGCTGAGGAAAGGCACCATTTGGGAGCCAGCCCGACCTGGTGTTGGGCCAGGCAGACGTTTCTGGGTTCCTCTGCAGTGTCAAAGTAGCCAAGAAATGGCCGTCATTACTGCAGACACTGCAGAAATGGTTCAGCAGCCTGCTGGGCAAAAGGCTGCTGCAGAAGCTGAGTGGTTACAAAGCAAGGAGCAAAGGACTCTCACCAGTAAAACGTGGCTAAAGAGTGGAAAGCAGCAAGTTGGGATGTTTTCATCATCATCTCTTTGCAATGCGGGGTTGGTTTAAGAGCTGATCAGGTGTGAAGTCCTGTGCCCCGAGCTGGTCAGTGTAAAAGCCAGGAGGGCAAGCAGCAGCACATACACATGCTGTAAGGTTGTTAGAGCTGTTAAACAGTGAAGAAACCTCATCCATCTGAGAGAGCAGGGATTGAGTCTAGACATACCTGAGGCAGTGCGTGTTAAATCAGAACACGCAGGCCTCAACAGGACGTGCTGCATTAGCTGGGACAAGCTGAGACCAGCAGCAGGCAGTGCTGCAGATGGTTTAATGCAGACCTTCCCCAGGTCTGCCCCATCTGGCTGGGAATGGCGACGTGGTACGGAGCTGAGGAGCCGAGCGGTGAGTGATGTGAAAGGGGTGAAGTGCTTCGGTGTGAGGCAGTGCTGCAGCTGCTGACCTTTGTCAGCCTCTGCAGGAACCTACAGGGTGCAGCAGGTTAGCAGGAGAATGAACAGGAAGGGATTGGGAAGGTGGGTGAACTTGTAGGAAGAAAGAGTGGGAAGATAGGAGCTGAAAAACTTGCAGTGGAGATAAAAGGGTGAAACGCTCTTCTAAAGGAATGGGTGATGGTGGTGACTTACAGGGGAGTCTCTGACAGACTGGCAAGAATCAAGTGGAATTAAAAGGTGAGGAACGGAAACCTTGTGGAAGGAGTATTCTCATATGACATGCGTGGAAATGTACTGCTATGGGCGATAACTCTGCACTGCTCAGATGCGATTTATGCACCTAACAGGTCCGTGGTGCATTACTGTGATTTTAGAAAGTTGGGGAAGTTGCCGGTCTTACCAGACATCAGCATGAGCTCTCACATGCCAGGCAGGTTATTTCACCTCTGCTGGCTGCAAAGGTTTTATGTCTGCTTTATAAGAATCAGTGGTAGGAAAGGTGGATCCTTGTCATGGTGTAGAAGGGGCTGTCCGTGTTTCTGCAAGCCTGGGTGTGCTTTACAAGTGCTGTGATTACAGGCTCTGTATTTCTTTAATTAAAGCACAAAATTGAAACAGGAAGCGAAGGTTTGTTGTGCTCAAACCCTTTATTATCAAAGAATGGCCCCCAATTCATTTGTCAGCATTGCTTCCTACGTGGGAAGTTTCCATTCTGTTCAGGAAGAATCCACATTAATAAACTCTGGTGCTGGTAGCTGGCAAGTGACTGCTTCAGAGCTCACAGGTAATGAGTAAGTTACCTCTACCTATGGGGAGAGGTTGGGAAACCAAGAGATTATCCCTGTTGGGAGTGAACCTTTCACTGTGCCTGTGTGTGCACATGTAGGCTGAAGCAGGATTGAGTTACGGTGTTGCTTTCTGTTAGCTTCCATTAGGATGCTACAGATGGATGCAGATTTTTTTCCTATTAAGTAAAATGCAGTGATTTGTAGTGGAGGAGCATTTGGACGCTTTGCACTTCATTTTCCTCTAGAAAGCCACATCTCCTTCCTTTTTGCTAAGTAAAGACATGCTTTGAAAAAAAAAAACAACCTCAAACATCAAGTGCTTTTAATATTATACTCCCAGCATTCAGGATATAGGGGTTACATTTATGGCCTGTGTTCTGTGTAACAGCTGGCTGAAATAGATCGTTTCATGTGAAATATTGGAGGGCTCCGCACTCTCAAATCAAGGCCAGCAGCAGCTCAGTGACTGAGGAATTGTCAGCATCTTGTGCAATTCCATTAAGTGCTTCTTCTCATTGATCTGCAGCTTTATTGTTGACGATTAAATCCATTGCCAGGCAGAAGAGAAACACTTCTAGCAGGAGGTAGCAAAGTCTTTTGTCCCGAATGATTTTTCTTCTGTTTTATAATGAAGTACAAAGTGTGTGACAAGTCTTGCTATTCAGTTGCACTAAATACCTGCTTACTGTGGGATAATTGATATCAGCAGCCGACAGAGCTGCTTGCAACACACTTTTCAAATGCGTGTTTTTAATTTGCATAATCAAATACTTTGTTCGTGTCCTTGGAAATTAGGGTGGAAGATGGCTGTGTGCTAAAAACGAAGCGTTGTTTTTAGCAGATTATTCTGTATCCAGTACAGCAGATGAAGCGCTCTGGGGCCTTCCTGGTACGTGTTGGCTGGTGCACCCAACGATCTTCCCCATCCTTTGCAGTAATAGTTTCTGTCATCTGCCTCTATTTATCCAAATGTTCCACTGACTGATGTCCAATCAATATGAAATGTACTTAAATCTGATTAATTATTGCAAGCCGTGTAGGACACTCGTTGAAGTGCACATCCCAAGGCTGGCAGTCAGCGGGGTGTATGTTCTCTGCTTCCCATTGACTTCAGAGAAGTTAGGAGTGCTTGCATTGGTTGTGATGGTGTGCACCAACTGCCCCACTTTTTGTGTGTTAAGTGAAAACCAGAGGAATTTCAGATTCAAGACACACCAGAGGGCAAAACAGGAAAGGAAGATAATGGAAGCTGCATGTGCTGTCTGGGTGGTATGAGCTCAGACTGTGTTTTTCTTAAGCCTTCAAAGAACATCGAACTGTGGCTTTATTCCTTTCTCAGTTAAAAGACTGTCTGCTGCTGGACGTAATAGCAGCCCAGTGGAAAAAGGGGAGCCTTTGCCAGCACAGAAGTTACATCACAGTTATTTATCCAAAGCAGAGTATGGAGACGGACATCAAATGCAGTCATAGGGGCACGAAGGACATTTTCCCCTTAGTTTTTGTGAGTCAGTCAACCCTCCTAAGTAATGTGCTGGTAGGAAAAGAGTGCTCTTGTATTTATGGCTGTGAAGTGTTGCTGATGAGGATTTGAGCCTTCCATATGAAACATGAGGTTGGTTGTGTTCATTTCTGACATGGGATTTCAGCTCCCAAAAGAAAAGTTGTGGCATGAGGAACTCATTTATGCAGCATAATTACAGGGATGCATGTGGAGAATATAGGAGGCACAGAGAGACTGCAGGACATCTGATAGCATCCTGGGCTGGATGCATAGATGCAGAGGTGTAAGACAGAGAGGGGGAAGGTGTGTACATGTTCAGGGTCTGACACTTGGAATAATGTTATGTTACTGAATGCAACATCTTCTAAGCAATGAACTAACAGGAATGGGACTTAAGGGGCTGTGTAATGAAGATGTAAGCAGCAGCAAAGAATACCCAGGAGATGACAGGATTCCTCACCCCATCTCTCCAGGGGAGGAGGAGCTGCATTCCCAGCAGTGAGTTGTGCTGAATAAATGTTACACACACCAGAGACTCTAAAGATATCAAATGGAAAGATTTAATGATTGCAGCCAGCACCAGGTATTCCCTGTAGCTTCGGAAGTATCACCTCAGCTGGGTTTTCAGACCACCCCACCTACTGTTCCCAAATGAGGAACAGTCTTTGCTACATTCCTGCCCAGCTCTCTCCATCAATTCCAGTGTTGTGCAGGTTGGCAGATGCTGTGAACCTTGTCTGTGGCTTGGAGAAATGCTTTACATCGTAGATATTTGTTCTCGTTCTCGTCAAGGTTTGACCAATGCAGCTGTCAACCATTATTTCTGAACGTATGTTAATTTATTATACGTTTATTCATTTTAGCCCTTAAAAATGGCACATGAATGAGTGAAGTTTTTCTGTCTGAAGATTATTTGGAAACCTGGGTGCTTGTCCCCAGGCCTTTTAAATCTCATGTGTTTCCCATATGCTTCATCTTTTAATTGCCGAAGTTGTAAGTCCAGCTTTACACCATCGCTATGCAATATTGACGTAAATAACGCTCCCAATTCCCGCAGCAGCTGCCAATGCTGACTTTTCCAACCCTGTCTTGGCAGCGTTCCCCCTGAACGTGCCCAGAGGGATGTCACTCATCAGATAAACAGGTTGCCTAGTGAGCCTGTGGATGCCCCCACCCTGGAAGCACTCAAGGCCAGGCTGGATGGGGCTGTGAGCAACCTGGTCTGATGGGAGGTGTCCCTGCCTATTGCAGGGGGTTGGAATGAGGTGATCTTCAAGGTCCCTTCCGACCCAAACCATTCTACAAATAGTCATTGGCAGAAGTTTGGGGTCGTGATTGAAGTGGGAGGTCTTTGTGAAGCCCCCTTGAGCAGAACTCCAGTGTAGCAAGTGTTATAATTTCAATAGCAGTCATTAGTATTAAAGAGACACAGCTGGAGGACCCAGACCAGTCTCTCCATGGCCAGCCAAACCAAGGAAGCCTTGCTTTCTGACCAGTAAGCATTTTAAGGTTTCAGATTTGGGTAATAAGGCGCAGAGCTCACAGTGCATTTCCCCCCTTAGAGGGTTGTTGAGGGAGTGATGATAGAGGAACAATAACAGAAAATACTCGTAGTGGATACACACTCATCTGTTCTGTCTCTCTTTTATTGCAGATAAAGAGTTAGGACTCAGTACGCTCGCTGAAAATGCCAACCCTGGTGCTAGGGGGCCAGCTGTCCCGAAAATATCAGGACTAGAGCGGAGCCAAGAGAAGAGCCAGGACAGCAGCAAAGACCCAATACTTGATCCCGTGGTGCCTAAAGACCCCTGCCCTCAGGTGGCCCAGCCTCTGGCCCAGCCCCAGCTGGAACTGCAGCCAGAGGTACCTTGTCCCAGCCCTGCGCTCGCCCCACGGCCGGAGGTTCCGGCCCCACCAGCCCCACCGCCGGCCACACAGCTGCCTGCAGCCCCGGAGGAGCCCACCCGTCCACCTGCACCTCAGCCTCCTGTGCAGCACCCACCCCGGCCGCAGTCCCCGGTGCAGCCAGCCCACCCCAACCTCCCTGCAGTGCAGCCCCATCCGGCCGCTCAGAGCCTCTCGCAGCCGCTCTCTGCCTACAACAGCAGCAGTTTAAGCCTCAACAGCTTAAGGTGGGTGGAAAGCCACGTGTGTCCATGTGCTATCTCTTTGCAGACTTGCTGCCCCCAGTGGTGATGCTTTATTTGTGTCTGGAGAAAGCGTGGGGGGATTGGGGTAGAGGTGACAGCACATCACACCCCATTTGTGGGAAATGGAAGGGGATTTGTGCCCTCATCCTCAAATTCTTCCCTAAAATGAGCCAGAATCACTTTCTTTTCCCAGCAGTGCTTGGTAATCTCAAGCTCTTTGTTAATTTGCCTTTGCTTTTCCCTCCTGTCCCTGCACACTCGGGTTTTTGAAGGGGATTTCATGCAACATAGGCCAGTGGAAGAAAATCCCACTTCTTGCAGACTGAGCTGTTCTCTGAAGGCTCCTGACTTTTACTCTTGCCTCCCTGTAAACCTCTTCTGCTTTCCCCAACTACTGACATGCCCTAGGGCAAGAAATACAGTGCAGCTGCTGTTAGCTCTGCTGACAGCTTGGCATAGGCTTACACTGATGACATTCAGGCTTAATTTCTTCCCGCACTGACAACACCTTGCAGCCTTCAGTGTTTTCCACCTCACTTGGCCACACAGAGATAATCCCCACCTTTTGTAGGGGGATAACAAAATTAACGGGGATTAAGCAACCTGTTCCCAGGAACCCGTGATGTCTTTGTAAGTCACAGACCTCAGGTTTCCCCTGTGGCAACCCCAATGCTCTCAGCAGTGCCTCACCTTTCCCTGTATCTGAGCCTGCAGCAGGTACATGGCATCCTTCCTGACCTGCTGAACTGCCATATGGATGCTTCATGGTTTGACTAAAACTGGGAGTTGTTATTGAAGACTTTGATTTCTTTTTAACCAAATTGGTGTGGCTCGTCTTTAAAAGCCACTGCAATAAAAACGTGCCATTACTTGAAATATTGACAAGCGGGATTAAGCACCATGTGATTATATAGAAAACTTTCCCCGCTAAGAAATGAAACCTGAAAAATTGCAACCAGTGTAATGGTTATTTATAACTGGGTATTTATTTTGCTGATTCATCTTCTCTCTTGATAGTGTGGGGGTAAAGAGAGTCGTTAACAAGATAATAAGCATCTATCTGTTGTTGCCTTCCCAACTTCATCTCATGTTTTCCCCACTCTTCCATCTTTCTGAGTCATAGCAGAGAAATTAAACTTCTATTAACGCAGCGATCAACTGATGTTGAGTTTCATTTGCCTGAAAACATGAATCAGAAGCAGTCATGTAGAAAGGACCCGATAATTAATAATGAATGCACAGAGCTGATTACTCCTTTGTGTGCTGTGCCTGTGTTGTTGAGGACAGAATCTCAGCCTCTTGGAGGGAGGGAGACGTGTCCTGGGGCTTTGGTGTGGAGGGACAACAGGCAGTAAAAGGTGCTCGATAAGGGAGAGGCTGGAGAAAGGAGTGTCTCAAAGAATAATAACTTGTATTTGCAATGTGTTGCTTTTATTAGTGACAGGTTTATCGTGAGCCATGCGTAGTGCATTGGGGTAGCGTACGTGTGCTTTTAGAGCTGTTCTCTCTTCTGTGCAATCCTTAATTGCTTTTCTTTTTGTTAACAGCAGCAGCAGAAGCAGCACTCCTGCCAAGACTCAGGCTCCCCCTCCACACATATCTCACCACCCCTCCGCCTCACCATTCCCCCTCTCTTTACCAAGCCACAGCCCACTGCATACCTTCACGCCCACCCTCCAGCCCCCTGCACACCCACATCACCCCAATATGTTTGCCCCTCCTACGGCTTTGCCTCCTCCACCTCCATTGACGTCAGGGACCCTGCAGGTTCCAGGACACCCAGCTGGTAGCACTTACTCAGGTAAGATGCAGACGGATCATGGCCCCAGTGTGGCAATGGAAACCCAATGTCCAGTTTTAGTCAAAATAATTCCTTGTGGTCCATTCTCTGCTGGTTGGGTAGGGGGGCGCTCACTGCTGAACGATTTGGGGTGATGTCAAAACCAAAAACCACCCAGACTTTCCCAATGACTCCTGCCCCGGGAATGAAGATTTTTGGAAGCCTGTGCTTTTCTGTGTCTGCTCCCTGGGGTAAAACCACTTCAGAGTTCATATGGGGCCACCCAGAATCCGTGAACGCTGTAGCAGATGTCAGTGCTGTAGCTGGGGTCTGTGCTCAGCCTTGCTTCCCTGCAGCCAGCCTGGCTGGGGGGAAGTCTGGTGGCTGTGCACACAGTGCTCCTGAGGTCAGCTATGTGCAGGGCTGTGGGGAGCAGCTAGAAGTGGAGTGAAATGCGCTCTGTTGTGCTTTGTGGGGAGATGTCAGTTCCTCCCGGCTCACTGAGGGGGATCTGAGGGAAGAACATTGAGGATCATCAATGCTTCAGTAACATAATTCATGTCCATGAAGCAGGGGAGCTGCGTTTGTGGCTGCCCTCTGTTTCCTTGCTTCAACTTACCTGCACTGCCCACCTACATCCAGGAATTTAAGGAGAACCTGAAGGCAGGCTTCGTGAAAGAGGGGAACTGGAGTCTTTCTTCTCTCATTGTGGCCTATGGGGAAGAGCTGGGGGAGCTTTCTTAATCTGTACAGTGTCATGCTTTACTGTGAGGGAGCTTAATATAGAATGTCACTACCTCAGCCAGCAGAAATTGGCACAGGGTCTGGAGAAGCCCCTGAGCTCACAGAGGTCGCTTTGCTTTGTATTTCAGAACAAGATCTTCTCCGTCAGGAACTGAACACGCGGTTTTTGGCCTCGCAGAGCGCGGATCGCGGGGCCTCCCTGGGCCCACCGCCGTACCTGAGGACCGAGTTCCACCAGCACCAGCACCAGCACCAGCACACACACCAACACACACACCAGCACACCTTCACGCCTTTCCCTCACGCCATCCCACCCACTGCCATCATGCCGACGCCAGCACCGCCCATGGTGCGTACCCCAGGCAGAAATGTGAGGATAAGTAGAGCACAACTCTATTCTTTGTTATGAAAATGTACCAGGCGGTGGGGAAGGAGTGCTGTGCTGCCCAGGTGTGGTTGGGGAGGACAGGACGGGCAGCCTTTTCCTTATAGGTCCAGGTGGCAGCGTGGGGGCAGAGGGATGAGGCTGCTGGCCAAAGGGGGACTTGAGCCTGGGAATCCCTGGTGGTTGGAGTGGTGCACTCTGGTGCCTCCTCCGTTTTCCTAGCTCATAAAGACCTCGTTGTACATTGAAGGGAGAAAAACTCAAACCAGCTTCACTGGGAGTTCATTTTCTGCCTATTTTTCCTCTCTGTTGGTTGCCAAATAATAGGGAATTAGTTTGTGTTACCAACAGAAACGAAGCAACGAAATAGAAAGTAACTAGTTTGTGCTTTGATCCCTTTGCAGTTTGACAAATACCCTACAAAAGTTGACCCCTTCTACCGTCACAGTGTGAGTTTTATTACTCTGTTTAAAACTGACTTAATTGCTTTTCTGTGGTGGGTTGGGATCACCACTCAAGTCAATGGCACAGTGTCGAACCTCTCCCTAATCATCACTCCAGGATTTACCATTATCGTTCTTGGTCGCTTTGGCTTTTGAAGGCTTGCATTTTATGGTGCTTGTTTCTGATAAAGATGCAGTATCAGCTTTTCCAGTCAAAAGATCTCTTGCTCATACACCGCTGGAAGACAGGTTTGCTGTGAATCAGATGAGACAAGAGGTGACTGTAGCACAAAGCAGCACAGAGCAGTAGTTTCATCACTGTGTTTCGGTGGTGCCAAAAACACTTAAGAATGATATTTACCCCGAGAAATCTGAAAGGAAACAACAAACCATCACACCAACCCTTCAGGGATGGGTAATCTAAAAGCTATTCTAATATATCCTGTTTTGTTTTATAACATTTGAAAGCTTGTCTTACTCTTCCCATTTCAAAAGCCAGTCTGACCCACTGGGCTTGTTGTGCTCTGTTTGATGGCAGCGAGATGATCCAGCTACGCACTTGACATGCTCATCTCAGAGCTACCAAAAACGTTATTTATTGAGATGAACTCATTCTTAATATTGATTGTAAAGCTGCTGCTCTTAAGGCTTCGAATCTGGCTCATTTGCTGTTGAAATGTGGGTGACATTTCCTTCATCATACCAACAGAGGCGGGTATTTTGTTCATTTGGACAAGAATTTCTAAACCCAGGAGGGATATTTTGATGAGAGAAGGAGTACTGCATCAGCATTCAGAAATTGGCAAAGCATTTGGCTTCATGTGTTGATTTTGCTTAGAAGTGGAACTGGGTGAGAGGAACGGTGAAGGTGATGGTGTGATGCTTTCTGCTGTCCTGATTAAACGCAGTTCCTGCTCATAACTGATGCCTGTAGCACATGTGAACAGTCCCATTAATTCCTTGACACCTTGTTTAAGTGTGCAGTGTGTGAGTGCCTGTGGGATCACACCTGCGGGAGTACGAGGCAAACATTTAAGCTGAGGATGATCACTCAGAAGGGTCACGCTGCTGTTTGCATCACTGTTTGTGAAACTGCACTCCTCTTTGTGTAGCTTTATCATGGATTCAGAGGGGTAGATTATCCTGAATGTGGGATGTTGATTTGGGCAAGAACATGGAATTGGGAAATGAGTGAATGCACCTTGGAGAAAGGAAGCGCAAAGGTTGATGTGTAAAGTAGGAAACAGTGAAATAGTCCCCAGCTGGATACTGTTTTCAAACCCACAGTGAATCCTTCAGGTCTCAGTATTACCCCCTTTCACGTAAGGATGGGCTTCCATTTGCTTCCAATTGTGTTAGCCGGGATGTTGGCCCTGGCACAGGCAAAGCAGTGGGGCCCTGGTGCATTAAGCTTCCCCTGCTTTCCTTGGGAACAGGTCTGTCCTAATGAAGTTATTGCAAAGTAATCACAATTGGCGTCTGTTGGATATTTAGCAAGCCAAAGATCAACATGATGGCTATAAATTTCATTGGATTAACAGCCTTGCTAAAACTACAGCAAGGTTGTGGTAGCCAGAGCATTTCAGTAACCACTCCTAGGATGAATGTGGGTTGTGAAGGCAGCAGAACCGCTTGCATCAGTTTCTTGAGCAGCCTCTTTTGCTCGCTGTCAGAGAACTCTGCAGGAGAAGAGGAATGTTTGTTGGAGAGTTAAAATCGATGTGTGCCAGAAAAGAGAAAGCAGGAGAAGGTCAAATTTAATTAACTTAGCGGGCGTTATAAAACTAAGAGCAGCATTCCTTATTATTAGTTGTAGATAATAGAATATTAAGCTTCGCTCCGTCTTTTGCAATTAGTCCATTACGCACAGAATTAAATACAGAAGACACTGGGCGATTCAAACCACATTTTAGGTATTAAAAAGTTACTGTAAATGAGGACGGGTGTCTTCTAATGATCTCTCAGATACCCGCAGTCCAGCAGCAACTTGCCTGAAGTTTTTTCTGCGTCACTGAAAGGAGCAAGTCCAAATTACAGAGAAGTGACAACAGGATAGGGATGTGTTACGAAGGGAGACTTCATTCCGAGCTTCTAAATAAACAATCTAACATACTGAAATAGTTTCATGTATATCAGTACCTGTAGTGTTAGTAAACGGCCTTCCGAGATTGAAGCTATTGAAAGGGGAGCTCTGATGGTGTGAGAAGGGATTCAGGAAAGCACAAACATACATTGAGGTCAATCCATCCGAACTTCATGGCACTGATTTACTGTGGGATGCGATGCTCTCAGTGTTTGCTCCCTCCACATGTCCAGCTTTTGGCTGTTTCTGTTCATCTGGCCATTGAGTCCTTTATTTTGATCCCAGAAGCAGCATTCGGGAGGTTCAGCTTCAATTGGCTGAGTTCAGAGGTGAAATTTTATCAGCCAGAGAACTCCTTCAAGTGTTTGGCTGGCAGTAGCAGTGAGGTGAGCAGCCATCCCCTGCTAGACCCCAAGGTTCCCAGTGGGAACATCTTTGCACTGAGATGCTTTGAATCCCTGATTCCCACCAGAGTGTGACTTCCCTGTGTTGCAGCGTAAGGAAAAGATTCACAGGCAGACTGCAGAGACCAGATAGGATTTGGTCATGATGCTTTGCTTGCTTGTTTCTCATGTGTTTGTCTGCTTTAGAGCAGGAGAACTTTGATTCTGCTAAGTTGTCTTAGTACAGATACACTGGGACCACTGAGGTTGGTGGAGATTTGCGTCTTTTTATGCCTCATGGTCTGTCTTTATAAGACCAGAGACCTTCAGTTTTGGGGTTTCTATTTTGTCCTTTTTGTATAAGTAATTCTTTTTAGCAATTAAGTTCATCTGTCTCTGCTGCTACTGGAAGTGGCAGGATATCCCCCCAGACAGGCTAATGAAGTCAGAATTGTGCATATTGTCCTCGTTTCCGACAGAAACCATTAAAATCCTTGCATACTAATGGAGTTTTAATGATACAAGATCCTAGAGCTTGTGCAGGCTTTTTCCCTCCTCAAACAGCAGCATTCTCTGCCCTGTTTGGCCGGGCGCTGCCTTTTCTCTTGAAATCTCCTGCAAACTGAAACCCTTCCAAATCCCCATCCGATTCAAAACCCAGTCACCGCACAACAAAATCCTCAGCTACGATGGCCCAGTGCAGAGGCCAGGTTGCTGGCTGTATGATTTTGGAACTGCTTTTAAGCTCTGAAGTGAACATCATGACATTTGTGAACATCTCATTGACTGCTTTAACTAACATCGTCGCGGCGGGATCACGTCTTCAGCGCTCCCCGTTCCTCCATGTACCATCCCCCTAACTGCAGGAATGCTCTCGCTGTCTCGTCCAGCTGTCCGTCTTTGCTTTGTGACCCACTCGCATTTACGCTCCCCTCTCTTTTTCTGTTTCAGCTGTTTCACTCCTATCCTCCAGCTGTATCAGGTATTCCTCCCATGATCCCTCCAACGGGCCCCTTTGGCTCACTGCAAGGAGCATTCCAACCCAAGGTAGGATATGTTTCCATCTTACACTCAGATGCCCAGTTGTTCTACATGTAGTAGCGTGGTTAACTTTAGAAGCAATGCAATTAGGTCTCAGGGTAGCGTGCATTCGCATGAGGTCATGTAATAATCAGGATTTTAAGAAACAGTGATGGTTATTGTTTTCTCATTCCCATAATTATCTCAGAGCTCCAGCACAACGCCGTACACTGATTTAATTCCCCACTCCTTTGTGATAGTGATGATGGTGGAGTGCGATGAGTTTGTTTCTCTTTTCCATTGTTTTTATGAAGTCACTCTTGATTTATGAGTGGGAGGAAATCATTCTCTTGTCGCCTGCAGTCTTTGTGTCTGAAATCAGGGCTGAAATTTCTGCAGAGAAGACACCTTTCTTAAATTGGCCCATCCACTCTAATGACTGAATATGTAAATTGCAGTTCATTAGTGGGATTCTTCATATATATGGTAATCAGTCTGTTAACAACTCTGTTACTTAATTGTTAGTTATACTGATTTCTTTTTTTCTTCATTTTAAGTGAGGAAGATGTTGTCTAAATGTAATGCTTTTCCCTCCAAAAGATGCATTTTGTTATGTTAGCTGAATATTTACATTCAAATCAAGGGAAAAGCTTTAATTTTCTCCAGATAGATGTTGCTTTATCTGATGCTCTTGTGCTAATAGTTCATTGTGGATGCAGCTCAGATCCCTGTATGGTAACCACGTAGATTGCTGCTGCTTTGTGTGTGACAATGAGGGCAGAAGCTTTAGCCAGTGCATTATTGATAAGCAGCAGAGCACAGCTTTGGTATCCCAGATGCTGCTTTAGGTGCTGTCTCATACCGCTCAGCTTTTCAAAGGTGAGAGGAATTCCCAGTGCAACGCTGCTGTTGCCTCACATGTTTCAGATCACTTTCACTAGCGGGGAGTCAGTGGGCAAAGCGAGTCTGGAAACTGAGATGACAGTACCTACATCACTACGTGGGTGATAGCAGTTACCCTTTTTGTTTAAAGGAGCTGATCTTCACAGCACAGGCAGCGTTAATGAGGGAGAAGTACTGTTTTTCAGGTAGTGTTTTTGTGTGGCTTTTTACTCATAAATGCTCTCTTTCTGTGTTACAATTCTAGACTTCCAATCCTATCGATGTTGCAGCCAGACCTGGAACTGTCCCTCATACCCTTCTACAGAAAGATCCACGGGTGTGTAGGAAGGATTACTGTCTTGTTCTAAACTAAAGCTATGCCTTGTGAAAATACTGAGCGCCAGGGCTGCCATCTTCTGTATGTCCGAATCAACATCTCAAACTAAAGCTTAATCTGAACTATTAAGTCGGTGAGATCAGAGGAGCTGCATGAGGACAGGTTAAATCCCGACCCTTCTGTCCATCGCTGGCTACAGCAGATAGATGCCGTGCAATGCAGAGCTCTTTCCTTGCTGTCAGGTGGCATCCCCACAAGACTGGGGTCAAACTGCAGATCAGCATAGAGACGTACAAACCTCTTTGAGATTTCCATTTTTATTCTGTAATTGTTTCTGATGTGGGCGATGACAGTTATTCCCTTGGTTACTGTATTATTGACTGCAGCAGCAAAATGCGGATGCACTTTATTGATCACTTGGTGCCTCTGGATTTTGAGTTGGAGCGCATGTGAGCAGCATTTATTGTCTCAGTGCTTCGTTTTCTGGCTTTTTTTTTCCTGTGCTTTGCAAATGCCCTCGGGTTGTTTGCTCGTTTGATTGAACACACGTTCTTTGCAGCGAGGAACATCATGCAGTCCTATTTTTCACAGAACGCTCTGACAAAAATCAATGGACGTGGAACTGGTCCACTTCTAAGCTCTGCAGAGCTGTTTTCTTTGGGTTACACCAAGTTCCAGTAGTTGGGGTTTGCTCTGAGTTAGCGCTGTTGTTAAGCTTTATACCAAAAGGGCCCACCTGTTCTCATGTCTGCTCATTCCAAAGATAACTGAAGCCTCCCGTCATTAAGTCACTTTGTTTTGTGCTGCCTTTCAGCTTGTAGTGCAGTTTTGATTGTTTCAAGATGATGCCAGGTGCCGTCACCAAGTCTGCAAAATAGCTCTTCCATCTGTAGGTCTCCTTTTAAAGGAGGTGGCTCTCTGGATGTGCCAGCACCAGGTGCCTCACTGCTAAACAGGCAGGGCAGACCAGCAAGCTCATTGGGAGCAGCCCCCTGATACTGCCCTGTCCGATTCCAATCTTCCCACAAGCCAAGCAGCTCTGAAAGATGAGAGCAGAAGTTTGCCCAAAGGACATAGCTGTGTTCTTCTTCGGAGCAGTTAACCAGCCATTTTGGTAGCATTAAATCAACAAATTAATGCAGATGCCAGAGGACAGAGCGCTCAGTGTGAGGCTTGTTTCGTTGCTTGTCAACACTTTAGGTACAACAGCCATGGGGGGAGGGAGGCCAGCTCCAGTACGGGGGCTGAGGACTAATTATTAACTGAAAGGGCTTCATTTGAAAGTAAAATGATAACATTTTAATTTCATCTCTTAATGAAGCAATACCAATTTGTTAATTAGAGCAATTGTTTGAGTGACAGGCATGTAACCAAGCTGTCATTTCTTCTTCACAGTTGACAGATCCGTTCAGGCCCATGTTGAGGGTAAGAAACCTTCCTGTGCTACAGTTTGTCAAGCTCGTCTCAGTCCCCGCCGGGTTGCAGCAACACACTAATTAAGAGCAGCCCCGTGCTCCAGCTGGGGGATTTTGCACCGTGTCTGCTGAGCACTGTGGTCAGCATCGTGTGGTCACTCGAGGAAGAGAAGCAGTTTTAAAGCTAGAAGTTCCCTGTTCTCACACAACCCCTTACCGCAAACAGCAGAGGTTAAATATTGATAATCCTTGTGTTGCTGTGGCTCAAAAGGCTCCCTGAGCTGGTCCTACAGGCTGCCTGGCAGGCGTCTCTTGCCATTTTAATGCAGATGGAAGGATTCTGCTTTTTAATGTTCATGGTGTGCTTTGTGTGTCATTCAGTACAGAACTTCATACCGGAGTACCTTCTTATCCAGCACACACAGTCAATCCAGTTCAAACACAGAATACTTTAGAGATAGAAGATCCAAAAGATACAATCTTACAGTAACCCAAGAGATATTTTTGTTTTTGGGGGTTTACTGGTGAGCCAAAATGTTGCAGGTTCAGACCTGCAGTTATATGAGGGAGTCAGACTGATTTTGAAAAGCAGACTGAGATTTTTAGGTGTTTTTATTTGGATCATGTGGTGGAAAGGCCAGCCTTAGAATAGCTGCGCCTTTGGAAATGTACTCAATGTACTGTTGTGAAGCAATCCAGCTGTGCAGAGTAGTTGCTAACAGGCAGATAGTTCCAGCAGCACAAGCTGCATTCTCAGCCAGTGGCATCAGAAGATTGCAGGAGTGCAGGAAAACAGAGCGTGGGTTTGTCTGGGGAGGAGGATGACCAGGAGCATCCCTAGGATAAAGCATTGCAGGTACTGGGAAATCACTGATTCATGCTGTATCCCTCCTGTTCTTTACAGAAACCCGGGAAGTGGTGCGCTATGCACGTCCACATCGCCTGGCAGATCTACCATCACCAACAGAAAGTCAAGGTCAGTCTTTTGGGCACACCTGCATTTCAGAGATATTGTACAGTGCAAACCTGTGAGTGGGGGGCTTTGCCTCTTGCTGTTAGTACCATGGATAATGCCTTGTTAGCATAACCACAAGTGGCATCATAGCTGCGTTGCTCCTGCAGATGTTGACTATAATAATAGGGAGGAAAGGCTGGTGTCTTTGGTTGGCCTTTATGGCAGGAGTCAGGAGTGGCAGAAAGTGGAATTAACAAGGAGACCCTACCACTTTGCAGTCCTTGTATGCATCTGAGTTGTGTTATCTCAGGTAGTGCTGTAAGATTATGAAGATGCTGAACAGCTACTAAAATCTACAGCTAATAGAGTTTAAAAATAACCCTTTTAAACAAGGTTGACAGGTTAATTTGCTGCAGTAGACATATCTCTCTTCTCTGCTTCCTTATGTTTCCCCTGCTAGTGATCTTCATTCATCTTCCCATTATCAAAAAAGACAAGATTATAGACCTAGAGAGTTATAGCTCCTTTTTTTTTTCTTTCCTTCTCTATTTTATTGAAAAGATATTTTCTTGAAATGAAATTATTGTTCCCATGTTATCTGTGTCCTTTGAATCTTCTTTGATTTGATATTCAGAGAGGTCATGCTGCTGTATTTATAACCCATGGTAAATGCCATTTTCATACAGCCATTTCTTTTACCTGCTGACTTTGTCTGTTTAAGAACAGTAATAACGCCCAGACAGTTGGGAAAGGGCATTGTTTGGGTTTTATTTTGAGGCTGTGGATGATGATAGTTCCAAAAGTAGTTGGAAAATGTATTTCACTATCTCAGTTCAGTCAGAAGATGACGTGCGGTCTGCAGTCATGAAGGCAAAAATGCAGGAAACCCCAGGAAAGAATGCATGCAGCTGTGGATGCTGTTTGCTTGCCCATACCTCTGCAGCAAGACACCATTCAGACGTGTGTAACCAGTCTGCACACCCAGGGAGACACAGCCGAAACCAGACAGCAGCCCTGGGCACCAAGCAGTTCTATGCTGAGGCTCAGGATGACCAATGTAGGGTCAGCCTGGGTTCCAAGCAGATTTTGCTCTCCTTCATTGGCCCGCTCCCTTTTAGGAAAGGACCTACAGCTTGATCTAACGTGCCATGAAATTAGAGCAAGCATTTGCATTGAGATTAGTGGGCCCTGTGTTAAGGTGTTTGGCATTTGCTGGACCTGAAATGCATTCATAAGGTTACCATCAAGAGTGGGGGGGTCTCTGGAGCAGCAAATGGGAGTAAAATGAATCTGATCAGTTTTCTTCCATGCTCTTTTAAGGTAAATCAACACATTCAGAAGGCTTTTAACACAGCCATGATGTTCCATTCCTCTCCAGACAGGGGATTTTTTGGTTATTAGAACAGTGCTATTCATATGGCCGCAATTAAAGCTTCTGCCAGATTTGCTGTTCTGAGTAATGCCTGTCAGAGGTTTATAAGTTGGTTGTTAAGAAGAATAAGAAGAGCTCACAGCCTAAAAATCTGGCACAGAGCCTTCAGTTGAGGCATTTGTGTTTTCTGATCTTCTGAAATCACTGTAGTGCTGCAGTCTGACATCTAAAAGCCCTGACCCAAACGTGGCTGTCTTTTGCATTTCTCTATTTGTGCAGGTTATTATCACAAAACATGGATAAATCTGCTTTTTTTTTTTGTTTCCTCTTTTTCCTGCTCGTAGCTTCATAGACATGTTATTAGCACTTGAAAAACAGCTACTAGGCATGCACATTAACTTGGTCATAACTTTTTAATATGCATATTTATATCATTGTAATAGTCTGTACTCTGAGCTGGCACGGTATTAAATATTGATTTATTAAGCATAACGTGCTCCAGAATTACTGCTAAGATCTACTGGTTCAGTGTTACACGTTTGTAAATCCTTTCAGCTGACCTGCACAATTAATCAGCAATCTGTGTTGTGGGAGTTCTGGCAGCTCAGGTAATTGGGAATTTGGTTATACTCTGCATTCTATAAAACTATTGAAGTGGGAACCACTGAAGTGAATATATGACACAAGGAAGAATCCATCCTTCATCCATTTATCACTTACAGTGCAGCTACATCAGGAAATGCACTTTCAAAAAGAAAATCTGCCCATTCTAGTACCATATAAATAGAGGCAGTGTCATACAGTGCTTTGAGTTTGGAGAGCAAGCTATCAAAATGAGACTGAAGTTCTTCAGACACTACTGCGCCTCGTATGTAATTTGCTTCATTTTAGCCCCTGTCTTGCTCGATTGCAGTCTGAGAGGCACTGAAAGATACCCAGCATCAAGTGTTCCTCGTCTGCAGCTCCACATTTAGATGTGATGGTTCTGCTGTGTGTGTGTCACTGCCTGATGAGTGATCCCTGCAGTCAGAGGTCAGCTGGCAGCTCTGCCTCTTGCACTTGGTGCTTTCCCCGCTTTCAGCACTCCTGGGATCGCATCCAAACTAACATCTCTCTTTGCCTTTGTTTTTATTGTTGTGTTAAAGGCAGACCCGTGCTTACAGCCAAGTATGTGTTTAAGGCCTCTTCAGAGATTTCAGTGTTTGTTCTGCTCAGTCAAGTCTGTGCTAAAACTCTTTGCTCCAGAGGGGTGTGTGTGTTTGTGAAGACACTGGTGAGCCCTGAGCAAAATACCTACTGGGAACTTGAAGTTGTTTGCCTGCTGCCACGAGACTGGCTCTGCACTTATACCCAGGCTCCTAAAAACTGATATCTTTGTTAAATCACTGGTTGTTACGAATAAACTGTGCTGTACCCACAGCATTCTGAAAGTGCCTTTTAGGACAGTCTCTTGCAAACCTTTTTCCTTTTCTCTTTATGTTTCAGAAACAGATGCAGTCAGATCCACACAAGCTGGACTTCGGCCTGAAACCTGAATTTCTGAGCAGGCCCCCAGGCCCCAGCCTCTTTGGAGCCATCCACCACCCCCATGACCTGGCCCGGCCCTCGACTCTCTTCTCTACAGCCAGTGAGTATTGGGGATCAAACTCTTCCTTGTGGCATGCTCATTAACGTGCTAATCTGTGCCATGTTGACAGGAAATTTCCCATATGCTTTGGCTTATGAACTTTGCAAGACGTGCCAGAGGCTATTAGTCTATTTGATAAATATTTTAAAACTATTCCCTATGCTCTTTAAAACAAGAACAACAACGTGATGAAATGCCATTGCAGGTTATACATGGAGAAACATTTCACGCAGTGATACCTGCATCCTGGAGGTGACGGGTTGGAAGTACACTGTGTTGTGTGTTCCCCTTTGTTTTACATTTCTCCTCCACCTTCTTTAACTGACAGCTTCTGTTCGGAAGAGCAGCTGCTGGTTGCATAGGATCCTGACCTGAGCATACAGCAATCTCTGCTTATGTGAGGTGCTGTTTAAGAATAGGCAAGCCTAGAGCACAGAGAGTCCCTCCCTGAGCATTAGCTAGGAATTCACCATCTTGCTTTGTTTCAGCAGGTGGGGCTCATCCAGCCGGCACCCCTTTTGGCCCTCCACCTCACCACAGCAACTTCCTCAACCCAGCTGCTCACTTAGGTAAGTGCAGTACTGCAGTGAGCAGTTCTTGGCCCTCTTTGGGTTTGTTCTTCCTCTTCTCAGTGCTGGTGGTTTCATCAGAGTCATTAAATTTCTCTGAAATGGAGAATTTGCTTCCCTTGACTTACCTACACGCTGTGTACATTAAGTACCGATGTCGTCCATCCTAGTTTTTCATGCAGTAGTAGCAGTAAATACCAAGAGCATAACAAGATGCTCAGGTCAGCATGACATATCAGTCCATGTTATATATATCCTGACTGTGGTGTAGGAGACATGGCTGAGGCATGGCCCGAAGGTGTTTTGCAAGCACGATTGCCAGACTTACTAATTGCCTTGCTAGGCAGGGTCATTTCCTGAGGACCATGGAACTGAGTTGGAAGGTAATGAAAAGCAAGAAAAATGGAGATGTTTCCAGGTTTTAAGTGGAGTCACTGCCTTTGCTGGATTGCAGGCCTCCCTGCCGTGTGTGCTGTAACATCTTGTTTTCCTTCAGAGTAGAAGTTTTTCTTGTAATGTGGTCCCCTGCATATTGTCACTGGAAAAAAGACCGGTTTGTATTTCCCACCCTCTCACCATCCCTGGTGTGATGCGAGTGGATGATGTTGGTGGACACAGACTGAGCTTTCATGCAGGTGTAGCACAGCTGGATAACACAGTAATGCCTTCTCACAATGGCCAACACACCAGTGAGCTGTTTCCATTGGTTTGCAGAGCCTTTCAATCGACCAGCTTCCTTCAGTGGTCTCACTGCGGTGGGCAGCAATGCCTTCGGGGGACTCGGCAACCCGACAGTCAGTGAGTAACCTCTTTGTTTATGAATTCTTGTTTGCTGGGTAATTCAGGACGTGGCGTGACGGTGATTTTTTGCTGTCATTTTATCAGTTGCGTAGATCACACATCATTAAGGGACGGTAATCTGAAAAGTGAGCTTTTTCCTTTAAGTAACAGCATCCTTAGTCACCTGTAAATGGTTTTCTTTTAGTTACCTCATAGTCTGGGTTCAGTGTAGTGCTAAATATCACCATTACATTGTATGTTAAAAGGAAATAACTGCATCTAGAACTCATGAGCGTAAGGAGTTTGTGGGATTCCACGTGGTTTTGTTGCATGGTCAAAGTAGTTAATGTGCAGTGTGTGTCTGTAATCCCGAGCTGTGGATGAGAACATTTGTTTTTTTCCTTTCTCACCAGTGAATCCAGGACATGTGCCTGGAAAACATCACTAACCTGCATTTATTTGTCCAGGGTCATCAACATTTCTCTAGATTTGGCCAGTCACAAAAGATCATCCCTTTAAAAATCACTCTCTTTCACCATACTCCAAATCCAGCATGGTTTTGGTCACATTTTATATTACTTTGGTTCAGGATCGAATGCAACAAGTTCCATTATTTGTATTCAGTATAACGGTCATTGCCCGGTGTCTCCAAAATATTTGGACTAAGGATCATTGTCACTTTTATCTTCCTACTCTCATCCCCTGTCAGTTTTATCCACAGCATTTCCCTATCCAATTAAAAACAGCTGTCAGATGCCTGCCCATTTTTAGGAATGAGACCCTCTAATGAATCTCTGTTAATTTCCTTTCCTTTTCCAGCTCCCAATAATATGTATTCATTTTAACTCTGAGTGCTGTAAAAGTTTTTTTGGTAAGTACCTTCACTAGAGCATACCTTTTTCTTAAACCTTTTTGTTTTCCACTTCACCATTTCAGCACCCAACTCAATGTTCGGCCACAAGGATGGCCCCAGTATGCAGAGCTTTAGCAACCCTCACGAGCCCTGGAACCGACTGCACCGAACTCCTCCTTCGTTCCCGACCCCTCCGCCCTGGCTGAAGCCAGGAGAGCTGGAGCGCAGTTCATCTGCTGCAGCTCATGACAGAGATAGAGATGTAGATAAACGAGACTCATCTGTTAGTAAAGATGACAAAGAAAGGTACGAAAGAACACTTCCAAGAATTGTCTAGTTCAAAGCTTGGGGCTCCGTTCCGCTTTTAACCCTTCCCAGCCTGGCACATTGTTAAACCAGAGCTTCAGAAGAGGGACGCTCGGGGAGCTGACACCATCACCGCCTACAGTGCAGCGCTGGCGGTAGGGAAGATGCAGATCTGCCTCGGGTGCTTCCTGCTCCATCTGTTTCTCTTCTCACTTGCACCTCAGTTCATCAGAAGGAGCTTTGCTGGAGCAGAGTTCAGGCAGTGTCAAGTGAGAATAGAACGCTTGCCTTGTGGGTGACTTTTTTATAGGTTTTTTGAAGACGTGGTGTGTAGATAGGTGCCTGACAGGATGCAGGAAGAAATACGAAGTCCATCAGACACGTATCTGCACCCGTGAATATTCAACTTTGTAAATCCTATCCGCAAAACAAATAACCCTGCTTCCACCCCCTAAAACGGCCTGAGGAGAGAAACCACTGATAAAGCTGTAAAATTACAACACCATAAAATACAACGGCATGGCATTTTGCAGTACCACAGTAAGCTTCAGTGCATGCCATTCATTGAATCGGCCTTAATTCCCCTGCAGAACACACACATACATGCGCTGCTGTTGCTTACCTTCAAGCACGGTTTTTGTTCAGTGTTTTACATGGACTTGCACTCTAACATGTCCAGGCTGGGAAGGGTTAATGAAAAGTAAAACCTGGTCATATTTTTTTTTTGTCAGGACTGTTCCCATTCTACAGTTAACTCCGTAACAATTCCTCTTAACATTTAAGTACCAAATTATAAGAATTTGCCATTCAGCAAGTGTCATGCCTTCCTTGGGAAATGCACAGAGGCTGATTTCAGCTTTTTCAGTTGTGGCTTAATGGCTTTCCTGCTAAGTTTGCACATTACTTTACAACATAATGGCTATTTGTTTCTAATTTTTTTAACATAGAAGAATATTTAGGAGATGTGCTTTTCTGACTTCTGTCACTAACCCAAATCTACGCATTAGCAGCCTTTTCCAAAAGAAGTTATGCTAACACATTAGATATTCTAAAAAAAAAATACATTGAAGAGCTGTTCTGTGTTATTGTAACATGTTGAAGAGCAACTCAAACTTCAGATCTTGTCACCTACATTTTCCATTTGGAATATTTTCTGTTTGGTAGCATAGCTTCATTATTTTCATGTCTGGTGTTAATGCTTCCGAATAAATTTCTGTTAGAAATTGGGGATTCTGTCCTGCGAAATGCTTAAGCATGTGAGTAACTTTACTGGCTTGAATGGCAAAACGTTTCAGTTACTGATGATACGGGTAGCCTTTACAGTTACGTGGTTCTTTCAGTTACTGTTCTGTTGTTCTGTTATGAGGTGTTCCTGCTGAAGAAAACCCTTTCAGGAATACATCCCCTGCCAGCAGCTTTAGCATTGCCTGAACTCCATATCATAGCTCAGAACATAATTTATTTTCAGTGATTTGAGAGTTTAAAAGTAAATGTCATTCATTCTTCATGTTCCTGCACAATTACGGCTACCAGTTCAGTACAGTAATGGCTTTGCTGATCCAGTATCGCTATGCATCCATGTGATTTTAAGAGTTCTACTTTGCAGCATGCTCACACTGTTGCCTGTTTGAGAAGATGCAGAGAATTCCTTCCTGGAGACGCTCTCCCTACGTAGATAATGTCTGGTGTAGTTTGTGAGCTTCTCATTCCTCTCCTTTGACCTTCAGTGGCACCCAGCAGGGTGAAGGTGCAGCCTTGCCCTTCTGGATGAGGCCCCATTCTGTGTCACCAATTTTTTTGCTAACTTGACCAGACAGAATGGGGGATCATGCCCAGAGTTCTGGTGTAATTTCATCTCAGAGTTGTCCCCTCGTCATAATTGTCCCGAGCTTCATAAGGCAGAGAGATCAATTGGCAGTCTCTGCTATGCTCACTCTACCCTAGAAATGGGAAAGGATTGGTAATCCTAAAAACAACAGACTCCAGAGAGGTGTTACTTTGAGAGCTAGTTTGAATGATGGGCATCGCTGCTGAAGAGGTCAGTGTATAATCCATACATGATGGCCACCTCTATTAGAAGACCTGTGCTGAGGCTTATTTCACACTTAGAGAAGTGCCTGTCTTTCTGGAGGTGATTTGTCTCCACAGTACCGGTGTCTTGAGTTGTTTTAATCTTCAGTTTCGAGAAAGAAATTGAATTATGGGAAGCAAAATGAATATCTGGAAGGGTGAAGACAATATAGACAAGAAACCTGTGATGTAAAGATTTGCTTTCTGCAAATCAACAAGTATAGTCAGACATCCTCGAGGCTTTGCTTTTATTTTTGAGAGTTTCTTGTGCTTTAATTTTCACACTTCTCTTTCTTCTTAGAGAGAGCATTGAGAAAAGACACTCCAGCCATCCTTCGCCAGCACCTATCCATCCAGTAAACTCCCTCGGACATAATCGCAGCTCCAGTGAGCAGATCAGGAGCCATCTGAATCCTGAGGTTCGAGAAAAAGAGAAACCCAAAGAGCGAGAGAGGGATCACTCCGAATCTCGGAAGGAAATTAATGTTGAAGAGCACAAGGTGAAGGACAACTATATTTCAGAGAAAGAAAGCCTGAGCCATGAAAGCCGAGTGGTGGAAGAGTCAAAGCAAATATCCAGGGTTCCTTCACCCTATGCTAGGCCACCTGTTGTGGAAAGCACCAGGCCTAACAGTACTTCAAGCCGTGAGGCTGAGAGGAAGAATGAGCCGGCGTACGATAATCCGAAGAAAAGCAATGAAGTCAAAGTGAAGGAGGAGCGAAAGGAAGACCATGATGCTCAACATGAGGGACCTCAGACTCACAGGTCGTCTGATCAGCCACCACCAATATCTACATCTAATGTCCATCCAAGTCCTTTAGTGTCTATGCCCATGACTGTAGGTGTAACTGGGATACATCACATTAACAGCATCAGTGGCCTGGATAGGACTCGCATGATGACTCCCTTTATGGGAATTAGCCCAATTCCTGGTGGAGAACGCTTCCCCTATCCTTCTTTCCACTGGGATCCAATGAGAGATCCCTTAAGAGATCCTTACAGAGAGCTAGATATTCATCGGAGAGACCCCCTGGGCAGAGACTTTTTGCTAAGAAATGACCCCCTTCATCGTCTGTCTACGCCAAGATTATACGAAGCCGACAGATCGTTCAGGGATCGGGAACCCCACGACTACAATCACCACCACCATCACCACCACCCTCTCTCCGTTGACCCTCGACGTGAGCATGAGCGGGGCAACCACTTGGATGACAGGGAGCGGTTGCACATGCTCAGAGAGGACTACGAACACGCACGCCTGCACTCAGTTCACCCGGCCGCCTTGGATGGACACCTGCCTCACCCAAGCCTCATCACACCAGGACTTCCTAGCATGCACTACCCCAGAGTCAGTCCCCCGACAGGACACCAAAATGGTATCCTCAATAAAACTCCCCCCACAGCAGCTCTCAGTGCCCCTCCGCCGCTTATTTCTACGCTGGGGCCTCGGCCTGGGTCTCCAAGAAGGACTACTCCTCTGTCAGCAGAGATGAGAGAGAGGCCTCCTTCTCACACCCTCAAGGACATCGAAGCTCGATAAGCAGAGCGAGACTAAATAAAAAGCTGAGAGAGAGAGGGACAGAACGTTGTAAATGAACATAATATAAAGACCTTCTTACTAGTCTATTGATACAGACTGGGAATGTGACCCACTGTACAATATGTATAGACCTGAGTGCAAAGATTTTGAAATGTTTTTTTTGTATATTATATGTTGAAATTTTCCAGATCTTTTAGCCAAGTCCATACGTCCCTCGTGTCTCCTACTCTATTTTATTTCTAGTTTAAAAGTTGCAAAATTTGAACTGAAGAACAAGACATTAATCTGAACGATCTGCCTAGAAACAAGCCACCGCCAATGAGAACCGTACAAAGCTCTTTCAGACCAGAAGTGAAGACATTTGTAGATATTTATGTAAAAAGAGTGCTTCATGGGTTAATGGTTCATATATGCAAAAAGGGTAAGATGAAAGCTTTACTTTGTACAAATGTAAATAGATAAAATTAAGTAACATAATACATTAATACTTCTTAAACTGTGCTATTTGCAAACTTAATATTGATCAACACAGTCTGCTTATGCTGTGTTACATATATTGTTATAGACAGCTAAACCCCTTCAACTATGCAATGAATTTTAAGGCTTTTCACAAAAGCCTTTATAACTCAAAGGAGCCTTTTCAACACACAACATACTTAAAGTCATATTTTCCCTGAACAAGCTCATCTGTATTAGAAACCTGTTTCTCCTGCTTGTTTTGATGAAGAAACAGCCCACTAGAAGCGTAGTTCTCTGTCTGAACCCCCGCATCAAGATGCTGATGTTTCTGTACCTCATGTATTCCTTAGAACGCGTCAGGTTAGCAGTCTGTAATCGCCGATACTGTCATGGCAAACAGGTTTTCAGTCACATCCATCTGGGTTAAACCGAGTAATAATCAAATGCTGTCAGTTTTCCAGGGCTTTGGTCACTTAACACGTCAGATTTGGTTTTGGAAGGGCAGTTGGTTGAAAGCATTCATGTCTGTGTGGCATTTCGATCTGTACGCACACTTCCTTTTCTTAAGTGATGTTCAGCGACACTGAAACAAAATCCTGCAAGAAAGCCAATACTTTTCTAGAAAAATGATGGGTATGTTTTCACTGTGGATCAGTAGTTTAATTAATGAACTCCGCTGCAGATTTCATAATGCAATTTGTTGTATTTCAGTTGGTAATAAAGTCTGTGAATAGTTAACAGGTCAGCCTTGTTGTTCCCTGATCACAGAAGATGTGAATTCACGTGCAGAACGTGCTCCTTTTTAACAGAACGCATCATTCCTCTGAAATCTGTCTTTTCATAACACACGTTTTTATAATGCATTGAGTTTCTTACCGGAAATATTTGGAGAGAATATGACTTTATCAGAGAGAATTCAATACCTTGTCTACTGGACTGTAAAATATATGTATGAAATAAAACTAGTTCCATTGGTCTTCTAGTGTATTAAAGTGCTATCCGAGGTTGTTATCCTGTTTTGGCAAAAAAACAAAAAAAAAAGGAAAAGTAAAAAAAAAGAAACGAGGTACCTACCGACATTGTTTCTAATGATCAAAGGTCTATTGGAGTAGTCAGCTGAAGGTTTAGTTGTGAGCTTCAGGTTTTGTGGACTCCAGATGTTGTGCCGTGTTCTTTTCTCGGTTTGTTTTCCTTCTTTTTTTCTTCCCTTTCATTTTTTTTTTTTCTTGTTTTGGGTTTTTTTTTATTTTTTAATTTCTTTTTTAAAGAACGGAAGGAAAAATGACAAACAAAAAAGCAAACAAACCAACCCAACCCAACCCTGAAGAATGATGTACACTGGAACCGTAGCGGTAGCTTTCAGTATTGTAAAGAGATTGTTATATACAAACCTTTTTGCTGTTTATCCTGTATGTAATAAAGTCCTTTCTAGATCCTATGTGAAAAGAAAAGTGAAGCAGCTCTCAATCTTCAGCATGTTTCCTCATCAGCGAAGACTTGTGTAATGTAAATTGTGCCATGTTATTAAAAAATGTGAACTAAACTGCTAGGTGCTTCTTTGTGTGCAGTGCCCCATCGATGCTATGGGGAAGAAATCCTACCTTTTCCCAAGAGTGGGTTTTTGTGCAGAAGGTCTAGATGTTAAGAATGGAAAGGACGCAACAAGACTTTATGAGTTGTCTTACAGGATGGATTTTTGTGGTCAGGTTAAAAAGGAACAAAAAGGAGAGCAAACCCTTGGCTTGCCTGGATTGCACGACTTAAAACTTCCTTCTGCCTCAACAGTTACCACTTGAGGTAAACAACTGCTTGCATGCAGCCGTACATTCAGCCTTAGTTTTGTTTCTCTCTGCTGTTGTAGAATTTCTGTTCTGTTATTCCCATGCAAATCTGAAGAAAGTGGAATTCCTCTGAATTTCAACCATGTAACACAGAGAAAAGAGTCGCCCATGCCCCACTACAACTGGTTATTCCATCCAGCATCATCCATCACGAGCTGGGATGGCAGTTAAACCAAATTATCCAGAGGGGTTTTTTAAAGGCAGTTCTCGGCAGAACTTTCTCTTTTTGCTCTACTTGTCTTTCATTTTAACTTTCTATATTGTCTTTGTTGTCTTTCTAAATGCCTTCTTTCCTGCTATTTACTACACCTTACCATGCCTTTCTGCCCGTCATGCTTTATTTGTCTGTCTGTGACTTACAGCAGCTCAATATAGGCAGTGATAAATGCTGCAGATGCATTTTGCTGAGAGCTTTTGTTCCTTTTTACCTTCACCTGTGTGAGCTCA
This sequence comes from Excalfactoria chinensis, assembly GCF_039878825.1. Classification (NCBI taxonomy): domain Eukaryota; kingdom Metazoa; phylum Chordata; class Aves; order Galliformes; family Phasianidae; genus Excalfactoria; species Excalfactoria chinensis. The sequence continues at coordinate 946,821 of NC_092843.1, read as the reverse complement.
TGAGAACAGAATTGGTTCTTCGTTGGACTGAAAGATGGCAAATGGCGGCTGGGGAGGACCCTACTGAAAGGTTTTTATTTGCTGTGATTGTGCCATATAAAGTGAATATTTAGCATGATTCCTGATAATTTGAATTGTACTCCTGCCGAAAGCCACTCATGGTACTGGAACAAGGTAACCATTGATTCCATTTCTTTTACAGAGGAGCTGCTTGGCTGATGGCTTTTTGTTTTGGTAAGGAAAAAGGAAGAGCTGTGGTTCCAGCAAAGACCAAAGACTCAAACAGTGCAGGGTGTTGTCAGTGTCATGCTGACTCCATTAAGTCTTGCCTCAAGGCAAGGGCTGGCTCTGTTTTTCCTGCAGCCTCCACCTGTGTCCAGGATCCCAGCACCTCCAGGTGCACATTGTGGAATCAGCAGTTTTCAGCACGGTTTGTTTTACAGGCTCTGTGTTTGGCTGGGCCTTCATGTTCGTGCAGGTGTCTTACAACTAAAATAATTACAGAACAAATGCATTTCCTGATCACAAAGAATGTACCCCTCCTCACGTGTGTACTCTGCGTATAGAAATACCTGTGTTTATATACGTCAAAACATGTGCAGGTGCAGTATTCCTGGGATGAAGCTCTGTACAGCAAACAGTGGAGAACAAAATCATGCTGGTACTTTGTGATCCTTACACGTCCCCTTTGCTGGTTCCTGCTGAGGCTTTTACTACAGCACGTGTTAATTGCATTTGTTGCTTCCACACCTGGTCTGGAGATCCCTTACTATAGCATTACACATGTCTTATAAATGGGGAAACTTTTGTTGGGAACAAAAAGCTGAGAACCAGCCCTACAATAACAGCCACCTGCTGCCTGAGTCATCCCATTGGTCACCAAAATACCCACCAAAAATACTTAGTGTAGCAGAAATGCTAAGCCATGGCCTGAAACAGTGATTGAACACCTGTGGGAAGGCGGAACCAACCCAGGGGAGCTCAGGTGCACACAATTGCTCCTGAGTGACTAGAAGCCTCATCTAAGGGCTGGCAGTAGATATGAGGGTGTTCTGCTGGAGATCCCTGTGTACCCAAGGCTTGAGGTAAGTAGCTTCTTTCCTTTATTTTCTGTGCTCGTGGCTGTTGCATTTGAGCAAGTTTCTCACTTTCTGCAGTCTATGACTTTGTTACTCTGCTGTTGTTGCTGCGCCTTCCATCGTGTTATGATTCTTCATAGAATAATTCAAGTAGCTGTTAGGCCTGTGGTTATTTTGGTTAAGGAAGGCAGGTAGGCCATAAGGTAACAGAGTGTGGCTGGTTTGATGGCTGCTCAGAGGGCAGCATTATTTTCTCAGTTGGATTCATCACTGTGTGTCTGTTTTTTCACTGTCTGTGGCAAACAATGCATTTGGAGCTTGTAAAAACAACCACCAGCTACTTGTCTTCCAAAGGGATGCTTTGTTTTGTCTGAATTCATACGGGAATGGGTCAAAGCGCTGGATTTATTTTCACCTGTTAAAAAGGCTGTCGTTCCTCAGAGACGCCACAAGAGGGTAGTTAAAGAGAAACTGAAGTACGTGTAGGCTGACGGGATGGCTGTGCTGTTATGTGCAAGGTGAATGTGGTTGTAAATTATTTTTATATGGAGTTTTCCTATTTCCCTCCATAAACGACAGAAATCTCAGCGGTGCTGTGGTAGACCATGATCAGGTTGGGTAGGGAGTGACCTTGCTTTATTATCTTTAGTAAGAGGAGCAAGTAAGATTGCTGCTAAACGGCTCACACCTGCAGGTGCAGCAGCTGAGAGTTTGTACCCTAATTGGCACAGAGATGGCTTTGTGCTGGAAGTATGCGTTGTGTGCTGGGTGCTTGCATGGAGGCTTGAAGGGCCATGTGCACACAGGTGGGTTGATGGGTGGCTCTCAGCACCCTACGGTGTCAATCTGTTGCTCTGCTGCTCTGACTTGTGCCCAAGTGCCCTGTGGAAGGCAGGAGCCATCTGTGCTGCCCTGTACTGGGGGGACCTCCAGCCATGCCAGCAGCCCTGCAGTGCTCTTCTCCTTGTGGCGCTGCTCTGAGCAGCGTTTTGTTGTCAGCAGAGCTACGTTATGATAGTCATTATGGTTTTAAATGACTCATTTTCCACTTAACTGTATGATTGTGGCTTATAGAGCATCTGGAGCTTTGCAGCAGTAAATACATCACTGACTGCTACAACAATATACTAATCTGTTTCTTTGAAGGATTTATTTAGCAGAAGATGGTGCAGACAGGTGCATACAAATGTGTGTGCCTCGGGGCCTGGCACCCAGCACCTGTCCTGATAGCCCACCAGTTTGGGTCACAAATGCATCGTGCTGCTGCCAGGCCCACGGAAACTCATTTAAGGCTTTAGTGGGACTCACTGCAGCTTGAGTTAGGCATTGCTTTGGGAGAAAAGGAGGGATTCTGCTCAGATGTGTGCAAGAGACCCTGTGCTAGAGCATCCTGCGAGGCATTGGGATTGACGTGAGTCTGCTCATACCTCTCACTGCTCACTGCCTGAGGGAGAAGCCCCTCTAGACACTTTCATTTATTCGTTTTATTTCCTTTTTTTCCTTGGCTTCAGCCCTTCCTCGCTTAGGAAAAGCGGCTGCAGAGGGCGGTGTGGGAGAGCAAAACCTGCTCGAACAGGCTGCGGGCTGCGTTCAGACGCTAGGGGGAAACCTCGGCCCAGCTGTGCCTGATGAGGATTCTCAGTAAGGTCATAGTTGGGGTCTGTGCCTGTTTCTTCCTCTGTGATAGGATTTCCCTATTATGCTCGAGTTCCCATCCTGTAGATCTATGAAAACAATGAGTTTTTAAAAAGTCACTATCCTTAATAGAGAATGAGACTCCCTGACAACATCCAAAGACAAAACAGGAAATGTCACTGTTGGGTAACACCGAAGGCTCAGCACCATCGTGGTCTGTCTGCCAGCAGAGCAAGCAGAATGCAGGAACCACAGCAACTCTAGGAAGCCTTCAGTGAATCCCAACAGAGCTGTGTGTGTTCTGGAGCCAGCCAGTTAGGGCTGTTAAGTCAGAAACTGAGTATTTGCAAGAACCAGCCTTTGAGGCTCCCAAAATACTGACATAAATCAGTGCAGTGAACCTGGAGCAGTTTGTAATGAAGGTGTTTTCCTTTGAAATCAGACCAAACTCTCACTTCTCATCTTTTCCCTGAGGTTGCCACAGACCACAGAATGGAATGTTCTGCCAGCTTTGGTAGCAACAAGTTTCCTAAGGCTGTTGGTCCCCCAGCACTTAAATTACTTGAGAGGGCTTTGGGTTTAAGTCTGTCCTGCCTGTGATGTTGTGACATCCCTGCAGCCTACTGGGTGAGCGTACAGAGAAACCTGCTGCTGCTGTTGGAAGCTGGTAAATTTCCATGCAGTATTTCAGTTCATTGCCCTTTTCCCGTGTTTTTGTGGAAAAAAAATTCAGCAGTTCTAATTCTGTCTTGTGTGTTTAGGTTGCAAACACCCCAGGGCACAGTCTGGCACGCTGAATGTGTGCATGCAGCTGACTTGTAATGCATAAAGACCACCACGAAATTCCAAAGACTTTGCGAGCCTTGTATGCTTGGCTAAGGCATGAGCTCCATGAGAGGTGGTGGATGCTCCATCCCTGGTGATGTTGAAGGTCAGGCTGGGCCACACCATGAGCAGTCTGATAGAGCCGTGGGTATCTTTGTTCATTGCAGGGGAATCAGACTAAATGGCTGTTAAGGGTCTTCTATAGTCCATCCTGCTCTGCTCCTCGGTGGGTATCAGTAACTGTCTTCATGTTCTAGAGAGCAAGTGTGCAGATGACTTATAAGTCAGGAGAAGGGAGGCAGAATAATGTGTTAAGCCCCAGAACTGGTCACTTCTGACCTTCATTTTTCCAGAATTCATTGCATTGCTGGCAGTGCTGGTGCTGCTCTTTACATGGATAAGACTTGTCTCTTCTAAGCTGCAGTAGCTATTTTTTTTTGCCTGCTCTAAATACACTTAATTTTCACCTTAATCCATTTTTTTTTCCCCTGTGAGGCAACCGTGTTGCTGCCTCAGCAATAATAGTGAGAAGCTGAAAGAAGTTAATCATACTATGTGGCTCGATGCCTTATGGTTTATTATTAAGAATAAAGACAAGTACTCCTCTATTTTATCTCTAATGTGCAGTTAACTTAATTCGTAATCCTCTAAAGAGCTGGTGTTCTTCCTAATGCTTTGGCTTCTGCCTTGCTTTCAAGCAGCACATGACACTTAAAAGCCAAACTGCTCAGTGCTGAAAACATTTTAATAAATGCATGCAGAAGTCAGTCTCCATTTGTTTAAAACGTTGGAACTCCTTTTACTGGTTCGCCTGCTTGAAATTAATGCTTAAGGGGCTGCTTTCCTGTTCCTCTTGTGCTGTTGACTCGTGATGCGGTGCAGACAGATACACCTGGTACATTATTAGCGTAGTTCTCTGCTCTCAGCGTTGTTAACTGCCTAAAATACCTTTCCCCTTGTCTGCTAGCTCTTTTCTTAGCCTGGCCTCCTCCTCCCTATTATGTTCAGTGCTGGATCTGACTGAGCATTCACTGAAGATGTGTGGGCCGTGGTACGAGTTAATAAGCCTCTGCAAACAGTTAGTTCTTTACAAAGATAGTTTATTTTTAGCGCATGATGGTGCAGTGATATTCAACAAACAGCTTAACAAGCTTCAGCTGCAGAATTTTGGCATTGTTGTGCTTTCAGTTGTGGAAAAACTTGCGCTTGTCCCTGTTAACTTTCCTTCTATGTGCCTGGGGTACAAGTTCCAAAGGCATTCAGACAGTATCCGTGCTCAGGTTGTGTTCTCAGACTGCGTGTAGATGCCAAAAGCCAGTTGTTCTGGAATTTAGTTTTCATTGTCTTTCCCTTTTGGATATGTTCAACTGCAGCCTCTTTCAGTCTTCCTGTTTTATCTTGCACATTCATCTCACTCCACTCAGCTAATTGGATTAATGCACTTAGTCTATTTATTGTGCAGTATTGATTTGACAATACCAATCTTCCACTCTTACCCATCTCATATTTTCATTGGCCTCAAGCAGCCTCACTAAACGCTCCTCTGCCCCCACCTCTGCACTTGGCTTCGTGTGTAAAATCATAGCAGTGATTAAAGCCCCTGAAAGCTATTGAAGCTCTGCAGGCCCAGCAAGCCCAACTTCATGAGTGCTGGAGGCTAAGGCAGAAGTGTTGGATAGTGTCCCAGAGCTCTTCGTAGCTTCAGTGCTGACATAAGTGACCTCCCAACGTTTGGGGCTTGTGCTTTTGCAAGTGGTTTGTCACTTGAGTGCTTTGCTTTGGTGCCTTTTGGGGAGGCTAAATACCTCAAATATTTGCTTGCCTGTGCTTGCTATTCGGTGTTTAAACTTCCAACAGGAGCTCAACATCCAAACTCCCTGGTGACCTGTGAAAATCACTGCCTAAGTGTCTGAAGCATGGAAATCTTCAGCTTCCCCAGCACTGAGCATTGTTTGCAGTAAGATAAAGTCTCGGGCACTGAAATTATCAATGACTTGACAGGGATTAGGGCAAAACACAGCATGTGCTGATTGCCTCTGTGAGGAAAGGTGCTTGCTGCTGGACAGTCAGATGTGTGAGTTCAAGTATGCGTGTGCTCTGCAGAGCTGTCAGCTTCGTGTATATCTTCCTTTTGATCCCTGATTTCTGAAAAAGCATTTTCATTACTTAGCCTAGAGTTGTGCGCTTGGCTGAACCACCAGAAGGCTGTGATGCCATTCATGGTGACCCAGGCAGGCTGAGAGCAGAGGAACCTGATGAGCAAGTGTAGGGTCCTGCACCTAGGGAGAAATAATCACATGCATCAGTGCAGGTTAGGGGCTGACCTGCTGGAAAGGAGCTCTGCAAAGAAGAACTGGGTGTCCTGGTGGGCAGCAGGGAATGGGAGGCAAAAGTGCTGTGCCTGTTCCTTTTTGGTGTTGATGTGGTATTTAGGGAATAGGGTTTGCCCTAAAACTCACAGTGGCTGCACAGCTCAGAGCAGAGATAAATGTACTCAGAAGGAGGAGGTGCTCCAGGTGTAGGCAGTTTTGTTTTCTGTCTCATCGCAGTTGTTTGCCAATTGTTAAAGAATGTTTTCATTATACTGTGGCAGTTGTAAGACACTGCCTTGGTTTGACAGCTTCTGCACCAGCTCGCTGCTCCCATCGCACAGAGACGTTTCTTCTAATTTCAGCACTTCACTTTTCTGAGATCCAAAGCTGGATGAGGAGAGGGCGAGTATCAGAAAGGAATGGGTGCACCCGTGTGTGCAAGGGGTGTCAGGGAATGCTGTCACAGGGACACCAAAAGAAGATGGGATTGTGAGGGGATTTTTTGTGTATATTTGTGTGCTATCTTATGGTACGTCAGCTTCAATTTCACTTAAACAGGAATCCTCTCGAGGCTAAAACTGTAACCCAGGACTGTGATGCAAAATTCTTATGGTATTTGGCTTGTGTTGGTGGGGAGGCAGAGCCATTAAATCTCCCTGGAAGCTCACAGAGAGGCTGGGATTTTAAACAACAACCACCAAAAGAAAAAATAAACAGACACAAAACCCCAGGCAAGCAAACAAAACCAAAACAAATGGAAGTTAAAGAGGAAAAGGATCCTGGGATTCCCTGCTTGCCTCTTGCCCCCTCCAGAAGCTGAGTAGCATCGTACCTCCTTCAGAGCACAAAACTGAGCCCATGCAACCCCATGCATTAGGGGTGTTTTAGATTGGTCTGTTAGGGCTTATCCTGGGCCAGCATCTCCCTGTTATTACACTGTGACACATTTGATTCCTGACGCAGCAGGGAGCTGAGCAGTAGGCTGGTGGACGTGGCTTGTGCTAGGATTGCTTGCAGCTCTGTGTTCCCATGTGGCCTTCTGCATCCACGAAGCTAATGCCAGACAGTGCTTCATTATGGAAGCTTAATGTTCTGTTGCATTTATTTTGTCTGTAGTACATGAATACCTGCTCAGCGCTCTGAGGTGCTGCCATAAATTGATTTGAGGAAGGAAACCCTGTGATGCTCTTAGTGTTTGTTTTCCTTGGTTGTTTATTAAAGAAAAGTTTGGTAAAAATAATTCTTCCATGTTTTTCCTGTCCCTAACACCTCTTCCAGCTTTCTCTCGCTCTAGTGTAGCCTGTTAACGCCTTTTCTCACTCACTTTGTTGCTTACCTTCATCAGAATATGTTTCAGGTTGGCTTCCTTTCCCCTCCCATTCCCCAGGGTCTCTTCTCAGGGAGCCCAGTGAAATATTGCACAGGGCTGCAGTGCAGGAGCTGGCAGGAAGGAGAGCAGTGGGACTGGGCTGGGCGCACTCACAGCAAGAGCTGGTTCTTTTGGGGTGATTGCTAATGATTTCCACACAGCCCAGAGGTTGGGATTAGCAGCCTCACCTGGGAGCAGGCATTGCAAATAGAAGATAAAGGTCTGAGGAGCTGCGTGTGAGCAGCAGGAGGGTGTTAAGCTGGGTGGAGCAGGAGCTGGTTTGTTATTTTTTGAAGTCTTGGTGGAAGTATTTTTAAATATAGTTTGCTTGGAAAAGGCTGGAGCTCCTGGGTGAGGTCTGGGAGAGGCCTAGGAGAGGTGGGGCAGGATGCCTTCTGTCTACTAGTGCAAAAATGCCTGAATTAATCTGTTTTTTATCCAACGTGAGTATTTCTGACGGGAGTCTGACCTGAGCTTTGCTCCCATGTGGGAGGCAACTTTAAGAGTAGTGGTTTCTGCTGGAGCTGTTGGGAATAAAAAGGTCCTGAGTGTGTAACAGCTTCTATATCCTTAAAACCATTTCAAGCTGGAAAGAAAGCAAATGCTAGCTGTTGCCTCAGCTACTTCAGCATGTTTAAACTTCATTTTGCAACGTCTCATTTTGTGTTCCTCGTATTCCTTTGTGGTATCAGTTGTCATCAGGTGCTGAATAGTTGGAATGGTTAGCAGTGGAGTTACTTGAAACTGAAAAGCAACGTGTCCAACTGCTGCAAAGCAACACGTGGCAAATGGCTTTTGCTGCAACAGGTTCTTTGAATTAAAGCTGAGGGATGGAGGTCCTTTACAATAGGATGAGCAGGGATATATGGCATTAACACGAGCTGTTGGAGTGGTTGTCTGTTGATACTAGCATAACAGGAGATGAATCTGCTTTGACTTGGGAAGATTCATATTTTCTGTGGTATAATTCACCGTGATGCCGGTCTGGAGGAAATGAATTACACAAAACAACAAAGCTCTGTCTTTGAAGGTCTTCTTTAGAGCTCTAACTCCCAAGTTAGATTACAAAGGAGAATGTGCTATTGTAGCCATGTTCCTGTGAAAGCACCTGTGTGGTGCTTGTTTCCCATTGACCACCGCTGTAACCTGCAGAGCTCTGCACAGAAACAATCCTACTGTGAGCTGCTTTTGATGCCAAAAGATGATTCTCAGGTTGTGCTGTTCGTTATCTTTCTATTCACAGATTGGACATGAATTGTCTTTCTGCATTTGATCCACTCAACCTCTGTGGGTTTTTTTTTCTTGTTGGTTTGGTTGTTGTGGTTTTTTTGCTGGTTTCTGATTCTTTTCTGGTGTCTGCTGCAGAGACTGCAAACAGCTGGACTGCTGAGAATGAGTGGGAAGGGAGAAAAGCAGCTGGAGAAATTGCTAGTTGTATCTGCCTAACCTTAGCCATTACCTGACAAAATAAACCTCTTGCGCTTCCTTCCCTTGTGACAATTTTTCTCTGACCAAAGTCTTACTTTTATCATTAACAATCCATTTAGCCCTCAGTGAAGAGGGTTGGTCACTACCCTTCTTGTTAAAGAAGGTGTTAAGAATTAGCAAAACAGCATAAGAGCTGAGAGCACAGTTTAGGAGAGGCCCAGTCCTGTGAATAAAAGCTGTGAATAAATGTTTTTTGAGTCTGGGAACTGCCTTAAAACATCAATGTGAGGCTTATGAAGTGGGAATACAAGCTAAATTGTGATATAGCTTCATCACAACAAAAGATTAATGCTCTTCAAACCAGTTTAGCTGCCTGCATCCAATGAGTGTGTCTCTGGGTGGAGGTTTTGGCAAGTGTTTCTGAATTGAGTGCAAGCAGGCAGTGTTTATAATGTCACTGGACAGAAATAAGTCTCTGTTAAACAGCATTGCCTTGTAGTGGATAGATTTGCTGGAAAGACTGAACTTCCAAATTAGATGTTTCTTGTGGCAGATTCTCCATAACTGAAGTCATGCTGGGCAAGTACCTGAAGGGCAGGAGCATCCTCTGCTAGAACTTAGTGTTGGCTCATGGAAATGGAATATCACTTGATCTCAGCCTAGCAGAAGAGCAGAGAGCCTTCTGGGGTGCTTAACCATTAGACTGGCATCGTCTTTTGAACAACCTCTTGTTGAATTAATATAAGAGCTGCAATGCCTTGCAGTTTTTGACTTGCTTTGCCTGTAAGATGTTTTGAAGTTGGATGTGTGCTCTTAAGAAATATTTACCAGAGAATGCAGTTATATTACGAGTTGTCTTGTGGCTTTAGTTAAGTGAGATTGAAATGTGAAGTCCTTAAATAGGAGAAATGGGGGGACATCCCAGAGCACGCTGCTGTGAAGTAAGGCTGACATTATGATATGGATGCAGAGCTATATAAGATATATTGCCATTTATTAAGCTCTGGGAACAGCAGAAATTCCTAAGAGCCCAGTCCTGCAATGCACTCCATGAATGGATTTAGTTGAGTTGTAACGAGGGTAGTTATTGACAACTGTTCCACTGATAAGCAGCTTTTTGCAGGATTAAGGTGGTAACTTGTGCCATACAAATACGGTTTGTTTCCTAAGATGCTTCTGCAGGTGAGAGCAACATGTTTTAGTAAAACAAAGCAGGCAGAGTTTGAGGCTTCTATATTAAGCATGAGTTGAAGTGATTTAAGCTGCGTCCTGCCTATCAAATTCTTTGCTCCTCATTGCAGGCGCAGTACCTGTCCGATTCTATTTAACTTGCCCTTGGGCTTATGTATAAATCTCTGCTGAAATAAAATACTATAATTATTGTCTAACTATTTAAATAGGTCAAAATGGCCTATCAATACATTATAAACAGAGATTAATATTTTATTAATGTTTTCTGAAGGCTTCAATTACTTCTAGTTGGGTATCAATTAGTTTGCTTTTAAACAGAATTCAGAGGAGTAGCGTTCAATTCACTTACTCTAAATTAGATGGCAGTATGTTTCACTTAATATAAATTGGGTGTGATTACTTACAATCAGTTTAAATCAATAAGTTTGTGATGGATTTTTTTTTTACCCTGTGCCATGGGTTTCCCAGTAATAAATCCCTTGTTTAGTCCAGAAGGCATCGCTTCTTTTGGCAGCTTTCCATGCATTTCAGTAATGAGTATTGGATAGGCACAGCTTTAACAAATCAGCATTTAAGGGGAAAAAAAGTCCCTGTGGAGGATAAACACATTAAAAAAAGAAATCAATTTAACTCAGCTAACTCCCATTCAAATGAACAGGATACTCAGCTTTAGGGGTCTGTCCCTTGCAGGGGATACTTGTACACGTCCTGGGCTCATCATTTGTTATGTGTTAATTGGAATAAGGGCTGGTTGCTTTGCTGTAACTTTATAACATTCTCGGTGAAGGATGATTGCTTTCTGACAGCTCAGGTTTGTAGGGTAGCCAGGCCTTCAGAGAAGGTGTGTGCCCAGCAGTAGTGAGTCCTTGCAGACTGCCACTTGTTTTGTGAGGACCATGTTTGTTTCACTTGCTGGGTGTTCCATTTCTCTGTGTACATCAGTCCACTTTTCATGCCTCTTTTTTTGTGCACTTGAGTTGCTTAGGAAGCAAGTGGCAATCATGCAGCCGGAAGGGTAGTGAAGGGACATTTAACAGCATGGGGTGCCTTTTGTTTTTAAAGGATCCGCTGCTTGTCTTGGCAAGAAATAACAGCTGTTTGTGGTTATTTCTCTTCAGCAGAACAAAATGTACTGAGTTGTGCTTTCTGGTCCTTCATCTGTTTTCTCTGGGATGGCGCAGGGTGCCAACGTTTGTTAATAGGCAAACCTTCAGTCTCCACATATGTGCTCTGTGCATTTGTGCCAGGCTTGTGCCCCAGGCCTTCTTCCTGCTGCTTTTTCACAAGTGTGTTATTAGTCCCTCAACAAGAAGGGTTGTTTTTTATCTGGGCTACCTGAGTGCTCTAATTTGTAAAGCAATTTCCACCGAATCTGGGCCTTGTGGCAAGGCAACACCAAAAGAGCTATTCAAGGTGTGCACGCATGTGTATAATTTTATGCTTTTAATTCATTTGATTTAGCTGAGGCTATTAGATTCCTGTTGTTCTCAGTGTGGCTGACTATTTGTAGACTACATAAATGAAATATTCCTCTCCTGGTACTGTGTAACTTAATAATTAAAACTCCTTAATAATATTCTCCTATGTAATTCCTTCATGTGCTCCTTAATCTCAGAAATAATTTGCAGGGATAATGTGCAGCGTTACCTACCTCATTTCCCCAGCTCCATTTTTCCTTAGATGGCCAAATATTGTGTTGTACACTAATTGAATTGGCTAGCAAACGCAATAGCTGAGCTAATAAAAATCCTGAAGACCAAATCTGTAGCTGATTCAGTAACTTCTTTTTTTTCAAATAAACATTCTGGCCAGCAATGAAGAACTTCAATAAGAGCAGCAGGTGCTCATTTTGAAAGCAAGTTTGCTTCAAAATTGGTCATTCTCTTTATGATGAAGTTGGTCCTTTTTCCTACCAGATCAGGCTGCCCAGGGCTCGATCTTCAGGGATGGGGCACCCACGGTTTCTCCGGGCAACCAGAGAACCAGAGATCAGGGTGTGGAGCAGGACCATGTCCAAGGCTTTGCACAATTCCGGGTAGATGACATCAATTGCCCTTCCTTTGTTCACTGATAACAACACTGCAATATAGAAGGTCACAAGATTGCTCAGGCATGACCTGGGATCACCTCTTCATCTCACCTGTGCCTGACACACAGCTTCCAGCAACAGTCAGAAAGCTTCCCTTCATGTCTAAGATACCAAAGTGGGAATCAACAAGCCTGCTTTCCCACCTGCAAGCTTCAGGTTCAACACTGTCCATTTGATCTATGAAAGCTGCCCCACAGTCTGTATCTTGTGCCTTCTGGGAGGTAAGACACAGGGAGGATTCAGTATGTGTGGCAGAGACTCAGTCACACCAGAATGAGAACCAGTTCTGAGAAGGCAAGCAAATATAGCACGTGAGGAAACCAGAGATAGAACTGTTGCTGATAGGCAGTGGAAAATTACTGTCCTTGGGAAACTGTGCCCATCCTTTTCTCTTTATGATAGTATCTGGTTTATGGTCTGGTTACAGTAATCACAGCAGTTAGCATTTCTTATCCTTGTATCCATTTGGAGTTTGACCTTTCAGTGCTGTAACCACTGCACTTCTTGACCTGTGCTTGCAAGCTGCCCTTGGGGTGTTCCAAGGCAATAGCTTAGTGAAGAAATATGTTCGGCTAACTCACCTATACTCCCTTTTTTCTCTGCTTATGGAATCTGCAACAGTTGCATAATAGCAACTGATAATGAGCCCTGTGATCTGAAGCAAAGTTCACAGAGAGCTGATGTACACAAGATTGTCACAGTGGTGCCGAAGGGTTTGCAGTTACCTTCAGCATGTTTACGGCACCCAAAGTAGGCCAGATTAAAATAGCTTTTTGTGATGGGTAGTCCCATGGCGTATAGCCATGCTCCTACATCTGCTTTATTTTGTATTGTCCAGGACTATTTGCCAATGCATCATGGTTTGCATGCTATTTTTCTTGCCTTTTAGGCAAGTGTCTGGGTGAGCCAATACCTGCAACAAAAGGCATTAGTGAAATCCCTGCCCTGTGTGTGTGAGCGGACTTTACACCTTCCCCCTTGCAGATGCCTTGAAACATGCTGGTGATCCTGGTGGCACGCTTGAACATCTCAAGACTTGCTGTTTGGAAGTTTGATTTCTCCATACCTTTTAGACTAGCAATTCTTTCCAAGGAGTCATTAGTATGCTGCTGCGTCGCCTCCCAAATGCTTTCCATCTTTGGTTAGCTGTGCCCACTATAAACAGCTTGTCGAACATCGCAGATCTTTGCCCCTGTTACATCTGATCTGTATTTCTATGGATGATTTTGCATTTTGATATTGTAAAATCTCAGCGCGGGCTCCAGCTTGCTTCAGACTTGCCTTCTGCTCATTAGTTGTTTCTGGAGAGATCCCTGTAAAGCAGATTGAACCCTGACAGGTAATAGGGCTGCAATCAGAGGAGGCAAATAAAAAGCGTTCTGTGCAAAATCTCTCCTTCCCCTTGTTTTTCTTTCTCCGAGGAAAAATGCACGAGGCTGATGGGTGCTGAGGAGCAGAAGGTGTTTGTTTCCACTTGCCTCCATAGGAGAATGGGCAGTGACACGTTTAAATTCTCTATTGCTCCCCTGGCTTGCTGGGAGAGCTATATGCAGCCTTGTGTTGTGGGAATCCACCCGAATCCTGATGTCTGCTCATTGACAAGCAGTATTCTCTGAGCTTAAATTGGTGTGAAGGCAAGCTGCCTGAAGAAAGAGATGGAGTCAGAGCATTGCTCTGTCTGAAGATTGAGTGCAAGTGCTTTCAAACTTCCCTCTCCCCAGTCTAAAGCTATTTATCTTGAGTGAGAACAGGCCTTATCCACTCGTGAAAGTACCTGATGGTGAACAAGCAATCTGCTGGGGAAAACAAGTGCTTCTTTTATGGCTGTATTTTAAAGATTTCTGAATGGTGTTGTTTTGAGAAAGTGTTTTCCTGAAGGAACTTGTGATTCCTTTATCAAGAGAGGACTTGATAAGTGTGCTGCCCTTCTAAACAAAACTGCACTGCTGTGCTTAGAAACTGAAGTATATTGGTCCACGTGGGAGGGACAGAGCTTCTCAATGCACAATTCTTAGGTTAAGTTGCAAGTCTAAATAGTGAAGTGGAGACTTGACTTTAAGCAGTCAGTTTAAATTAAAACCTACAGAACAAAAGAAGATGGGGAAGCACAGGGATGAGGCTTGTTAGTCCCCCCCCTCCCCTGTCTCTCTCTATCAAGATGATAGGAGATGGTTCTAAACATTTAGCCAGTGCTTGTGTGTCTCTAATGGCCAGCGTGAATTTGAGTTGACTGTGGAAGCTTTCAGCAGCTGAGGTGGTGTTTTGTAGGCTGGCTGTGAGATAAAGCTTCTTTTCATAGTGCCTGTGTGCTCAAATAAAATGTTTTCTGCCGCAGCTCTGCTTCTTGACTTCTGCAGCTTGCATCCTCTCTCTGCCCTCTGACTTACAGAAAGGATTGCCTGCATAGGCTTCTGCTGCAGTATGTCTTCATTTCAATTGCAAACTGCGGCTATTAGTATTCTACAAATAACCATTTAGGCACTTGGGTTTCTCAGTAAAGGGAGAACTTAAAACAAGAATGGTTGTGATATTTAAGACTGATGTTTCCAGCAATGCTTATGGCTTTTGCTCACAGACTGAAAGACTTCCTTAGTGGACTGGACTTATTTTATAGTTGGCCCCCAAGTATTTTTACCATATTTTTTCTGTAATAAGGGCATATTTGTCCAACTTGCTTCTTATCTTTTATTTGTTCTCCGCCTCATTAGATACAGGAAAGTTTCTTCTTGCTTAATTATCAATAAGCAAAACAGAATTAAGAAGCTTCTCATGAAGGCACTGGGGTAGCATGCACCCATCGGGACTTTGGGAGCTGGGGGTTATTAGGAGGGATCTTGCTGCTGTTCTTGGGCTATGGCAGTTGTGAAGCATTCCCAGCTCTGGTTGCTTTTGCCTTGGTTTTGTCTCCTGACTTCAGTTCACCCATGTCAAATAAGCATTGATGAAGGTGAATAACCAAGGCCCTGGGACTGCACTGGAGTTGGTATGTAGCAGCTGACTGCTCGGCTGCACCAATAGCTTCTCTTCTCTATGGTTGAGTACATCTGAAGAATATGAAGGCATGTGGGATGCACACACTGTGAACATCTTTCATCTTGCTGGTATATTGCCCTGCAAAATCCTTTCCAGGTGCTTTGTGATGTTTCACAATTAAACGGAGCACTCTGCTGACCTATTTGCTTGTCTTTCTGTCCCTGTGAGGGATGGAGCCTTGGATCCTATGGCCACTAACTTGAGGATCTTTTTTGTGCAGAGAGGTTGTTTGTTGATTTCTCTTTCTATTTTTCTGATAGATGAATTGGGCTGGTTTCAGCCCAAATCTCTAACAAAGCCGTTCTGCCTATTGTGAAGGGCTGAAAGCGTAAACACCGCTTTCTCATTTAAACTCTAAAATTGCCTTTCAAAACTTTGGGTTTTATTTCTTTTACAAAAGTCTTCTCTGGCCTTTAGAGGGATGAGCAAACACTGTTTCAGTATTGTGCTTTTGAGTGACTCCCTGTGCTTTTACCATAACGTTTACATAATCCCACATGGTGGCACTGAAAGTGTGATTTCTAACCACTCAACTACCCTTAACTCTGGTAAAGTCGAATTGCTGCCTGGGGAGTGTTTAGCAGTTGTAGCTGGGGAGAGGATGTGGTTTGCTTGCTCAGTCTTCGTTTGCTCTATTTCAAATGCTCTGGTTGGGCAGAAGGGAGCAAGGTACCTTTTATTTTAATCTGGCATACTGA
Source organism: Excalfactoria chinensis (assembly GCF_039878825.1). Lineage (NCBI taxonomy): Eukaryota > Metazoa > Chordata > Aves > Galliformes > Phasianidae > Excalfactoria > Excalfactoria chinensis. Next base: position 931,162 of record NC_092843.1, on the reverse strand, counting down.
GTGCACCTACATTCTTGCAGCTACAGAATTTAGCCTGCTTTGCTTTGTGATCTCTGGGTTAATTCTGGAGATTCAGTGTTCCTTCAGTACTTTTACTGTGTTCACTTGAAAGGAAAGGTGTAGGCAGACCCATCTCCCAGCCCTCATCAATGCAGGATGCTGTCACACAAATCAGAGCATCAGGATGTGCTCCCAATGGAGGAAGGCCTGCTTTTTGACTGTGCTACCTTATTACCGAATATATTGCTTAAAGGCAAGTGTGGGGAGCCTTGCTGAAATCTATACAGGCCTTTCAAACAACTTTGACATGCTGTATGTTAACACACGTAGTTGTGGTTTTTACTCTTTATGTTACTGTAGAACAGTTTTACTGTGGGCCTTATGTAGTCAGCTGGAGATTCACCACATAAGCTTGACTGACTAATCAGCTTTTCTCTTAATGCTATCTGAAAGCTGGTTCTGCTAGAACTGCAGTGTCATTTCTCAGTGCAAACTCAGATACTTCCAGACACACCTGCCCTGCATTCCCAACTGTGTTAACCCTGCAGAGCAGCTGTTGGCAATGTTGATAAAGGAGGGTATGTTTTATAGGGGAGTTGCTAGATATTTTTCCAGCCCTCATAAGCCACCCATGCTACATCTTAGGAACAGCTGTAATTGCACACATGCATCACTTGGAAGCTGGGGAGCTTCTGAAAGGATCTGAAGTTGTGGTAGAAGTTCTTCACTTCTTTGTTTGGTTAGTTTGTGGCTTGTTAGGAATGTGAATAGGTTTATGGGTGAGATCTGTGGGTGGTGTGTTGGAGCTGACTTCCCTCAAATTACTACCAACTCACAGAAAGGAGCAAGAGTATGAAAAACACTAATGAAAGCATATATTGGCTTTTGCAAGCAATTAAGTAGGAGATAGCTTTTTGGCTCTAGAAAGAATAAACAACGGGGAAGTTATGGTCATTTGATAGCAGGAAATCTGTTTTTCATTATTGAATATTGAAGTAACCAGCAAATGAGACTGTTTAAACCTTGGTCAGTCAACAGCCCACACAGGATCGCTTTCTTTTTCCTTTCTCTCCATTGAATTTCACTGCTGAGATTGACAGATTCAAGAATGAACAGCTCTAAATGCAATCACTCCCATCTCAAGGATTTGCCTGGCTTTTTAGTTTTCGAATCTCATTTCAGAGTACATTGCATTAAAAAACATGAAATTACTGAGCACTTCTATTACTGTTGTTGTTGAACAAACTGTTTTTATCTGTTGCTGTTGCTTTGCAGACTCTGCAGCACACATGTGTAATGGTTTACTGGTACAATACCCCATTCCCTAATTGTATCACACTTCAGAATGTGAAGTTATCCTGCTACTTAGGGAAGCACGATGCAGTCTGCATCATCAGGATGAGTTTGCAGTAGGACTCTTCCCTTGCAAGTATCTCCAGACACAAGGAGTACTGAAGTCTTAGCTGTATCTGTTGAGCTGCTTTTGCAGAAGAGAAGAAATTGATTGTTGATTTGGAAGTGACGCTGAGTGGGTTGTCTTGTATTTTGAGTGCTGCTACTAATGCTGTCAACGTTGACCTGCTGTGCATGTGAAGTTCTGGAGCCCTGGAAAGAGAAACAAAGAAAGGCAAAACAAAATGGAGTAAGAGACAAATTTACAAAGCTTCTACTACGAAGAATGGTGATGAGGGAGGAATTGCTTCTAATTGAAATGGACAGTGGGATTTTCCCATACAAATTACCATATCTAATTGACTTGTAGCAGAGTGCTTGCTGTGGTTTTTCTGCAGTGGTGTTGCTAGGAAATGTTGCTAGGCAACTACTCAATGACTGAACCGACCTTTAAGATAAATATATGTATTTTTTCCCCATTCTGATGCTGGAGAGCAAACCTTTGTTTTGTCTTTTGTGCTGGCCTTTGTCTGGATGGTTGGAGCTATTTGGGCATGGGGATTTCTGAAATAATAGTCTGCTTGAGATTTGACTGAGCTGTTCTGTAGGCACGGCCTCTGCACGCAGTGTTTTCAGGAGCTCCATTTCTTCCTTGCAGTGTGAGCAGCAGAAGTTGGCAAATAATGTTTTGAATAATTTATCTGATTTTTGTGATCTTTATTAAATAAATCATTGAAGAAACATTCTTCTCTATTTACCTGGCTATGCTGGGACAGGCAGGGCGAAAGGAGAGCACGAGGCGGCTGTTGGTGCAATCTGACAAACAGGATTTTAAAGACTCTCACGTTGATTAGGCCCTCTAATAATAAGAGTGGTGGCAAAGCACAGGGCGGCCATTGGGACCTATTGGGAGTGTTTTGGTTTTTTTACCAGCTGATTTTGAAGCAAATCCCTTTGTTTATTACCATGTGCAATTCAATTATGCCCTTAATTTTTGGAATGCTTTTGCTTGTCCAAAATGAGCTGTTGTGTTTTTTTTCCTCCAGAGGATCAATTTGCATTGGCTGAGCCCCAGTAATTTTCTACCTCTGGTTAGAACTTGCACGAAGCTGCAGAGATATTGTTTGGTTTTTTTTTTCCTTGGCTAAGGCTGAAGTTTCAAAATGCAGAGGCTTAGTAAGTGAGCACTGAGTGCCAGCCCTATAGGAGCCCTGCTCTTTGTCACATATAAGAGCTGATGGAGAGGGGTGGCTTCTGCTCCATAGGAATGCCTGGACAGGAGTGAAGCTGTGGGCATGAGGTGTTCAGTCCCTCTCCAGCACAAAGCAGCAGGAGGAGGATCATGAAAGCTTCAGGCAGAACAAGTTTTTGTTGCTAGGAGCTGGATGGTGCTTCTTCTCAAAAACCCTTGAGTAGCACAGTGGGATGCTGAAAGAAGATGGTATAGAAGTCAGGGCAAGGGAAAGTGCAAACAGCCCCATGGGTGCCTCTGAGGACAGAAAGCAGTGCTGCTGTCTGCAGGAGGGGCAAGTTTTGCTTGGCAGATGCCTGGCAGCCCTGCCTGCCACACTCTGCATGGTTCCACTCCTTTCTCCTCCCTGATGTCCAAACAAAACTGTGAACAAGGTTACTAGCTCTCCACATTTAAACCTTTCAGTAACTTCACAACTCTTCCTGGGCCTGTGCGCAAGCAGGATGCTGTGTTTTCTTTTTCACTTTTTAAAGGAAAGGGATGTGGAGATGATGCATGAATGAAGAAAGCTGTTGGAGCGCTCCTACCTGTCTGGTATGATGCTCCTTCAGTCTTGCTGAACTTCAGATCTGCTCTTCCAAATATATTGCCTCCCTCCTCACGTTCGTGCCTTTGCTGTGCAGGGATGTGATTTCTTGAGTGTTTTGTAGTGGGACCTGGCTGATGAAATGTTTGTTTTGAAGTAAACCTGGATATTCACCACTGTTCAAATTCAAATACATCAGATTTGTTCCAAGCTTTGAGTTAGCTGATATGGATTTCCTGGTGCCAGGCTCTGCTGTGCTGGTTGCCAAGTAGGGTGTCCTCAGATTCTGCTTTTCCAGGCATTCAACCAGTCCATCTCTAGGTATGAAAGAGACAATCTCTTCCTGATGGAGTTTTATCAATCCTTTGTGCATTGTCTATTATGGTAGAGGGTTTTACCAAAACACTGAATGTGGTTCCATCTGAATGTCCAGATGGGCTTCTCTTATTTCTTGTTTGGAGAAAGCATCACAAATGATTGGAATACCTTGCAGAGACTGAAGGCTTGAGTTGCATGTAGAATGTCAAGTCTGCTGATACTGACTCACGGACTCACAGTTTAAGTTTAATCACAATGACATTAGGGGAAATGGCTTAACTCTTTCGAAACTGAACTTGTGGAGGAGAGATGTCTGAATTACCCTTCAGCTATAGATTGCCAGTGAGTTGTTACTGCCTTAGCAAGGCTTAAAAACCAACCAAACGAAACAGTGGAAGCTCAGCTGTGTCCAGGTTTTGATTTTTTTGTCATGCATTTAATACATATACGTGACTATGTGTTTGTCTTTACAGTGCTAAGCAGTCAGTGTGACATTCCTTAGTCCTTCCTGCAGTCTGCTGTCCTCTAAAATCATGTGCTGCAAGAGAAATAACTTTTAATTGAAAAACATCAAAACTGAGCAGGTTATGTAGCTGGGGGAAGGATTCAGAGTTCTGCAGCTTGCCACCGTCTACCACAGCATTCAGAATGTATTGATTTCACAGCACTAAACAGTATATGTGGTGTCAGGCTGTAGATGGAGAACATGTAGAATGAATAATTTACCACCCAGAGAGAGTGAGCCTGTCTACAGGAATAATAAGGAAAACAGCCGTGTGAACTGAGACTCTGATCTCAAAGCTGAGAGCTTTCTTGGAAGTGGGAGCATCTGATGTTGAAAGACCTCTGGAGGGTGAGGTTTGTATGTGAGAAATTCTACACAGCGAGCAAGAAGAAATGCAGCTCTCTTCATCTCATGGTTTCACTTCTCTGTGTGGAAAGATGAGATGCTCTGCAGATGGATCTTTGACCTGGACAAGGTTTCACGTTCTCCTCCTTGGAGAAGGCAGACCGCGGTTAAGGTTCAAACCTTCATGCTTCTCATGGTCCTGGCAGCTGGGCTGGGAGGGAAATGGGTTCCCTGCACATCAAAGGGAAACATCCTGCTGCACAGGCTGCCCTTTGTTTAACTCCTTCAGGTTTTTGGGTGCGGGTCTGTTGCCACAGATGTTAAGATGACTGTTAAGGAATCTGCTCTTGTTTTCTGCTGAGTTAAGCGATGAATCTGTGCGGAGCAGTGGGTCACTTTGCACACACCCAGTCAGACCTGGGTGTCATTTCACAAGGGGAAAAAAAAGTGAAACGAACTCTTTCCAGTTCTGTGGAAACACTAAAATGTGGCACTCACACAAAGCTTCAGCAGCAGAGATGCTGCTCTGTGAAGCTGCTCAGTTTGTTAGCAAGGCCACTTTCCTGAGAGAGGTTGTTGACCGTCTTCACCTGCTAATTTAATTGGTATTAAATTAATTAAACGAAGGCAGTTCCTCCGCCCTCCTCCTTCAGCTGAAGTGTGTGTATACTCCACCTCCCTGCAGCATCCTTCCCTTTTCATTATAGGAGAGGACAAAAAGAATAGGAATAAGGCAAGTAGTAACTGGTAACACAGCCTTCCCCCCCTTTATTTAGCCTCGGACCTGGTGCAGCCTACAGTGCAGCAAGGTCTGTTCTGAAATTAAAGCAAGCCTGCAGTACATTTAATAGGCTTCATGAGATTAATCCCTTTTGACAAAGTGAATTCATCATAATAGTAAGATATAGGAGTTAGTAGGCAATTAAATCAGCTTAGTTTCAGGGCAGGGTGTTTAATGAACATATTTGCCTGCTACTGTGTTTTAATAGCGTTTGATAAAATTATTTCCTGCCCAAAACTTTTTTAATGTGGGAAGCTGGGAAATTTCCTTAATCCTAATGCTGCTATTCAAGGATTCGTGGAAGAATATTGGAAAAGTGCTGCAAAATATATTGCGAACTCCTCTTTCCTTTTTAAGGGAGAAATCTTGTTAGCCAGAAGACCAAGTATTCATATTTTTTTTTTCTTCCTGTTAAAAATTAAACAAGGTTTTCTGCACTGAATTGGAGAGGCTGCTGGTTTTGGAAGTCTATGCTGAAGCATATCAAATATACTGGTTAAAGCTCAGCAACCACCTATGAGCCCCCAGCTTCAACATCTGCTCCAGAATGAACAGAACAAAGGAAACATAATGGCTGGGAACAATATGAGGAAGATAGCATTCTTTCTCTTGTGAATAGGGTTGTTTGTACCGCAGTCACTACAGTAACATTTGAACGCTTCCCAGTAGTAAATTAAACAACGCTACTAACATCAGTATTCTCTTATCTACTTCTAAACTGCAAAGAATTCCTCTGGCTTGCACAGTGGCTATCTTTGTTCCTGCGGCCACACACCGGGTGGCTGCATATCGCTTTGCTGCCAGCCAGGGCTCTTTGGAATGGCCATTATCTACCTGTTTGTTTTTGATACGGTTGTATGCAGTGCTGCAGTGATAAGTGCAGAACAAACACGGGGAGACTGCACCGTGCAGTGAACAGGCAGGGCCTGGCAGGCTGCTTGGAGGTAAGTCTGCCTGCACCAGCACCTGACTGTTACCTGAGCAGCAGTTCCCAAAACGAACCTCTGAGTAACGTAGCCAGAGCTCCTCGTGAGCTCCTTGTGAGCAGAGAACAAAATATATGCTAAAAAGCACCCTATGCTGGAATGAGATACCTAGAGTTGTGTTGGACTGCAAGGGGGGAACTTTGGGAAGCGAGGGATAATGATAGCACTGATATCAGCAATTGTTACCTTCTAACTTCAGGGTTAGAGGTAATCTACTGAAACACAGCAATAACGTGCAGATACAGCAAACCAAGTTTGCCCTTGTTTATGTGCACTACTGGAAATGTAAGGAATTCACAGTGCTGTTTTTTGTTGTTGTTTGCTTTCTCTTTAATCCCCGGGGAGAAACATCAGTGCCCTGCATCTTCAGTGTGTAATAAATTATTATAATACATCATATTCATTTTCTTGAGTCCCTACAGATAAATATTCTAGGAAGCATAACTAAGGAAGCTGAGCATTTTTTCTTGTCCACGAGGGACTCTCTGGCCTCTGGAGGAGATGCTTCCTGGGTTAAAAATTAGAAGTTCTTTGGATGTGTTTGGATAACATTCGCTGCACAGACTCTGTGACTTGCTTGTGAATGAGCATGAAAATTAATCTCCTTAAGAGGATATATAGATTTGGGGAAGCTTGAGAGATTATTATAACCTGTTTGAGAACATATCAAGTGAATAGAGCTTAATATTATTCATCACCATACATTTCTATCTGACATTAGCATAATATACCCGTATAGAAACTTAAAAATCTATTACTTCATTATTGAAGAGCATGTTTACTGCTATGCTTCAAACTGTCACTTTTGGCTGTGGTTAAAAATACAAATTAATGATTAATGAATGCAGTTGTACTTCTGACTGAAGGCAGCTGAACATCTTGCTAATATAGGCTGTTTTATTAATGCATCTCGCTTTGACAATCATCTTGGGGCAAAGCTCCTCTTTTCAAGGATGCAGCCTCGCAAGTGGAAGAAACACAACACAACTCTGGTAATGAGGGAAGGGTGGCTGCTTGGCTTTATGTGTGAACAGCAGCTTTCTTCTGTGTTGAAGGTAGACAGATTTATGCCTCTAAATAGGAAAGAATCACAGGGATAGCCATGTCCACTTCTGTCTCTTGTGCTCCATTGGTTGTCACTGGTGCCACTGCCAAAACAACAGCCCCAAAATGCTCAGGATCACAAATAGCCCAAAATGCATTCAGTAAATGGTGATGTCTTGGGTTTTTCCTCATCTTCTTAGAAACTACGTAAACATTAACGGCAATTAAGAGTTTGTGTAGCTGGAATTCTGCAGTTGTTGGGAAATCAGCCTTTAGACCATGTTAGGATTGATTTTCCTTTATAAATTCATTAACAACATCAATTGACCTCCACAGCATCTGATTATTATTATTTTTTAAGTCTAATTTATTGCATAGGCTACAATGTATAGCTTGCACAAAAAAGATTCAGTAAGCCATCAGTAAAAATTACATCAGAAGAAACTTCATTTCCCATAACATTAATAGGCACTTTTGGGGTGTCATTTATTTTTGCAACAATTACTGTAAAGTCTCCTGGAAGATGTAGTTAATGTAATATACACGTATGCCATTTTCTATTTTAGTGCCTATTGATTGCTTCATTTTTCATCTGTATTAGGCTATTCTTATAATTTCCTCCAGGCTTTCAGAAATGGCAGACATCGAGGGGGAAATTGTAGCAGTGTGTCCTGTGGGAAATGCAAGAAAGCAAATAGATGGGAGTCTCAGCAAAAGACGGAGTTCAAGTGCACTCGTTTCGTGGGAATTTAAACCGCCTTCCAGCCTTTTAGAGACGTGGAAGTATGATGCTGAGGTCACTTTGATCCGATGTGTTTTCTGGAAGTCAATTTCTGATTGTGAGTGGAACGTGTGTGTGTACAAGCAGTGGGTCTGTTGGGTCTGTTCTGTCCCGTTTGGGAGGTGATGATGATTAATGCTTCTCAGTAATCACTTGTGGTGGGTTCGAGTTATGAGCAGTTCAGGGAATTTACTGTAGAAGCATTCCCAAAATGTAACTTGCTACCACAGGTGCGCTATGTTGTAAGGCCAGAATACAGGAGAAGGTAACTCTGCTAGTATCCAATACATATGAACTATTTGAATTTAAAAGCAAACAAAAATGCCCACAAATCCTCATAATTAACTAGAATGAATTGTTTTCTCTCTGCTTTCACCTCCCACAGCCTTTCCACAGCAGCACGCTCAGAGGGGATGGGTTTGGTTTTCAGTTCAGGCTCTGTAATGCTAATTTGGACTTGCAGAAGTGAATTTATCTTCACAGTTCTGAGCAAGATAATTAACTTTTCATTAATATATCTTGAGTCCCATGGTACGCAGCAGTTTATAATACAGTCTGAGATAATGTAGTTAATTTGCGTTGGCTTGGTGGTGGTTGCTGTAACTTTTTGTTGTTTTAATGGTAATTTGTGTTTTTATAACGGCTTGGCAATTAAAAAGGTCAGGTAGAGGATCTTGCTGCAACTGGGAGTGCAGGATCAAAGTTAGAGTCCAAGAGCTGCCACCCAGCCCTTATGGTGGGTTGTGGTCAGCCTTGCCAGCACAGTGCACGCTACCCTCATTTTGGGGTACAACTTCAGCTTCTTGAAGCCCCAGTGTTGTCTCTATGTATAAACCCTCTGCCATCTACAAGAATCACTTTTTCTGACTGCTCTTCACAGGTTATTTCTGGACCTTTGAGTTCTTAATGACAAAAGGGATCTCTCACCTGACTGATACTCCAGGAGGGGGCCTGAATTTTAACACGCCTTGGACCAAAATTGGTCTGCAAGAGCACAATCCTTAGTGCTGGCGTGGGCCAAGTCAAGAGTTGGTCTTCTTTCGATCCACTAATTAACTACCTTGTGAAACACTCATTAATGATACTGAAAACGAGTCTTGGCGCTATGCCTGGATATGACATTTCCTTGAAGCACATGGGGGTATCTGCTTCTCCCATTACATCTGCATTTGTTGCTGCTGTGCTTCTCTAGGCTCCCTGAGCATGCCAGAATTGTGGCTGCTGTCAGCAGATGCAGGCAGCTAATGCTAGGAATATGTTCTTGTGTTTCCCTTTTCAGACCTGGAAGGTGCTATTATTATATATAATGTAAGAGTTTATTGGTGTTGAACAGGCAGCTGGGATGAGTGTCCATCCAGCTTCTCATATGATACACGCAGCCTCACTGTGCAGGTAATAACTTTCTACACCTGGAAACCTCTTGTCCTCATAGAGGCCTGTCCTTGTACCTTGAGCTGGTTTTGCAAAGCTCATGATACCTCTGACAAGCAACTGCTGACTCAGGTCACATACTGGACCTTTTCTGAGGACACATTCAGGCAAAAAGCAGAGCAATCCAAAGATCATCTGTCTTCTCTAGTGGTAATAATTCCTTAGCTTTTATGTCTTTGTGAATCTGGAAGCACTTATAAAGGAATTGATATAATTTTCCCCCATTAGCCTGCGGTCAACTAATAGCTGCTCTAGAAATTGAACTTAAGCGATGGGCTGTCAGTCCAGTGAAACAGCCTGGTGTTGGGGTGTCTGCCAAGGCAGGAGAGGGGACTTGCTGGCTGTCAGAAGCAGGTATGGCCCTGAGATGTGGCTGCTGTGCGTTGCTGTAAGCTCCCTCTGCTCTGAGGTTGCTGTCTGATTGATGTCTGTGGTACTTGCAGGGTGTCTGCTCTTGCTCTGCCTCCTCACTCCTGGCTCTGTGCAGTGGCAGGGAATGCAAAGGTGGGACTGGGGTTGGTGCTGGAGCTGGTGAGCCGATTTGCTCGAGTTTTGGGCCAGTCAAAATAGGGAAGAACAGGCTTTGTACAGCATTGTACCGAACGTTCTATAAAGTAAGCATTTCTTAATCAGAAATAACTGCGGAGATCAAATGACACAATTTGGAAGCCTGAATTGAAATTCTTCTTTTCTTCTACGTTTGATGTGAAAGTTTTAATTTCCAAGCTATTGATTATTTGAAGGTTGCTGTATCCTAATCTCTGCTCCTAGGATTTATTCTGCTTCGAGCAGTTTGAATTAAATCTCCCATGTACGTGAGCGGGCACACTCATTGTAAGTGTACCAAATACATTGCTTGGGTCTGATTTTCTAGTAACGCTTTAGAGAGGTGTGTGAGGGTAACAACAGCCAAGGTTGGGATATTGCAGTAATAGGGATGTTGGCTGGTGGACTGATTGGAGTTTTAACCTCACCGCTCTGTCTCCATGGTGTCCCTTGGGGATGGTTTATCAGAAAATATTTACAAGGAGCTGTAGGCTGGAAGGCGGAATTGAAGGTGATAGCTGGTGTCTGTAGGTGGAACTGAAAGCAGATCTTGGTGTAAATCTGCAGAAGGGATTAGTCTGCTGTGTATGGAAAAGGAGAAAAGCCAATGGGAGTCCCAATGGGCTGGGAATTGTGTAAAGCTGTGAGTCGAGTTGCACTGTGCTGAGTGTTAAGTGTACAACTGCAGGGTGCACATGGGGCTGTCAGTTCAGCTGCTTTGTTTGGGCAAGCTGAGCCAAGGCTGCAAAAACAAGGAAGGCGATGAGTTCTTGAGCCTCGCTTGTGGGATTTTGGTGCTTTCAGAAGCCTTGTCTGAATTGCACTCCCACACAGAAATCCTCTGCACTACAACCACCCAGCTCATCACCGTTACCAAGTTCTCGTGGTCAGTGAAACAAAAATCAACAGTGAAAATATTACTTTTCTCTTTAACCCGCCCCTCTCCTCTTTGTTCTGTTTGTTTTCCTTATTCCCTACTGGAACCAGTACTGAATGATTGAAATCATTATGAAAAGTGATACTGAATTATTTTGAGGGCCAAGCTGTTTCTGAATGGGGAGGATGAAATTTTTTAGAACTTCCTGTTACACTGGTTTATATCGAAGATACCTTACATAAAATAGGATGCTTACATAAGGTAAAGGAACCAGAGAAGTCTTAACTCCTGCATTCTGTTTGAAAACCAATTTCTCACGTTAATTAAACCTCTGCAGCGCTAACCTTATATGTGACATTTGGTGTTACAGATGGCACGGACTGGCTTCCTAAATCTCTGTTTTGAGTCATTATCACTATGTTATACACTGTGGGCCAACCATGCATGGTATTCTTGATGAGGATAAACCCAGCTGGTTCATATTAACAGAAACCAGCACTTATATTTCAGTCAGCTCTTGAGTGATAGTGCTCCCCATGTTGATCTTGTTGCCAAGCTTACTTTCCAGAACCCCTGTGGACGTTGCTGAACGTTGTCAGCAATGGTGATTTTTCACACTTTTGTGACCCTCTGACTTTCACTTTCTAAGAGCAAAACCTGTTTTCTTCATCATCTAACTGTAATGTTTCACATGAATTAATCTAGTAAAATGACTCCGGGAAACTCTTCCTGCTTGTTCTGGGAAAAGCTGCATTCCAGACACTGGGTGGATATCTGAAAGGGAAAGTATTTTGGTGCATGTGATGTGTTGTTTGTGTTTTGTTTTTTAACCAGCTGATGGGTGTACATGGAGAAGAATGCAGAATTTCAGCTCGTGAGAACTTGACACAAATATGTTTCCAGGATCTTTGGGTCAAGAGGCAAACTTGGTGAACTTCTGCATATAACAAATGCTTTCCTAGCCCTGTAATTCCACCCATCCTGAAATGTGAACAGTACGTTGTGCAAGAAGCACAGGCATGTCCATTGACATCAAGAGAAACAACCAAGGGAGGGAATGTAAACTTATTTAGATGAAAAGTGCTGTGCAGTTGACGTGGACTTTGAGGGTACTGAACTGCAGCCTGATTTTGGTGCAGAAGTTCCCATCTAGCTGAGGACCTGCAGACAGTCCTATTATATCTTCTAGTCTTGCTCTTGGCTTGATGAACCTTACTGAACTGAACTACAGAGGGCATGTGTGGAGGCTCTCAGCACAGGGGCATAAATCCTCTCTTGTAGAGAGAGAGGAATGGAATTGTGTTGGTTATTGTGAATTCCAGGTTCCCATTCACAGAAGAGCTACAGAGCAAATGGGAACGAGAGAGTCCAGCAGTCAAGTGCATAGACCTTATGGAAGGGAAGAGCTGAAAGCTGTTAGTCCTGTGATTTCTGGGAGGTGTGTGTGAAAATCTTACAGGCAGTTTGATCTTGAATTAATGAAGCGTCTTCTTCTTGCACTAGAAAAGTGATGTTTGTAAATTGTACATGAAGTAGCACTTTTTGTGTGTTCGGTCTGTTCCAGTTGCATCAGGGTGATACAGCTGCTGGGGGTGTGTGAGAAGACTCGGATTATGATGCAGGAGGAGGAACTCTGTGCTTGTATCTCTTAGCTTTGCTGCAGGGAAGGACTAACAACCACCTTCTGTCTGTGCAGCACACTTCTTCTCATTGCAACTGAAACAAATCTGTACCAGCAGGTTTGCAAAGCAGGCGCACAGCAGTGTTTTATATGGCGAGCTGAAGTGAGTAATTTCTCTTAAGAGATTCCCACCTCTGGATAAGGAACTAGGGCTCCTTAGAGCCAGACTCCTGCTGGCTGAAGCATCGTGTTGCTCCTCCTCCTTCCTTTCATTTGGTTTCGTGCTGTCAAGCAGCACAGAATGGAATGGACAAACTCAGATCTGTGTGATGTGTGCTTACGTTACAATGTTGCTTAGCTGCCCAAAATCCTCTCCACGAACAGCACAGTAGATTTACGTAACCATCTTTAGTATTTAGTATAAATTCAATACTGCCAGCAAGAGAGATCACTTACAACGCTCACCTTGTATCTTTACTTTTAATGAAGCCGTTACTGAGGTCAGGTCTTTTATTTATAATAGCGTGTTCTCAGCTACAACCTAATGAAGAAGGAAAATGCATTAAATCGATCGCCTACAGATTTAAGGAATGTATGGACATGAAATTCTCTTTGATTCGCCCTCACGCTTGTTGGAATCTGACCTTGTATGAGTCGGAATGTAAAAACACTCAATTGACTCCAGTGTGAAAGTTTTCCTTGCCATTAGTCAGCCTCAAGATGCTTATATCCCAGTTAGAAAACGCACCTAATTTCAAATGATAAGGTTTATTAAGAAGTCATTTGTGCTCTAAGAGCTTATTAGCTGTTAAAACCTACTCTTCAAGATAATTTTCGGCTGACACAGAAGGATTAACGCTTTTATTTAAAAGGTTTTTGTTTCTGTTTTCCATTAATTTGCAACTTGAGAGGAAGCACAGAAATCCTCTTACTCAATAGAGAGAGCTTTACAAAATATGGCCGAGCTTACAGGCTTTTTTTAATGGTATGGTGAAAACATTGTCAGCTTACTGTTTTGGTGGGGTTTTCCTGCAGTGCTTAGTCCAAATTACTGGGAGCTGTGTCTATATGTGCTAATCAGGTTAGGTCCGGTCAGTTGTGGTAGCAACGGTAATGGGAGGATGTTTGGACTTGATGATCTTGTAGGTCCTTTCCAACCTTGTGATTCTATGTGGAATATTGGTTTTTCCTGCTGCCTGCTTGAGGACCCGATTACTGTGACCAGGTAAAATGACTGAGCAGTCAGTTTGGTTTCCTGGAGGTTTTTGTTCTTTAAAGTCCTTTAAAACTTTGATGTCTAATGTGTTGGGACAGAGTTGTCCCAGTCTCAGAGCACCCAAGCAATGTTTAAATTAAAGTGAATGCTTGCTTCCGTAGGCTTCACTGGTACTTCTTCTACATGTTGAATACAATAAATACTTAAGTGATGAGTTAGGGCTTGGGAAAAGGAGCTCTTCAGTCAAACAGTACAGCACTGAGCCCAAAGACAGCTGGCAATCCTAAAAACCCATACGGGTTTATTTTTACAATTTCAAAGTCAAAAGCTTGTGAATAATGTATGTGGTCAAAACAGGAGTGCACATTCAAAGTACCAGAAAGAACCAGCCTGTGTACTGAAATGTTCACTACTGGGAAAAACAGGAGGGGGAAAGTTTAAAAGGGGAAAAAAAGATCACTTCTATTCACACAGCAACAGCAGCTGTAGTTGGCTGGGGTGGAGGTTTGTGCCATGAGATCATTCTGGAAAACAAAATTAGTAATGGATCAAAGTTGCAAAGTGATGATCTGACCTATGGTTGTGTCGCCAGGAGTTTTCAAAGGAAGAGCTTTCGAGTGTGCTCACGGCTGCTCATTGCCTAATGGCAGGCAATAAGGAGCAATTCACAAAGGGAAGGACAGGTAGGATGTAACAGATACACCACTCAGTTCATAGTAACTGGCCGAAAAACAAGGCTTGCTAAAAGGCAGTGAGGGTGTATGTGTTGGTTTGCTTGAGCAGGATGCATCATGCCTGGGACTGTCAGCTGAGGTTCTGTACTGGGGAAACTCATGAGCTGCTGCAGTGGTGCAGTTCTCGCAGATCACTAGCTAGCCAAGTCTGGGGAGTTGTTTTGGTCTGTTTTTTACCTAGTGGGTTATTTGAGCTTCCTTGGTGGCAGCTTGTTGTGTACTGTAACTGGGAACAGTTTTGGTAGATCTTCTTAAAGCTTTAAACGCTCTTGGGACCAGCTGAAAGTGAGAAGCCCGTAGCTGTGGATGCTGTCTTCCATTACGGCTGGAGGCAGTGAAATCCATAGGGATTAAGAGAAAAATCTCTCTGGGACCTCTCATCTTATGGAAAGTCACTTTTAGTCAAATACTGAAAAACTAGACTATGAGTGCTGTGGCACAGCAGAGGGTTGTCATGGATACTTTGACTCCAGGACACTATAAATCTCATCTTTCATTACATTTACAATATCTTAGCACTTTTAAATCCTCTCTCAGTGCAATTGCAAAGCTACATCAAAGTATATGGTACAGTGCTATAAGAATAACTTCTTTGTCTCCTCAGGTGTGGTGAAGGCTCTGTTGCTTAAGGAACTCCCATAGTGCCAATGAGCCATCACCTGAGCAGCATTTGGACACTCTTTAATGTAAATAAAGGTAAAATTTGTCATGGTTTGACTAGAGATTCCTTACTGCTGTAGATGTGACTGCCTTTCTCTATCTAAAGTATTCAGCATTATCTCAACTGAGGAGAGCTATTCTGAGTACATGACATTGGTTGATGTGCACGGACCTGCAACCACAGAGCTATTGTGTGTGTTTGGAAGCTGGGGCAAGTGATAGAATAACGAGTCAACTTATTTATTTGATTGTTTAATGTGGGGATAAATCTTTGTGTGTGTGTGGCTAATGGCGAACTCGGGAGCATTAGAAATTGAAAATAAGATCACTTCTTAACCAGTCCTGGTTTTGAAGTGGGTCTGTATTTAATAGCCTGGTAGACTCTACCACATTTCCCTGCTAATTGCCAATTAGTGCAATAGATCTGCACGCATCTCCCTATTATTAATTTAAACTGGGTACTAATAGATCAAAAGAAAACCAAGTGAAACAGAGGATGGATTCTGAAAGGCAAATTCTTCCATGTGTCCTTCAGTATTCTTCGTAGGAGCTGACAGGAATGATGATATCTGTGTTATTTCTAATAATCAGATAGGAGGAAAATTGGTAACGTCTTTCAGGAAACTTACCTTTCAGGCGAGGTCCTCCAAATGAGAAAGCAGGGCAGTGCACTAGATTCATGTAATTCCCCCTTTTAGCATTACCAAGAATGAACTGTAACTTGAGCATGGTGCACTTCATTGGCTTGAATGAAGCAATTAAGGTCTGACTGGAAAAAAAAAGCATGCTAATAATAATGCCTTGTGGCTGCAGTTAGTGCAGACTAATAGATTTATAATTAAAGGTGCTGCTCATTTTGAGTTCTGTTTCCCACTCTAGTAAGGGAAGACAGCCTTGTTGTTGTTGTTGACTATGGTGGCCTCTCTGAGGTGCAGTCTGGAGCCAGCAGAGCTGTGGGCAGTCGTGCTTGGCCTATTGATGCCCTATGCCAGAGCAGTGGTGGCACACGGCAGGCTTTGGTATGAGAACAAAAAGGATCATGTGAGGGTTAAAGCTGCAGAAGAGCTGCAGGAAAAACTCAGAGCTGTCTGCAGGGGAGAGGGCTGAATGCCTGACCACATCTTTTCTAAGGAGGCAAACATAGGGGATGAGATGGTATATTTTCCTGATGAAGGCACGTACCACACTGACATCTCCTGCCTCATCCCGGCCCCGAGCGAAGCGCTGGAGGTGCAGAAAGCTCTGACCCTTCTCCTTGGTCTGTCTGTTCTTTGCTCAGGGAAGAGAATTCAGTGACAGCACATCCCTATGGAAAAGATTCAGAACAAATGCAGCCTCCTCCAGAGCTGTGCTGCGGGGTCTTGTCTACGGCCTGCTAGGATAAGAAATCTTCTTGTTGCCTTCACTGTGTCAGGTTGGGCCCTTTTTTTATGATATGCAATGCATATTCACAGGAGCCCTCCGTGACCTCTAGCTTTGTCTTGGTTTCTAGCTCTGGTGTTTATATTATATTCTATACCTGAGTTGAATCCTGTACCTTCTCGCCTTTTTTTGCAGAGCATTTTTCAATCATTCTCTGTCAAGTGAAGATGAGCAACACTGTAATAGCAGAGAGGATTAGAGGGGTAAACTTTCACGCTGTCAAAAAATGACCATTTGGTACTTTTGAGCTTTAAACGCAAGAATGAAGATATCTGTGCTTTCAGTCAGTGATGAAATCATCTTGGATGATGAATTGTTTACTGTATTGTTAACTAAATTACATCAAAGAATGCATCCGTACCATCAAATTAAAAATAATGGATCTATGAAAATGCTTGTAGAAAATGGTTTATTTTTACTAAGAGATCCAACAGACTCATTAGAAGAAGAGCTATAACATGGAGGCTCTCTGCCATAATCCTCCTTGAAAATAGAATATCCTGAGTTGAAATGGACTTGCAAGGAACATCGAGTCCAATTCCTCTGGTGTTTGTGAGTCCCAGTTGGTAGCAGTAGGGCAGTGGTGCTTCCAGAAGGAATTGGATCAGCCTCATTACATTTTGCTGTAGACGTTCTCCATAGGAATGAACTGATGTAGAGATCCAATATCCTTTTGTAAAGCAAGAGAAAAACAATAACTTCTATAAGCTTCTATAAAATAGTTTTGTGGTTTTGAGACGGGGAGGGGTTACTGTGTCCTCAAACATCCAGGAGGAACTCTGAAGCTGTCCCCATGATGGGGTTGTGAATGTAATTATGGTAAGTCTACACTTCAATTGATCTCCAATCATTAGCTTCAGCCTCAGGTAGACTAACCTTTCAAGGAGAATAAATCAAAAATGCTTAAAAGTTTTAGATATGCTGAGGGCAACACCCACCTTCTGCATAGTAAAACATCAAAAGGGAAAAGTGGGCTTATGATGATGAAGTTTGAGAACTTTGAGAAATTACAGAGGTCACTTCAGATCCCATTGGCCCTTGAGCAAAACCGTTTCAAGGCATTTTAGTTCTTTGACCTTCTTTGTACATATTTGAAAGCCACAGCTTTTTACCTCAAGCGTTCTAAACGAGATTAAACAACTTCTTAACATCTGCTGTGTTCATAACGTGTCGGAAGAGCTATCAGTTTTGGTTGCCGTCAAGACGGAGTGTTTTTGACTTGATTTGGAAAAGGTGTTTAAACATACTGTTTAATGTTTGTGTGTTCTATGATGCTCTGAAAATGGGGGAAAATTAGCTTGCTTTAATTTGATGGCTTTTATCTAAAAGGAAAAGAATGCTTCGAAAACAAAGCAAACTGCACCTACAGGTCAGTTCTTGCCTGCCTAATTTCTTTTATCTTGCCTGATACCGTATGTGGATCAGGTTTTGCTCAGGGTGAAGTTACCCAGGGAATAAAGGGCTCTGGGATATGTTCTTGCAGACTACAGTGCAACAACAGCCTTCTGCAGTGCTGTCCTAAAGCTGGGAGGTAGGTTGGGCTGCTGGTGCATGAGCTGCCACCTGGAAGTGTGTCCTTTTGGACCCAGTCCCCTGTGTTTCTGCTCACTCCTCACCAAGATGTGGGGCTCTGAGAAGTTCTTTCTGCCATTGCTTTGTTAGGTTCAGTTGCAGCTTTGGTGTAGGAATGACTTTGAATTCCTCATTGGGAAACAGAGGGTGGGGGAAATGGAAAGCATCTTTCTGTACCTCGTTGTTTTTAGGAGCCATAAATAATACAGTAGGACTTAAATTTTCCTGAAAAGCACTTTGTGCAATTTGAGCATTTTCTACTGCAATCTGTCATCTCTAAAATATCCTGTTTTCTTATAAACTTATTGTTTTCCTTTGGCCAGCGAGTAGCACGGTATGTAATGTATAATGAAGAGTTTGGCAATTAATAAAGCATGCAAAAACCAAGCAAACCAAAGAAATGCTTTGGGATTTGATTATTCAAATCCTTGCCTCCTTCCTGTGGAGCATCTCTGCCACTCAGGCAAATAATATTTGTTAGGTTCGACCTGGTCCCCCTTGGAGAAGGGCCTTGGGGAGGAGGGAGGTCTGTTAGCTGCATGGGGGGCTGGCTGCCTGCTGCCACCACAAGACTCCTGGGCAGCATTGGCAAATCACTTAGAAATGAGGATCCACTATCCAAGGTGCCCCTCTATGGGATTCACTAATGTTGTGGGCACGATCCCTTAACAAAGGTAGCAATATGAAGTAGTTTAATAGGTAATTAAACCTGATGAGCCAGGAGGGGGTCCTTTCCCGTGCTGTGAAGTGATTTGTGGCAGAAGGAAGCTGTTCAAATTAGGCTGAAGGGCTGGGGTTTTATTGAGGGCTATCAGTGAGGGCAGTACAGAGGAGCATACAGCAGCACGAGGTGTTCAGTGGCATCACTGTGTTGGACTGCTGCGCTGTTTGAGCATGTGTAAGCCACAGAGAGCACTAGGCAGGCACAGCATTAAATTAAAATCTAAGAGAAATACTCCTCCACCTTGGACAAGTTAATATGCATTGGACAAGCACATACACGAACTGTGCAGATCAAAGACAAGTGCTTGATAACGTCTGAATAATGTTGCCCTTTAAGATACTTGTGCTGGACTGTAAGGTTTCTCTTGGGATGTGAGTATGGGCTAATTGCGGTGCTGTCAGTCAGGCAGCCCCAGGTGTAGCTCCATCCTTATGCTTTTTCTTTTCTTGCTCTGAAATCAAGGTACTGCATTCACAGGCTCTCATTTGTGGCCCTTTATAAATGACCATCAAAGTCTGCTTCTGATGTCTGAGCCACCAACAGGTATGCATTTACCTGAGGAGGAGTGGCTAGGAGGCACTTGGAGGTTTTCCATTCCCCCTTGGATGCTCTAAGGTCTTAAAAGCTGTGGTGTAACATTGCTGCCCTTTGCAGCGTGGCAGGGATTTGGTGTTTGTTGGCTGTTTTAATTGTCGACAGCTCAAAGCTGAACTGACCTCAACCTGCTCAGATGTTAACAAACAAACACCATGTCATGCATACACTTTTGAACTTGGCAGCATTTTGAGTGCAGGTTGGCTTGGGTTGTTCTCTGAGCATGGGCACATCATCTAAAATTGCAGGGCTTGCTGTCTGCCTTCTCTGTGACCTCTCAGGGGCTTAGAAAAGACTGGGCTTTACTTTTCTTATCCATAACATGATAAAAATTGCTATGTGATCTGTTCCAGGGCCAGGGATATGAATGGGGTGGTCTCTAAGTAAACCTCAACTTGGTATTAAATAGAAGTGTCAAATATTAGTCCATAATAAAAATCCAAATAATGGCTGGTGGATGATGCCTTTCACTCTGTACCTAAGTGTCTTACATTTAATATGCCATAAAAGTGTTGTATTTTATAGTCATGCCTAATACTGAAGGTGAGAAATGTTGCATTTCTCAGCCTCCAATACTCTATTTCAATGTGCCTTTGTCTCTGGATACATACCCAGCAAATGCAGATCCCAGTAATGTTTTCATTGAAGGACCATATGGGAAGCATATGGGAAATCATCTCTGGTTGACCTGCCATTTATTAATGATGCTTTGACGTCTTTTTGTTTGTATTTGCATAGGGTTTTTTATTTTCCCTTCCCTTGAAATTCCCCTCCCCTGAGCAAGCTGATACCATGGCTTGTCTGCTGAGGAAGTGAAAAAGAGGCATCTAGTGAGGGTTAAACTTCAGTTAGGGGAAGAAGCCTCAGTAGCAGATGAGACCCCTGAAAAGGCTCTTGCTTCTGCGCAAGTGCCCTTGATGATACAGAGGGAAGGTAGATCAGTTTGGAAAGCATTACCTAGCTGCTCTTAGAATGCTTACATACACACACATGCACATATATAGTGTTGTTTCAGGCATTGGAAGCTCTTTAAAGGAGCAACAGAAGCTCCTTATTTCAGAGTAATACCACATCAACAGGCTTATTTGCCTCAGCATAGTCCCCAGTGATTAAAGCTACACCTACAAGAAAAGCTGAAAGCTTTGCCTACAAGCCTCCTTCTTTGCTAACACAGCTGAAAGGCCACTCATTATCCCACCCAAGGCAGAGTTTTAACAAACAGATCCTTTGCAGACTCCCTGCACTGACAAAAAGAGATTCAGCATGCACTTGTTCAGCAGCAGAACCTGCTATACACCACAATGTTTTAGCATTTCAGCTCTGACTGATGTGGGGATGCCCATAACACGTATGTAGACTCTAAATACTTTCTTTGAGCAGTCAGTTGATCATCCTATTCAGAGATCTTGCACAAAAGCTGAGCAAGTCTAATAGTGGAGGGTTTGCAGATAATTGATAAATTATAGACATGAGTAGTTGGAATACGAGTGGTTGACACAAACTAGAGAATATCATCTATATAAATAGCTCTGCTGAGTTGTCTGAGCTCTCACAGTGTTTGAACAACCACATACAAAGCATCAGCTTAGTTAATTTTAACTCCTTATTGGCTTATTACATCTGCTATGTCTGAGTTTATTTTCTTTCCCCATTAAATCATTGTCCAAATTAACGGTGTCACCTTGTAGCTGTTCATCAAAAGGAATCTCATAAGCCAGAATAGAGCTAGACAAACAGCGTAACAACTCCACTAGGCTTGCCCATATGATTACTGGTGTGATTCAATTCAGGGAGCTATTGTAATGAAATTTTAAATACAGGGCTTAAGCAGGTCTGAGTTAATGCAGGTATTATCCCCATCCTTTACTCAAGAATGAATTGCAACTTTGCTGAAGGTTTGACAGGCTATAATGCGTGCCTTCAGATTCCTATTGCGCTACCGAGGCTGTCCTCAGAACAGAAATAAAATGCATCTTTGCAAGCAATTCGCAAACAAAGGGAAGAATTAATTCCAGTCCGTAGTGTTTTCTTATTCACTGACTTGTTCAGTGTAAGGGACTTTTTCCCTCTACATCACCAGTCAGTGGAGCCATTGACTTCTCATAGGACTGCATGCTTACCAGCATCAGGAGTCTCTGTGCAATAAGTGTTCTGCATGTGGACCTCTGACTCCAAAGGGGACAGACCAAGCCCTGCAGCTGGTAGCTACAATTGGGAAGCTTCAGACCTGGAGCAAGGTCTTGGAGCTCAGAATTGTATGTGGTTGTTCTCATTTTATTAAACCTGCAAAGCAATAGCTGGTGTACTGCTTTCTTTCCAGAACTGTCTCTTCCTTACCTCAAGTGCTTTACTTGAAGTATTTATGACACTGTGACAGCGCTGTGGTATGAGTCAGCACCATACTGCTTACACTCCGTTGAATGAAGGGAGATGAAGGCGGCATTTCTTTATCACTGAAACCTGTTTTTGACACAATCACAGAATTGGGCTCCTCCTTGTATATATGCATGTCTAACGGTTGCAAGCAAGTGCCAAAGCCTCTCGTGAGAACCATAGGAACACCACTATGCTGATACGTCCCTGATATGCAGCACAGCCCTTCAGAGCAGCAGGGCCTTAAGGATTAATCGGTGTGCTTTAGTGTTTCCATCCACAAAATGGATATTGCTCATATCTGGTTGGTAATGGTCAATGTTGATGGTTCTATAGCTCCTTGAAGGTAGGAAGCTATATAAAAATGCAAAAGCTCTTTATGGTTTACTGTTTTTGTATGTGATATTTACTACCCTCCCTGCTTTTGTTGTGTAACGTAACAAACATTCTTCTGCTTCCTGAAAGCATGTGGTGCATCCATTGCTCAGCGGTTTTTTCCAATATCCTTATTTAATGGTGGATTTGATATGCAGACTTTAGAAACTATGTAAAAATATGCCTTAAGTAGCAGAATAAAATAAATACCGGGGCTCTAACAGCTTCTCCCACCTGCATTCGATGCAGAGTTGCCAAACAATTTCAGTGCTTTATAGCCTGTTGCCCCAAATCAAATTCTGTGTTGCTTTTGGTTTAAGGGCTAATAGCTTTTTGAAATATATTAGTGCTTTCCGGTGACAGGTCTGAGATTAGCTGTTTATCTATAGTTCTGAGGGGTGTTCTATAATCCTGTGGCACAGCAAACTTTATGAGGAATTTTACAAGCCTTCATGAGTGCGTTGTGTTTTTAAAATGCTGAAAGGAAAAAGAAAAGCAGTTATGGAGGGAAGAAAACAAAGCGCTGCAGTGTCTCTGTCTGATGTTCCACTGGGCCTTCAGTGCAACACTGCTAGCAAGGGAGGAGGAATGGCTACATGTTGTATAGGGAGGCACCAGCAATCCAGAAGCTTTAAGCACTGCAGAACTGGCTTACTAGAAACATACAGGACTTAAAAGCAGCAAGTAACTCTTCCTTGAGCCAAAGCTGCTGACGAGGCAGAGCAGCCTTAGCGTGCACTCAGTAGCACCGAGAGAATGACGTCCCTTGGATTCACCTTTGCTGATTTATTTCACTTAATGGGATTTGGAGGCAGTGTGCAAGCAGGACGCTCAGGTTGCTGGCATTGCTGTGCTGCAGCTCCCCAGGCTGATGGCAGCTGTGCAGGGAAGCAAGGCCTGGGGCACCTCTGGGCACACTGTGTCTGCTCCACTGCAAACTGTGGTGCAACTTGAGTGAAACCCTGCACCTCCTTATGCTTTGTTCTCCATTTGTGCTGGGAAAAGGAGAAGCACCCACATACTGCAATACACCGAGAGGGAAACTTGATGGGCTCTCAGACTTCTTCCTTTAAAAAATATTTCTCTGCAAGATCTTCGGCCCCAGATGAAAGTGTGTATTCCTGCAGGGGATGCATTTCAGAAGCAAAGCCTCGAACATAATTCTCTTCTCTGCTTCCTTAAAGATGTCATATCTTTCACCCACAACAAATGCTATTGTTGGGAAGAAAACAGAAAATTGTCAGCCATTCTTCTGCAATGAAAGCAGCAATCTTCAAAGCTAAAAACAATTGCTTCGGGGTAACTCAATAACTCCTTAGACCATATGAAAACAGGCAGTTTGTATTTTTGAGGCATCAAGATTAACAACTGTTTTATCAGGTTGGAGCTGCCCCTGAGGATGCTCACAACTAACCCCAAGCAGGAGCTGGGATGGTGCTCCACCAGTACATGGGGGTCTGTGCTTGCTGGGTGGTAGGAGATAGACCAAATCCTGCTTTTGTAACTGC
Source organism: Excalfactoria chinensis (assembly GCF_039878825.1). Lineage (NCBI taxonomy): Eukaryota > Metazoa > Chordata > Aves > Galliformes > Phasianidae > Excalfactoria > Excalfactoria chinensis. The sequence continues at coordinate 907,579 of NC_092843.1, read as the reverse complement.
AGAGAAAATCACAGCTGGTTCTGAGCATCAGCTTTCATGGAGCAAGCCTTCGGTTTTGGATAACCATGGATAAGCCCGACAAGAAAGCACAACACAGCCCAACGTCTGGCTTGTGCTGTCCCTGATCTCCTACAGCAGTTTCACTGAGATGTTAAACAAGAGGAGGCAGGTTTTGACTGACTTTCCAGCTGAAAATATTTGGACTAGAAAGGTGACTCCCACCTGAAAAGAGCTGCTTTTAGGAGCCTTCTTGCTGGGTTTTGCCCTTTTGCAGCCCCAAAATCTTCACCCAAGGTCAGATACGAGGAATATTTCAGCAGCCTTAGTGAGCCGAGGATCACAGGATCAAAGAATTGTAGGACCATAGACTCATTAAGGTTGGAAAGACCACTAAGATCATCTACTCCAACCATCAACCTATGCCTACGACTGCTCATTCAACAAAACAATATCAAGATTGCCCCAAACCAAAGGGAGATGTGATGGGAGAGAATTCAGTAGTTTAATTCAAAGTATAAACACATATATGTCAGTTTCTTGACCTACTTAGGCTTCTAAACATTAGAACTGCTTTGAAGCGTATCTTTGCTGGGATGAAGACCTCTTGAAATTTTTATGAGAAGTATCTTTTAAATTCTACAACGAGAACTTGGTTCCTATTTATCAGTGAGATTTAATTAGCACGATGCGCTGCACAGACCGGCGTTCATTAAGCAGTTGTCACAATCTGTGGTACCTCTTTCTTGGAAGGTTTGCATCCTTAAGGTTAAAACACCACGTGCTACTTGCAGATGGTCAGCACCATTCAGAGTCACAGCAGGATGAAAGCTGCCATGATGTGAGTGGAACACAGCTGAAACACAAATCAGTGCAAGAGATATCTTAATTATCTGAGAAAGGACTACAGGAGGAAGACCCAAAGTAACAAGTATGCGTGCACCGACTTGTAACATTCACAGTAATTTCTTACTGCTTTTTATTTTAAAAGACATTTATTTTTTTTTCCATCAGTACGAAGAGAGCTCCATTAGATAAGGAAAGAAAAGCAGGTGTCTGTTTTCCACCTTCATCTGCACTACAGCTGACTTTTGAGTGATGCTTCTGCATCTGCACCCTGCTTGTGCCTGCAGAGCCACAAGTTGCACCCCAGCTTCTGAAAATCTTTGGGTCTTCCTCTTCATTCAGAGCTGAGGACTTAATGTAAGGGATGGGATGGTTGGTTGCCATTAAATACGAGCTGCAGCATATAGAGAGTCCACAGAGCCAAGGTCGGTGTGCAGCAGGGCAGGGATGCTCCATTTCTAGGAGGTCTTCTGCTGAGCTAAACCTCACGGTTGGGCTTTTAGGGAGAAAAACTGAACCTTGGAAGGTTTGATTGTATCCCAGCAGATGGACTTCTTTTTTTTTTTTCCATGCTTCTGAGATGCTTCTGACAGTCAAATGAGAGGGTGCTTCCATGTTGATAGGAACAGGGGTACACTGTAAATTGTCCTTGGTGAGAGGTTACCCTTGAACTTACCATAGAATCATAGAACGGTTTGAATTGGAAGGGACCCTTAAAGGCCATCAGGTCCCACTCCCTGCAGTGCACAGGGATACCCACATCTCCATCAGTGCTCAGAGCCCCTCCAGCCTGACCTTGTCTGTCTGCAGGGATGGGACACCACTGTTTCCCTATGCAACCTGTGCAGTGCTTCACCGCCCTTATCATAAAATCATTTGTCCTTATTTACAGTCTTACTGTTCCATTTCCCCTTGTCCTATCAAGGGGACATAAACTTCACATCATTGACTTCATGCTGATGTGAAACAGAGCTCTGGTTCCAAAGGTTTGATCCTGGCAGGGTTGCTTTTATCATCTCTTAATTTCCTTGGGAATGTAGAGCCCCTTTTCCGAAGGTCTTTAGGTACCTTCTTGTTTGTACATGTAACACGAAGTAACAGCATTTCCTAGCTCAAATGAAACGTATTGAAGGGTTGTGAGATGATTCCATGTTGCAATAATATGAGCTATGCAGGTATCTTGTTTAGCAGAGCTAACAGGGATTCTTTTCTGATCATCCAAGAAGCCAGTATTTAAATCACTTATTAAAAAATGTTTTTTAATGCTTTGCCAAAATTTCAGTGAAGCTGCTCTCCTCCCTTATCTGTTTCTGTTAAAGAAGTTGAAACTTCAAACTAGCTTCAATAAGAAAGCGATGCAGGAATTAGCATTCACAGTGATAACCAGAATCTGAAATGCAAAGCAGCAAAACTAAAGGATGTTTGAGCTGTAAAATATGATTTTGCTGTTTCTCAGTGGGTTCTTTCATTTCCAAACTCAGTCAAGATTTGAAGCCGTTCTGGAAACTTCAGAAGTGCTGATCCTGAAAGATACTTATTGATAATCCTTGCGGAGATCTCTTTTTAATATCCTTGAGGGAACCATAAAGCAATCTCATAAGCTAAAAGCACAATATGTTGCTTGTTTTTCACAGCGTTTCACTGATGTGTCACTGATGAGCTGTCCGTGCTCGCAGCCTGAACTTAAAAATTCATGACATCTGAATAGAATCATTGTAATGTAGAGCTAAATACGGTTCCAAACTTTGAAGATAAAACTGGGGGGGAAAGTTGCTTGTTGCGTGGTGTAGCAAAGGAGAATCGTAAGGCTGGAGATAAAGGCTTAGCTCCTTGATGTTAAATGCATGCTTAATTTACTGCCAGTGATGGATCCCGAAGGAGCACACCAAGTGCCATCAACTTTAAGATAATAAGATTTTTTTTGCAAATGCTCACTCATTTCACTCAGTTGGGCCTTGAGTGATCTGTGCAATGCAGTGCTGTTGGTGGCTCTCACAGTGCCAGCATTGAGGGCCCAGAGTCTGCCTGGGCTGCTTGTTGGCACCGCGCTGCCATTGGATATTCTGAAGTAATTTGGATGAGATAACCTCTGCAAACCAAGTTATTTTTGTACTTTGAATGCGTGTAACTGGCAGCTAGCGTTCATGGTATTTTAAGGCGCAGAGATTTCAGCTAAAGGATTACTGTGTCGTTAATCAACCTGCTGAATATTCATGATTTAGTGGATTTTTTTCCCCCCCACAGAAGGAGAGAATAATTATTTTGGCTAGCACTTGAAAAGCACGTGTGCTGTTGATAGAACCTCTACCACAGGAGGCAAAAATAGACCTCTTCCATTAGGCATGCCAACTGATCTTCTCCCCCCAACCCCAGTCAATAGCCTTTAGTTCTTCTCTTCTGCTTTGTAACTCTTCATGGACTCAGCTGTCCAAAGGGGCAGCAAATAGTCAATCAGCTTTAGAAACCCTCCACTCACAGCAGCCTGGGCTCCTTGCACTCAGACTGCAGGAATGTCAGCCAGATGGTAGTTAATTTTTTTATGTATAAATGAATTTTGGGTTGTTTTGTTGTTTTTTTTTCCTTGCTTTTTAGTCAATATTCCGCGATAGCTCCGTGCCAAGATTGCTTAAATCTAGCTTTTTACAATTGGCCTTTTATAATTAAAACAGATCTTGCTGTTTCTTTGTAATGCAGCAGCACGGTGCAGTGAAAGGCTGCTCTAAAACAAGCAGCAGGTGCACAACAACAACTGTTTGCACAACTACTTCTGCTCCTGCTAGTCTTGATGCTCCGTGGCCTTGCTTTGGTGTAAACAACGCAGCAAAGCGCTTTTCTTTTCTTCCTTTTTTTTCCTGGGTTATCACGTGCCAAAACACCCCCCAGCAACGCAGGTGTAATGTGCTGCCCCTCAATGCCAGCAAACAGCTGTCCTGTTGTAGGGTATTAGCTGGACGGAGCTTCGCATCCCCCGGATCGCGCAGCTTTACCCCTTTAAGGCAGCTGGGCCATCTGAGCCGCTCATTGCAGTGTCTGACTGCAGGGCTGCTCCTGACGCCCTTTCCTTTGGGTTCTTTCCTTGCAGCCCGCGGTCACTGCGCAGCCCCGGGCGGCGCACGCGGTGTCGCATCCCCGCAGGGCCGGCTGCTGGGGGCAGGGGGCGCTCCCTGCGGCCGCCGAGAGGGGCGGGGAACCGCGCTGCTCCGCTCCGCCCCCGCTCCGCCGCGCTGCTGTGAGGAGGAGGGGGAGGCGGCGGCGAGGGGCGGCGCGGCGGGGACCGCCGGGGTACGTCCATGTCCCCTCAGCGCCGCGCCGCCACGCGCGGAGCTGCCGCAGGGCCCCCCCCGCGCCCCGCAGCCGGGACGCGCCGCGCGGGGCATGAAGTTGCGGCCGAGCGGGGCGGGCGGCCCCGGCTGCGTGTCCCCCGCGGGGCCGTAGGCTGAACCCGAAGGAGCGGCTCCGCGCCGCCCGCAGCCCGGGGCCGGGCGTAGCTCCCGCGCAGCCGTGCGATGTGCGCTCAGCGACACGCACCTGCCCGGCCGGTCCATTAACGCGGCGCGGCGGCGGGAGGTGCCCCTCGGGAAGTTTGATGGCTTCTTTGAGGAGAGTCAAAGTGCTGCTGGTGTTGAACCTGATCGCGGTGGCTGGATTCGTCCTCTTCCTGGCCAAGTGCAGACCCATCACGGCCAAGAGCGGAGACTCCTTTCATGACGTCCATCCCAGGGCAGAAGTGGTCAACTTGACGACCCGCGGCATCAGCTCCATCCAGGACGCGGTGCTGAAGAGGCTCTCCCTGCTGGAGGACATCGTCTACAGGCAGCTCAATGGTAGGCACCGCTCTGCTGGGTGTAACGTTGGGGTACGACCGTGGGGCACTGAGCGAGAGGGGGGGATTCGTGGAGTTTTGGTGGTGAAGCCACGCTGCTCCCCTTTATCTCATGCGCAGCTCACCGGTGTAGCATCCCATTTCCAAGTTGTGCTCGTAGCTCGGAGCACCTTGCTCGGGGTGCGAGGAAGGCTCAGCAGTGCAAGGCTGCCTTCAGGATGGGGGTGCAGCGGGGAGAACACAGCACCGCTGTTTTTGCATCCAAACAGAAGGACGTTCCGTGGCCGAGCAGAGCAGCACGTGTTATTGATCGGGGAATGGCTTCGTTGCCTCGGGAGTTGGGGTTTGTTTTTGGAAAGGGGCTTTTAAATGGTCGTAGAGTCACAGAAGGTCGGAAAGCAAAACGCGACTGTGAGAAGTTGAGCAAACAATTCAGTATTTCCTACGGCTCAGCCCGAACGGTGCTAATTGAAACCTCGGTAATGCTTCTCTTTATAGCACAGCAATGGGATTTCTATTAAAATCTCACCAGGTTCAGTAGTTCTGAGATGCAGAAAGGGAGTTTTAAAGATGCCGTGCGGGATAGAGAAACGTTGTAAGGGCATAAGAGATGTAGGTGAAGCATCTAATTAAAACACTGATGTGGAAGCTCATCTTTTTGATATTGCTCCCCATAGGCTCCCAAGTAGCAGCGTGGTCCCAGCCCAGGCTCCCATTTATTCCTTCCCATCTCTGTAGTGTTAACAACTCCCAGCTTCAGTGCTGCAGAACTGGAGGAGCCGGTGCTGCTGGCGGTGTCAGTGCGATTCCCTCGCTGGCTTTTGAAGAGGAAAGCGATGATGCTCGGTGCTGTGCTGCGTTGTGCTGGCAGTGTGTGCTGTGCTGTGCAGCAGGGGAGCAGGGTGCCCTTCCTGGGGGAGTGAGCGTCTGTGCTTTGGGGAAGGGGCTGCACAAAGCGAGAAGCTCTCGGCTGAGTGGTGGTGTTTGTGCTGCTGCTTCACACACTTGTGTGCAGCCCCTGTTGTGTTCATTGCACCACCGGAGGCTGAAGCAGCAGCGTGGGGTGGCCAGCAAGGTGAAATGGGAGAAGGTGCAGAAATGGGTTGTAACTGGTACAGACTCTGGAACTGTGAAGTTTGCTGCCAGTGGCTGCTGCTGGAGGAGAAGTTTGGGCACTTGGCTTACAGAGGGGCAGCAGGTGCAGGTCAGGATGGGAGACCTGATGCCAGGACTGTGGTATCAGGTGTGCAATCACGATGCTATCTGCCATCCCACAAGTACACAGAGACAGCTGAAGTTAGTGATTGCTCTACCCCATTGGAGGGGAGTGTGGGATGCCTTGCCCTGCAGTGCACCAGGGCTGGCGCCACAGGTGCAATCAGGGCTGCCCTGGGGTAGGGCTGGAGCCTGCTGTGTGCTCAGCAGCAGCTGTGCACTGTGGAGCAGGGGAGGCAGAGCTATCACGTACTGCCCACATCACAAACATTTTCTTAGTGCAGGCAGAAAGCTGAGTGCATGCATGCGATGTCTTACCTGCCCTCTGCATGCTGGGGTGCTTTATGGCACCGCTGATGAGTTTGGCTAGCAAACAGTTCTCTTGTAAAGTTGTTTTTATGTAACTATGGGTCAAGTGTGTATTTGATATGTGTGTTTAGAAGTGTTCTGGTGCTGGGCAGTGTCTGCATTGTGCTTCAGCAAGGCTTAGGGCAGCCATGCCTCAACCCCATCACTCTCAAAGGACACCAGCAGGTGGGACCTGGGGTGCACAGCCACTGGAGCAGCTTCCCCACACCAATGCTTACCCCTCCTCCTGGGCACCCACAGAGCAGCTGTGGCAGAAATCATCGCTCCTGCTTGAAGTGTGCAGCTACCTGCTCACTTAGTTTCTGCTGGTTTTAGGATAGGGAAGGTGTGTGCTGCTGGCCGGCACCTAGCAGAGCCTGCTGTATGCGTGCACCCGGTGCAGCTCATCCGCCAAGAGAATTTGTTCCGGTGCTTGAAGTTATATTTTGCTTTCAGTCTGACCTGTGCTTCAGCATAAGCCTGCAGCTTAGGGAGCTTCAGGAAGCGTCTGAGCATGGAGAGAAACCCAAGTACAGTTTGGGTGGAAGCGGCTGTGGATTCTGTCTGCGTTGCAGCACTTGGCTGCCTTTCAGTGGGAGTTGGAGCTATTTTTACTAAGGCGAATTTCTTAAGAAGCCCCGATTCCGTGCAGATGAAACGAGTGATCGGATCCCACAGCTGCTGTGGTTTCGGTTCCCTCTGTGCCGTTCCCTGCAGGTGCTGCCCCTGTGCTCAGTGTGTGCTGCAGGTGACCTTGGAGCGATGTGTCGGAGGCTGTTCTGTGGGCATCTGCTTATCTGAGAATTCAGGGAATTTCTCGTTCCTGTTTGTCATTTTTATAGATGGAATTTTCTCATTGAGCAGATGCCGGGAGAAAGCTAACGGGAGTCTGAAAGGAGCACACGTGCTTTGTTTGGGATGTTCACCACAACTCGTCTTTGTGATCCAGGGTGGGATTTTTTGTTGTATTTTTATTATTTATTTATTTTTTGAGCGCTGACATTTACACAAGCAGTCCTGATTGCCTGCAGTTCTATGGAGATTCACACAAATGAACTTTTCGGTTTGGGCTCGTGTTTACAAAGAGAGGATCTGCATGCTTGTGTAAAGGCAAAGCCAAGGTAGCTGGGGAGGAGCTGTGGTGTGTTAGTACTCATAGGAGCACAGCCTGCCTCTGTTGCACGCATACGCTTCCTTTGGTGCTGCTGTTGAAAGCCCAGCGATGAGCACAGGGAATATGAGCAATGAGTGTGTTTGTAGGGCAGGGAAACCACAAGGCTGGCCCAAAGGTTTTTAGCACTGAGCTGCTGTGTGCTTAGTGGTATGGATGACAAGCGGTGTGATTTGAGGAAAGCTGGGTTCTTCTTCCTTGAGCATTTGCATTTCTCTGCTCCATCTCCCTCCACTCTCTGGAGGCCGATCCCAGCCTGGGTGTGCAAAAGGGGAACATTCACAGCGATGCAGCATGCATTTACCTCCTCCAGAGGCAGAGAGAAGGCTATTCCAAGGTGCATTGAGCTGCCAGGATGCGGGTGGGATGCACGGGGCCTGTCAGCTGCTCTTAAGTGTGCAGAGCATGAGGGTGGTGGTGATGAGTGTTCTGATCCCGGCTTGCCAGATGCTCTTGAGGTCAGAGCAGTGTGCTCCTGGGAGTAAGAAGTGCAGGGAGGAGGTGTCTGAGTGAACCCCAGGTTTGCACATGGGGAAAGCCAGCACTCCTATCAGCTCCCACTGAGCACCTTGAGCAAACAGAAGGGGATCGGCTCAGCTGCCCGCTGGTTATCTGGGGCAGGTATTGAGCCACCTCCCAGTTGTGCTGGGGTAAACATCTGCATGCCTACTTGCTAGCAGAGCTCCGTGCCGTGCTACCTGTGCACGATCAGCAGAGCTCTGGGTGCTGGGTTAAAACCTCTGAGCAATGAAGGAACTGCTGGAATAAGTGGAAGAAGCACACAGAGCAAACTGCTGTTGTGGTTAACTTGAAGAGGAGCTTTAAATTCCTTGTCAGTAAGAGAAACTATGCTCTTTAAACAAGCTTGTGTCTGTGCTTTTGCACATGCAGTTATTTGCACATACTGAGATATGAACAAGCGTGTGGCAGCAGCCTCCGTGCATGCAGATTTTGCTCTTGTCTGCTTATCCAATTGAGAAATGAGCTTTGTGTGGACGTAGAGGCAGATATGGTAACACAGCCTTTTGCGTGGTCTCCCTATCCCCCTTGTAAAGTGGCTCTTAATTAACTTAAAACACTTCAGAGATATGTGGATTTACTTCCCATAAGAATAAGATAATGCTTATCTTCTATAACACTTATCATCCTCAAAGTACATTACAAACTTAGCTAACTACCGAGTATAAAATTATGTATGTAAATAAGGCAGATTAGAGGCCGTTCCATCAGCCCTTTAGTGGCATGTGGTAGTGCTGCAGCCACAGCTGAGCAGTACGAGGATTTCCTGACAGGTAGGTAATACATAACTGAAGCACAAAGAAGTGGCTCTGATCGAGATCAACAGCTAAATATACGGAACTGAGAGTAGAGTAACTCTGCTTATAGGCAGAACGGGCCAAACTTTAATCACATTAATGAAATCAAATCAAGCCAGATCTTCATGGGAGCGTAGCCTTGCTTCGTGAAACCCTTTGATATCAGAGATGGTGACGTGGAGATGAAACAGCACAGTGACACACTGCGATGGATGTGACTGCTGTGTTAACTGATGGTTATCACACTGCATTGGATATACTTTCTTCCCTGTTCTGATGCCGTGACGTTTCTGAAGTGGAAACAAACTATATTACTTTACGTAGCCTTACATAGTGACCTGATAGAACACACGGCTTTCGTGTTTGTTGTGTACCTAACAGATCGGGCTGCCATATTCCCTATTGAAAGTGATGGCACCTGTCCAGATTCAGAACATGCTTTTAGAAGTTCTCAACCTGAGCTCAGTAGGTGTGAGGTGAGCAGCCGTCGTGGTCTGCGGGCACCTGAGAGCTGCAGCCTGTAAGTTGTGCATTGAAATTAAGGCTGATGCTGATCAAAGGATGAGCAAAGTACTCTTAAGAGAAGTAGTAGAGTTGCAAGGTGAGGCTTCACAAATTCAATTTGGAAGCGTCTGGAAGCTCAGTTAATATGGCATTTAGTTTACAACCTGACTGGGAGGGACTGATAGATAATTTTTGTTTTCGATCATTGTTTGGCATCATCATCCGAATATTCACAGTCGTTGGCAGTGAATGAGTAATGAGCCACGAGCACGTTTGTCATGCAGAGACAGCACGGAGTCATGAGATGCAGCAGCAGTACTAGCAAATAGTGACAACGTTGGCATTTTATTCTTGCATGTCAATTCGTGTCTGCCTGACTGGAGGAACAGAACCTGGGGTGGATGGTGAGCTTCCCAAAACCACGTCAGATTTAGGCGACCAAATTAGTTGTGTGAGCTTTCAGGGCTATACCTTCAGCTGTTAAAATCATTGTGTATATCACAATATTATTTCCCAACCTCAGCGAGTCCAGTAAGAGACATTTGGAAATGGATGCATTTGGCATAACACGGCCATCTAGTGACAGTGCAGAGCCCGCGGGCATCCTGCCTGGCTCCCAGCTGCCACTCCAGAAGGTCACGACTCCGCTGTTGGAGCAGTGTCACATCTGCTGGGCTCACACCGCATCTTGGATGCCCGAGGGCTGTTGGAGTGGCAGCAGGCATTGCTTGGACAGCAGGGCGCCCTGCTCGCTGGAGATGTGCTCTGATAGAGGGGACGGGCAGAGGGAGCCGGCTCTGGGTGTTTGCTGACAGTGTGTGTGGGTTTGGGGCAGTCAGCCCTTCTGTTGGCCATCGCTTTCCCTCATTGCTTCTGTCCTGGCAAAGGCTGCATGCATTTCCCACAAGGAAATGCAGTGCGTAGCGTGTGAGCAACTCTGGTTTAGTACAAAAGAAAACAGAGAGGAGCGCGCTCAGGTAATTAAAGGGGTTTTTCTCGTTTTGCGATTTACGCCGCTGCTCTTTACATAAAACCCAACAATCTGGTCCAGATGTCCCAGCAGGCTGGCAGGCTGCCCGCTCTCAGGCGAGGTGAGGACGTTCTGCATGCTGACATGTTTTAAACAGGAGGTGTTTTCAGCAAGATGTCCCTATCGACGTCTGCAAACGGCCCGTTCAGGCCCAATGTGCGCAGTATTGACCCTGCTGTGAGTCAACAGCAGTGATTCAGCTCCAGGAACGTATCCTAATGGTACGATATTATTTCCCCTAAGCAGGTTTGGGAATTCTAGCAACCGTATTTTCTGGCCCCCGATCCCTGTGGTGGAATTTCTTTTGGAAATTTCTGAATGCTTTTACATGTTATCGCTGCAAGCACGGCGAGTTCTGCCTATAAATCTAATAGCTCATCAACCTGCATTCTGACGCTGGCTGACAGTTACCTAAAAAATAATGGAGTCATGATGCAATGAGAGCCCTGCGTAATGCGTTACGTTCAAGGAGAGCACTGCGTGGAGCCTCGCACTGCTGACACGGAGCCATTCCACGCTGCCTCTGCTGCAGCCTCTTGGCTTTGCTGCTTGCATTGGTGCAGAGATGCGAAGCTATCCGAATAGGAGTGACAATTCCCTAAACAAAGTGAGTTGCATAACTTTGTTATTTGCCTTATAACGCGGTCACTGTGTGCTGTGCAATAGGGCCCTCCCTGGGACTCCCTCTTGATGCTCAGTATTCACAGACAGTGACACTGAAGGGTATCTGCTGCATTACAGCACTTGTTCAGTGCAGGAAATACTTGCATCTTCCCAGTATCTGTAATAGAGCAGTAATATGATAACTCTTCATAAGTGGATGTTTTCAAATAGGGATCTCGCTGGGTTGCATGGCCCAGGCTGTGCTGTAGGAGCAACAATTCCTCCTGATGGTGGAAATGAGTGATTCTTGAAAGCTGGGGCTTCCCTATGTGGTAAATCACTGCTCAGTATGCAGCTGGTGTGCCTTGTTCTGCCTGATTGCTTTCACTGCATTAAAACCAGTTGTGATGTGCCAGCATTTGGCGCTGGGGCTGGAAGGGGATCCTTGGTCCCTCTTCCCATTGGTACCCTCAGCTTATGTGCAAGTTGCAGTCTGTTCTCCCATCTCCTCTACGTGGCAGCAGTGGGGATCTTGCTGTGTTTGCAGGCAGAGGGGCTCCCAATTGCTTTTCCTCAGTGTGCACAAGCAGCCGTGAGGGCTGAGCAACTGACCTGACCCTGCAGGAAGTCTTTTAACTTTTGTTGTGCTTTTCATTTGCTGGGCAATACTTCAGAAAACAGAGCAGCTTTCTGTGGTTGTGTTCTCAGAGCATAAAAACAAAGAGAGAAGGGGAATACAACGGAGTGAAACAATTAATTCCTTCCTGGGTCTTTGCCCATGTTACACTTGTAATTAAACCATGAAAGCACTCCTATTTATGCCGAATTGCTACGATTTTTTGGGGTGGAACAGCGACTTGATCACACCGTAACACAAAACAAAGGAGAAACAGAGTGGAAATCCATTTAATGATATTGTAATGCTTGCTTTGATTCTCTTACTGGATTTAAAATAACTTTGGTTGACCTTTGTGTGTTTTTCACACTGCACCCTCTCCAGTGAAGGATGTTGGAGCACTGAATGCTTTAAGTTGGTTGGAGCATAAAAGCCATATTCTGATAGATTTTATTGCGTATTTTCCTATTTGTGCCAGCAAGACAATAATAGTAATATCTTATATGCATTTCTAAGCCTGTGGTCCCCCCATGTAGGGGGATCCATACACCCGTTTCCATGAATTTCTGCCTCCAGATGCTTTCATGTCCCTATGAGGCTGTTGGGGAGAGGTGGGCTCAGCAGGACGAAGCCAGCAGCATCGTGCAGGGGATCTGTGGGCAGGCAGAAGCTTTCATTTAGAAATGTGCCCCTCCAGGAGTGTCTGGCAGGCAGCTGCCGGCCTCTTGCAGTGCCTTGGGTGAAAGGTGCTCCCAGGGTCAGCTCACACCGACTTCTGGTTGTCTTTGGATCAAGCACTGAGTCAATAAGTGACCTTCTGGGGGAGCTTGATAGCGGCTCTGTGCAGCCATTAAAGGAGGGCAGGCAGCAGTGTGGGATTTTAGGCTTTCATCAGTCTTTTCTTAGGATGTTGTGCAACTTTCCAGTGCTAATTAATGCTGTGTTCCCTGTACACATTTCCTCCCTCCTGATGCTGCCTCTTTGATCCTGTGTGGCAACATCAGCCCTTGCAAATTAGAACCGGCTGCCACGAGAGGAAGAGGCGATGCATGGCAAGGAGCAAAACTGCCACAATCTCATCACAGTCTGAGGCACCCGGCGTGATTTACGTCCTTTGTGCAGCTGTTTGGAAAGCGTTTCCCTGGATGTCCATGTCTAGTAATGATCGGTACAACCGCATATCCAGAAAGGGGCGAGATGAGAAAGCTGGCATGGGTGGGTGAGGTGGAAATCAAGCATGGGTGCCTGGGCAGGGAATGGTGCCTGCCTGAGTGGGGACCCTCTGTTTCGCTGTGTGGATGTTTGGATACACAGCCCTTGCTTGAGGTTTTGCTGTAAGCTGTGGGCAGATGGGCATCTGCAAAAAAATGTGTTATTTGCAATTAGGTCTTTTCTAGAAATGAGGTGTAGCTAAAAGAATAGGGAGCTTCCCGAGATCTTAATGCCAGGCCTGTTTCTGTTAGCGGGGCGTTCAGAAGGTGTGTGGGTATAAAGGCTGAGCAGGTATCATTAGCAGTGTGAAGCACGACCGTACCCTCACCGTGGCAATATTACAGGCTTTGTGCTGAAGCACATTTGTAACCTTTGTTTTCACAAGTCCAGAAATGAAGCGGTTTGTTTCTTATTGTAGGCTGAACGCTCAGAGTGTGTGTGCAGGCTGGGCTTTTTCCACATCCAAACGTATGAAATGCCGGCCTATTAAAATCTGCTTTAATGATCTCTTTTTCCCATAACTCCTAATATTTGCCATTTACTAATTATGATGTGCCTAAGTGTTTCTCATTTGTAGTACGTCTTTTAAATACTGCAGCTGTCCTCGTTCCCAGCTAACTGCTGCTGATTTTTTTTTTCCTTAATGTCTCGCAGCAGCGAGTAGCACCATTGATTTTTTGCAGGTTGGCATTAAGCGTTCACCTCACACTGTTCTTCATTAGAAAGTTTTTGATGTAAAGGTCCCTGGGGGAAGCAGCCACGGTTGGGCTGGGCAGAGCAACAGCAGAGCTGGGGAGTGTATATGTACCCAATGAGCGTTGCTTTGTGTCTTACACTGGTGCTGAGTCAGAGAGGGCAAGCTGGAAAAGAAGTGTGAATGTCTATTTCTACCTGGACACACATCTGTCAGCTCTCCTGCTTTATCCCTTTACATCCAGTGCAATAATTCCCTCTGACTTAAGAGAGTAGACAGTTGCCAGGTGTACGATGAGCTGCCATGGTCCTTCTGCACGTGTTGGCAGCCCCAGTGCAGATGTGTATTTCCCAGCTTACTCCTTGTTTCCAAGCCATAGGTGCCCTGTTTGCTGTGTGAAAGCAAAATGCTGCTTTCTGTTGGAGGTTGCACCTGACCTACAACCTCGTTTCCCTCCTTTCACAAGCTCTTAAAAATAGATAGCGATATTTTCCCTTCCTTTCCCTTTCTCAAGCCTTCATGCTGAGCCTTGGCTTAAAACCATAAGAGCTGAAACTTAAGAAGTTGGAAAGAAAGAAAAAAAGCTGATCTAGGAGTCTTTCGCCTGGATCAGTGGAGCAAAGGAAGAGGCTGAAGTTGCACAATTGTGAGTCAGAACTTTGCTGAACGTGCAGTGTCAGGATCTTGTGCGATGTGATTATATCCAGAGGGGCACAAAGGATGTGTGATGGCTGGGGCTGAACCTGGAGGATGCTGCTTGGCTCAGACCCCAGCAGCGTGTTTGGTGTGTCCATATGGGGACATGAATTTGTCCAGTGAGTGGTAGATCTGCTTCCATATGGGTGAGCTGGAAAAGCCCCGAGGAACCCACTCTGGTCACTGCAGGTGCCCGCTGTGTTGTGTTCAGTGCCTTCAGCAGTGTGAGGACCAGGCTCATGTTGGGTGCTTTATTAACCAGCAGTAAGAATTAGAAGGTTTAAAGATACGTAGCAGTAGTGTCCCGTTTTCAGCCTCGGATTGGTATGAGCTGGGCTTCTCTCCCATCAGTCCCCTAAGCTTTCACTGCTGAATTCAAGAGGTCTTTTTTCCCCTGCTAGGTCAGTAGGACCCTTTGTATTTTGTTTGCGTTGTGTTATGTCAGAGACCTGCACTTCAGCTATGGACCGAATTCAGAGCTGTGTGGGAGATACCTGGCAAGCTTTCATTCATTTTTTAACATCTCAGGGTTTTTTTTGACAAGTAAATACAGTTTCATATTTATACCCATGCCAGGAATAAATCGAATTAGTCTGAAATTAACTTTTGCTCTTACAGTGGTTTGCACATTTCTAATATTAAGGAGATAAGGGAAGAGAGGAGCAAACCTGCTCTGAAGGCGAGCTGATTTCCATAGCAGGCAGTGACCTACATAGCAGGGGGTGGGGAGAGTGAGCTGACTCGAATATGGGCTGTTCTTTATTTATATGATTTTAAAGGATCTGCGTCAGTGCTCCTGGACCGAGTCCTCCTCTGCCACTCACCTGGGAACTCAAAGCCAACGAAACCTCGTTGTCCTTCAGGAGTCTCCTCTGGGTTAAAATCTTCGTGCAGAGGCATTTGGTTGATAGCAGGGTTCAGGTATGGCTTCAGGGGAACGTTAACCACAGTTCAGCGTTTTTAGGAAGCCCATTCCATTGTTTTACTTAAATGGGAAGGAGCAGCGTGCCTTGTGTTGGGGCATTTAAGTGCAGGAGATTTGGGAGCATCCTTGTGGAGAGCTGCCAAGTGGTGGCAGATCTGGAGAGGAGTCTGACAAGGAGTCGGTCCCATCATAGCAGGAGCTGCAGAACAGCACTGCAAGGCTTGTGCTGTCCCCAGGGCTGCAACGTGAGCATGCACAGCTGTAGCTCATTGCTCTGTCTCTGGGGTGATCATTTGCTTTGGTGTAAAGTCAGTGTGATGTGTGCCCAGATCAGAATGACTATCATGCCAAACATTGAAATGCATGGATTTCTGCAGAAAAGGGTGATGAGTCAGTACCAGAGATTGTATAACCTGTTAGAGAGCCAACACTCATTTGGCTGCAGGGAGCTGCCTGCCCTGCTCTCAGTATTTACCCCATTACAGCCTTTATGGCTGTACTAACACCTGCAGGTCCTACAAGCTGTCCAACAAACTGGGTTTTGCGCTGTTAGGCTTGCTGAGAGAGGGCTTATTTGGCTCTTCCCGGTTCTGTATGAAAATCATAGGACAATGGAATGCTGTGGGTTGGAAGGGACCTTAAACACCACCTGGTTCCATTCCCACTTCCTTGAGACCAAGTTGGCCAAACTCCATCCAACCTGGCCTGACCACTTCAGAGATGTGGGGCATCCTCAGCTTCTCTGGGTGACCTGTTCCAGCTCTGCCATCATACTGAAGAATTTCTTTCTTTTATCCAATCTACATCTATGCTCTTCCAGTTTTAATCATAACTTGATTTGCATCACCTGCAGAATAGTTTGTATAACTAGGACCTGAGTTGGGTACAGGTCGTGCACTGTAAGAAACAGTGAGGAACTGAGCTCTTGAATGCTTCTAAATCAATACTCTGCTCCTGCATTTAAAGGAGCAAGGTGTTCTTGTGGGCAGAATGGGGAGAACATGCTGTCGGTCTGAACTGCTGGTTGAGAACATCTTGACTGAGCTGTTCTTAACAAGTTCAGGTAGCGATGAAGATTCACTCCTTTATTCAGACAACATAGTATGACGTTTTCTCTGCTAACCCTGTGCAGTGATAGTACACAGTGTGCCTTGCCTTTGCCTGGAATATCCTCCTCCTTTTTCCCAGTTCTGGAGTGCAATGAGCTGAAGACTTCCCTGCCCTGCAGGTACTTGCGTTTCACTGCAGCCGTATGCTGGGTTTGCAAAGCCCATTGGGAATTCAGCAGGATCTATGAACCAAGATAAAAATTAAGAAGCAATGAGTAGGTGAGAAAAGGCTGCTCACAACCACCGAAGGGTGTTCCTGCTCCCGTCTCAGCTTGGCTCTACGCAATTACTGTGCCCTGTTGCTTTTTATAATGGAATTTCTTTTTCTGTGACTCAGAACTCAACTCTTTTCCATCCCACTGTTCACTAAGAACAGCAAATCGGAGAGGTATAGAGGAAGTCCCGTGAGCTGCTTTCAATGTATGTCTTCAGTAACGTATAAAAGAAAAGCTTATTGGCCCATTGCAGAGAGGAAGGTATTCCGAGTCAAGCTAACAGTGATGGGGAGCAGCTGCCCTGCTCTGTTGTGTTCCTTTTCCCTGGGTTGCCCTACACAGAGGCTTGAAGCAGCTTTGTCCCCCAGCTGGTCTACTGCAGCTGGTGCTCAGGGTGTGAAAGCAAGGGCCAAAGTAAGGAGAAAATGCTTCCAGCCACACATTGGTGAAATGGCATCAATATATGCAGGGATGTCCAAGGCATTCCTTTATGTGTAAATCCCCACAGATCATGTTTAGAGTGGCCCAGCCCTCACACGGGCAGTTTCATTTAGCCTCAATTGAATGGCTCTGGTGTTTCAAAGTCCTTCTTCTCCCACTGACTTTCCCGTCTTGGTGCTGCAGGAGGTGGGGATGGATTTTTTCCTCCACTCTCCCAAACCCTCAGGTTGTTTCACAGCATCTCTTGAGTCTCTGCGTGTCAGAAGAGGAGATGAGAGGCTTAAAGCTGAACACAGAACAGCACGGACTGTTTGCAGCTATTCCTCTTGCACGGTGATCCTTGCATCTCAGTGTTTCCCAGTCTTGCCTGATAGACTCTCTTGTTTAATTTCAGAAAGCAGTAAGGCTTTGATTTTCACTTTTTTTGTAGCACTTGTATTTAATGTGTCTGTCGATACGGTGCACTCCAGATTTGTGTGTGCCGATGGTGCAGAGCGTAAACCGCCTGAACTGAAATGTAAAACATCAGATATTTTACAGTGTCATTAAAACAAGTTGTGTCTATAGCAGGGTTTTAATGATTCCTTTCAGAAGGATTTATTTTAATATATATAAAAAAAGAAAAACTTTAATCAGCTGGACTGCTGGAGAGATAACAAGGCAGTGCTTTCTTAGACATTTGTCCGTTTGTTTAAATATTAAAGCAGGTTAAGTTTAATTAGAAAAACCTTATTTTGCAGGGCGCTTTGGGTAATTCTGAAATGCCAGCTGATTGCTTGCAGCCCTGCGTGCCCAGTTAGAGAGAGGGGAGTGAGCAGAGTATGTGATGTGTGTGCCTGGAGCCTCAGGGCCAGATCCTGCCCTGCAGGGAACCTCGTATCTCCTGTCTACCCAGCAGGACAAGCCTGGTGGGACGTGTTGCACTGTGTGAAAGCATTTGCAGTCAAGAGCTTGCATGAGCAGTGTCCATGCTCCTGGAGGAGGGAGGCCAATGACTCATCAGGTTCACTAGTGTTGACATAAAGGAGAGGTCGGGAAGGACAGGATATTGCCCAAATAAAAGCAGTTACCAAAAGGGGATGTTTAGTGCTCACCAGAATGCCAGTTGAGAAGGGAGATGTGAGAGGTGAGTCTGGCTCATGTCGGGGTTAATTCTGGGGAAAGCTGATCTGAAAGCAGGACTTGGGGGTCAGCATAGCTCAGTAACTGGAAGGTGTCCTGAAAGGGAATCCAGCATCAAAGCTGTTCTGTTGCCTGTTGTCATGTACCCACCTTCAAATACCTGGTAAACAAAACTGTGGTTGCTAATTTCCAAGGTCTTTGGGGTTCTCAGCAGTGACCATCTCTGCCGGTGCCCAGAATGTTAATCTGAGATCAGAAGTCCCGAGGATGTTATGGGACACTGTGAGCTGGTTTCATTTCTCAGCTGGAAACCGAGGTGTTGCTGAGATGTCTCCTAGAGATGTGGTTTAATCTGTAATACGCAGCAGTAACACAGATGTGGGAAGAATAAGTCCTCTCGGTCCCAACGTTTGCTTGGCGTCAGCAATCTGCCTCTTTCTCACCATCTTTTCATTCAGTTGTTCTGTGGTGAGGTTATAAGATCCAGGGACTAAACCTCACGCTTTGAAACATAAAGCACTTCTGCTATCAATTGCTCCATATGGACAGCATGGGCAAAGAAGGCTGAAGGCCCATGAGAAATGCCCCAGAGTTTTTGTCCTCAGGATTTGGGAGCTGGCAGAGCTCAGCTCCAGGGAGGAGAGCTCAAAGATGGTTGAGCAATGGTGATGACAGTGTCCTTTTTGAGATGTGCTTGTCCATGGCACAGGATAAAGACATTCCCATGAGTACAGAGATGGAAATAACAACAGCAGAGCTCTTGGATCCAGTTGTGAGAGATGGAACAGATGGGCTCTTGTGTGCAAACAGAGCGTTTTATGCATTTGCTGGAATAGCAACCAGTGTGTTTGTTGGAGGAGTGGAGCTCCAGTAAATCCAGACCCTGGAAAAGCCCTGAAAAGCGTGTTTTCCTGAGAAAATTAATTAACTAGTTGTTTTTTCTAATGCACGTAGACTGACAACCTGTGCTGGTGCATGTGGAGGTTGTGTATTGCTGAGCCCTGTGATTTCTTACTTCTTGCTCCTGTGAAGCTCCAGTGATTCCCTTGTGCTGAAGGGCTGTGGAACCACCGTGCTCTGCCTGAGGGGCTCCCAGCCCTCCCCTCTGCCTGCAGGAGCACACACTGCTTTCCTTGTGTGCCTGGGATACAGCAGTGCCCCATATTCTGTCTAGCTTTGGATGCTTTATCTTCTTTGCAGCCCCTGCCGAGCAGCTCCATCGCTGCTGATAGAGGGAACGCGGTGGTGGCGGTGCAGCGGAGGTGGGGTCTGACTCAGTGGAACATCCTGGAACCAATGCGATCTTCCAGTTTAAAAAAAACAACCCACTGCAGCAATGACATAATATAGCCAGTTCTATATAGAAAACTGTCAGAGAAAATCTGTGTTTAGGATCTGTGAAATCAGGCTGTTAATGTTTCTGAATATCCTTAGTACCTGTTTTCCAAGTACGTCTTCGTAGTTGCTTTCTGGTACTGAAGTGTGCTGTCTGGATGTAGCATACTTGTGAGCTGTAAGCTTGGACCAACCCTGTGATAAGCAGCTTCCTTTTGGCAAGAGGTCTCTGCATTCCTCCCACTGCTCTCCCTTTATGGCTTCATTTCTTCTGCTTTGCCACAATTTGATTTTGTTTTACAGCCTGCAGCATGAGATCCTGAAATCGTTTGCGTCTGTTAAACAAACATCTATTCTTGGGACTGATGTTTTAATTTAATAAAACACCTTTTATTGTGGGTCAGCTGCATCTGGCAGTTTGTAATGAGCCTCACTGGAAGCCCTGTGGGGTGGCAGTGTGCAACACATGGGGGTGCTTGTTCTGAGCCCTGAAAGTGGACTTTGCATGGCTCGTGTGCCTTGCTCTGCTGCCCCCTTTTATGTGATCTCAGAGCTGTAGAGGAACCGACATGCCAGCGGTGTTGGGACACCTGGGGTTTGGATCTACCTGGATCCATGGTTGGAAATGAAAAAAAGCAAACATCTGTGCCAAAGAATTGTGTGTTAAATGGTGCTGAGAGCTGCTTCTAGATAGAGGAAACTCTTTTCTAGTACTTGAAATTTAGTGCTAAAATATCCAAGAACATTTGGTCTTAGATGGTAGCTAGGATGCCCCTGCCCACTTGGGCTAATTGACTTGTTGCTCGGCATCAAACGTTGCAGTTATTTATGAGGATTAGATAAGCCCCAAGACACAATCTGCTGCTCCAAGTCTGTGCTTAGGCAGAGTGTGTGTACACCAGAACACAGCAGGTTTTCCGTTGAAGTCTGTAGCAGGTGAAGTTAACTGGGGACTTGTTTCATTTGCTAGTACAGCACAGAGCAATTCCAGGCTGCTGCTGCCTTTATCCTTGGTCATCTTGCAGAATGATCCTTCATAAATTATATATTAGTTTGCGTATTCTTTCAATATGTTCTTTCCTGTGTTTGCTAAGCTCTGGAAAATCAGTGATTTGGGGAAGAAAACAGGCATGCGGAGTCTCACAGTAATAGGTTTTTAATAAATTCTCCCTTAAGCCATTCATTTCATTTTTTCTCTTTAACTTGCCCTTTCCATTTTCTTTGTTAACATTTTTTAGTGTTCTTCCTTTGCTAGAGTTTTCCAAATAGATTTCGGATGGAACATTAAGGATCTGATGAAATTTGGTGGTGCTCTCCCCTGAAAATGTTGACTTCCAGAAAGTGGAAACATATTTCTAAATAAAATCAACAAAATTGGCTTACCCATCTGCTTAACATCTCTGATGGGAGTATCTCTACAAAAATGCATGGTCATAATAACAAGTTTATTCTTACAATGGTGCTGCCTTCTGGGATACACATCTTCCCATAACCTCCAATTCTATTCCAATGCAACTGTCTGGGATGCATTGGACAATAGAAGCCTTGTTGGTATGGGTTAGATTTCAAATGGCAGTTTTAACTGATGAGATTTAACACCTTCTGAACTGCAGTGACCTGTTGACATTCAGTGGGGATGCACCAAGCTGTATCCACCCAATTTCTATTTCTTCTGCTTTTCCTCAAGAGGTTCAGCAGTGGTTTTTTTTGGGCTGCATGCTGTCCCTGAGGATCAGTGATCAGACCTCTAGAGCAGGACACTGAAGCCAAAACTGATGTTGCCAATGAATGTTGTAGTTGGTTTGAATGGTGTTGGTACTCCCAAATTACATAAAACAGGACTAGGTGCTTAATGCTACTGCCTGTTGACCACCCACAGGCACCTGTTCTTCTCTAAAAATGTTGTCAGTAGCTTCCAGGGAGCATTATGCTCCACTTATGGCTGGAGCTTTGCACATAAATAACTTGTTAAGAGCTGTGGGAAACCTCCTGTTGTAACCATCGTTGCTTGATTACAGGGAGTTGACTCTTTCCTGTGTTTGCCTTGTATTTCTCTATTAAGGACATAGGATTATCCTGTAGCAAGTAGCATTGCTGTGCGGAGAAATCTGTGCTCAATATCTCCAGCCTTAACCATTATCATGAGAAGAATAGATTTCTCCTCTTCTGTGTATTAAGGACATGTTGTGACTTTGTGGAATCGCTGCAGGAGTAAATGATGTATGAAATGAGAAATCTCTGCTCAGCGCGCAGAGACACAGCCAGAGCTGTAAAATGTTCAGCTCAGATGCAGCCAGAAAAATCTCTGAAGTATCCAGCATGAGCCCCCATTCTTCCTCTGGTAAAGCATGTTGGTGAGCCGGCAGCTCATGCCACGTGTGCTCAGCACTGCAGCATGGGAGGGAGCGTGGGAAGAAAGGTGATTGCAGAACAGCTAAATGGAGGAGAGCTCAGTTGTGTGAAAAATGCAGAGGTAGTTTTTTTGGAAAACTTCAATATTTAAATGTCAGGGCTGAGAAATTTTAATGGAAAAAAACAAAACAAAACAAAAAGGTTTGTGTCAGAAAAAAGTCGTGAAATATTGTGGAGGTCATTTCAGCACTTTGGTTCATGGACAGCTCCAACCCCTGGTGGCGTTGGTTCCCTGGTTGACCAACGTATCACTGGCTGTGCTTTGTAGAATGAGCTCAGCTCTCTTCATGGAAAAAAAGCATATTTCAGCTCGTTCCAAATCTAAGATCTTTACAGCGAATTCAGTTGGAGAACAATTGTTCACAAAGTACGTTTCTCTTCTCATCTTTAACAATGAGGTGGAACGACCGCGAGAGATAACTCTCTTGGCCTCATACCAAGAAGCTGCACCGGTGTTCCTGGGAGGGTGCCTGGAACTTCTGAAAAATACATCATCACTTTGGCCAAGGCCAAGTTAATGAAGCACGTCTCTGCACTTTCCTATAGCAGTATTAGGGACGAAGCCTTTCCTTTCCTCCGACTTCCATAGCAGACAGGTGAAGTAGACCCCTTGGATGTTGCAAACCTAGTTCACCCTATGGTTTGTGGTGGTGTGGGTGAGCGTGTCTTGCAGTGTTGATGGCTGGGTTGCCTCTGTGCCTGCTGCTTCTCACAGCCCTCCTGCTGCCATCGTGCCTCCCCTGCATCTTTCTGACTGTGTTCTGTGCTACATCGGTGCAGGGCTGGAGCTGAGCACTGATAGCTACTGCTCTGCTATGATGGACTGCAAATCATCCTAGCGTAGCTTTTCTCTGTCACAGTGTTAGGTATGGATAATATGGGCACAGCTGACCTCTTGCAGCTTTGCAGACACCTTACCTTCTGATTTTTGTGGTGCTTTCTTGCTGCATTTGTCACGTGCAGGGAAAAATGATGGTGTTCTGTGCCATCAGCTCCTTAACTGTCACCCTTGCTAAGTCTCTGCCAGGGACAAACAAATCTAAGTTAGGGAGGGGAAAAGATGGAGGAAAAGTAATTTTTTTTGTTGTCACACAGATGTAGCCCTTTATGCTTTGCTATGCATTTCAGGCATGCTTGATAAGCTTTAAGACCTTCTACAGTGCCTGGAGAATGAGGGTACCTGGTGGTTCTGAGGATTTTCATCTAAATCACAGATTTATGTCATGTTTAGCTTTATGGAGAGCATGTCTGGATGCTTCCAGCGAGCTGTCTTAGAAGAGTATAATGTTGGTCTTCCCCATCTCTCATCAAGGGGTGTTCTACGGAGTTGAAGGACAAGCTCTTCTGTCCTGAAGACGTTGGGAGTGAATCTGTGTGTGCTCTGTTTGCTCTATGTGCCATGTGGTGCTCGCGGTGTTTTTGCACTGCCACATCCTCCTTGACCTTCTTCATATTGGGAACAGCTGGCTGGTTTATCCTCCAGTGTCTATCTTCTGTGCCTGAACACGTACTTCAGTGCTGCTGGGTGAGACCCAATGGAAAACTTCCCCAGATGTTGTCTGTCTGCTGGGGGGAGGCAGCCCTGGAGGGGCTTTTACCAGCACTGCAGCCACTTTCAACTGGGTATTGCAGAAGCGTTCTTAGTAATGCAGTAGCCACATCTCAGGTTTTTTCTACTCACTGCATGCTGTAGTAAGGTTACTATTGCGTTGAGCTTCCTCATTCATGCTATGTAGCATGATTAACATTTTATATTCCCTTGGCACTGTGGTGCTGTTATGTCTGCAGAATTTTTTTTCAACATTACGAGTTTGTTCTGCGCTGGCAGAAAATAGCAGCTCAATAATTCCCAATTAGTTTCTGACCATCCCTCTTTTAACCTTCCCCTCAAATGTGGATTATTTTGGGTACCAGACAATGCGAGTGCCGCAGTGACTAATTGAGCAGATGATATACGAGTAGTTGGGGAGGCATTGGCCATTTGGAGCTCTTCTGGCAATCTGCACTGACAGATTGCTGCGGCCAGCACTGCCAGCGGCCCCAGAGCTCAAATGGGGCACTGGGCCTGGGCTGCTGGGACAGCACTGCTGGACACCCGGTGGGGATGTGCACAAAGTCAGTAATAGCGTGCGCACTGTCAGGTATTTTGAGCCTTTTTGACCATTTGTATTTGGTAAGTTATTAATGTGAGACTGCTGCAAAGTTTGCTGCAGCATTTACTAGAGAACAAGCTAAGCAGGCAGAGCCTGATTTTATTACTTTTATTTACTTTTTGGTAGAGTGCATTGAAACCCAAGTGAGTTGTTTTTCTCAATACTCTGATCGACGTTCCCCTCCCAAAACAGTGGCACCATATTTCCTTGTCCTTTATCATAAACTCAAGAGAAAGCCTTATCAGCATCATTAGGAGACAACTGGTGGCTTCTATTTTGGGAAAGATGTGTTTCAGTTTTCCCTTTGGTAGGCCTGCAGGGGGTACAGTACATCTCTTTGAGGCTTTTACTTCTGTAGCTTCAATTTTGTCTTTTTTTTTTTGTCCCTTCTGTTACAAGCTAATGTCTATGAAAAACGATAATTAGCAGCTTTGTTTTAGATTTTCATCACAGTCTAATGCTTTTAAATCCATGTTTCACAGTAAAATTAATAGCCTGCATTAAAAATGCAGCCACAGAACTTCACTGGGGTAATGGAGTAATGTTTGTAGGGAAATGTAATCAGCTTGTGGTAGAAACCACATGTGTCTGGGAGCCTGCAGAACATGGCTGTGGTGGGAGCCTCTCTGCCTGGGTTTGGAGGGAACATCTCTCTCCGGTGTTCTGCAGAGTGGTTCAATAAGGCTGATTTTGGCCCATTGGACAGGACCTCTCCATCAGGGCAAACTGATGTCCCTGGAGGCTCGAAGCCCTCTTTAAATAATGCACAGGAGCACTGCATGCTTTGTAACTCTGCCGCCTTCCCAGAGAAATTGATGTCTTTCATAAGTCTGGTTCACAGAGTCTCATTTTTTGTGTCTGTGCAGGCTTGCTTCACCTAATAAACTAGCGGTGTGTTGGGCTATAATTTAAGACCTGGAGATCAATGTATTTTTTCTGTTTAACAACTTGGGAATGAATGCAGAGCTGCTCGAAAGGGGCTGGTTAATGCTAGTGGTTAGCAAGATGTTAGGGGCAGGCGTGGTGGGTAGATGAGCCAGCAGTCTCATGGGTGAGTCTTGGTCCTGGTTTATATTATCCTCTTTGAGTATCTAAGCCTTGACTTCACATTAAATACCTGGGATGTTTTGGGGCATCCTCTTTGGCCACCTCCAGCCAGGAATGTCTGGCAGCCAGTCCTGTTGGTGGGGAGCCGTGTGTTAAGAAAGCACTGAGATACCAGAATGACAGAATGACTTGGGTTGGATCCATATCTGACCACATGACAAGTTGCTCTCCCTGCTGTGTATAACCTCCCCTCAGGTACTGAAAGGCTGCAATGAGGGCTCCCCAGAGCCTTATGTTCTCCAGACTGAGCACCCCCAGCTCCCTCAGCCTCCTCTGGGCCCACTCCAACAGCTCCATGGCCAAGGGCAGCAATGGAGGCATGCTGCAGCTCTGCAGGTGGCATTGGAATGCCTGGCACCAACCTCCCATTTGTTGTGCTGCTGTTAGTGCTAATGTTGCACTGTTTATGTTAATGTAATTACGTTAACGTAAACAAAATGTTTATATTAGTCATTGCAAGAGAATCTTCGTTCACTTCCTTTTCCCGTCTCTCATCTGTGTTGCACAGTCTTATTTTTTTTTGTATCTTGTAGTCTTAAAATAAGTCTTAATGTATCTTCAGATACATCTTTCAATGCAGATGCTCCTGAATCCTGTTTTCCATGTAAGGAGATTTTTAAGGGAATGGTATCAGATGCTCAATTGCCATTGAGTGTCAAGAGGATTTAATGGCTAAACAAAAGAATTAATGTGGTCTGAAGGCCAAACTTCATCAGGAATCATTAAGATTTAGGCTTTTTACAGCAGCCAGGCGTAGGCAGTCTCATGTGTTTAAGTTCATTTTGCTAGTAGGGCAGTTCAGCCATGCATTAAGGTACACAGGATTCCTCAGGTCTGCAGGACTTGGAAAATCCAAGTATTTTACTTCCTTAGACCTTTGGAAATCTCTTCTTTCATCTCAAGGTGTAACTTTAGGTATCCAGTACCAAAAATTGTGGCCTTGGTGCCCAAAGCATCTTTTTGTTGTTCCTCCTTCAGAAAGCAAGCTTTTGTTTTGCTGCACTGAGCCCAACAGTGATAGCAATTCCAATTAGTAACAATGGTCTCCAATATCTCTCAGTCTTTTTCACCACGACAAGAGATTTTAATACATTGTCTGAAACGTTTTGCTTTGAGACAGAAGTGCGAACGTCAAGTTTCACCCCGGAGGAAATTCCTATTTTCAACTTGAAGATAGAGATTTGAACAGAAACGCTGACAGCCTTCTAAGGACGCCGCTCCTGCAAGAGCCAGGGGATAACACATGATGCTCTGGATCTTTTGTGACGTTAATCTTCCCAAGAGAAGAAAGAGATTTGATAATCTAGCCGCACCAGTCGTGAGTTGTTGGTCTCTTGTGTCTGGAAGATGAGTGTCAAGAAGTACCAAAGGCAGCCTGTATTGTTTAGATGTCCCCACTCGATTATTTAAACATATTTGTGTCTGCTTCTGGATTGCCTTGCATTGAGTGTGAAAAAGACACTGATATATACAGAGCACTGAAATGAAAAGGTGATTGTCTGTGTGGTCACTGCAAAGGGTGCCTTTATCTTGTGTGTCTTTTCTGCCTTTAACTGTGATATCTTGTTAAAGGCTACGTTGCTTTTTTTTTTCATGTATGAAATGATTACTTGTTCTTTTCTTGATCCCACTCAGGACAATTTGAGGTTTCTGTTTGTGTGTTTGCTTCTGTTTGATGTTAATCCTGACTCTCATAGGTGTGTTCTGCATTTCCAAGTGCTTTCATATGGCAAAGCGTCTGACTTCCTTTAGCATAAAGGTCCAGCTTTTTGGTGTTTGATTTGTTTTGAAACTGAAGTTTAGAGGAAGATGCTGTGTTGCATGTGATGGTGTGTTCGTATTAAAATGAAGTTTAAATGTGACTAGAGCTAAGTGGTTTGCTGAACCAATGCTTCTGGCTGCGCTCCTGCAGAGGATGGGTGAGTCTGTGTGTCCCCTGGCTGTGTGCATAAGATCCACAAGGACTGGCAAGACAGGAGCTCAGAAGTTGGAGAACTGTGGTTTTAAGTGTAGTTAGAGAGAAAAAGCAGGAAGAGAGGATCGAGGGTGACACCTTGGGGATCTGCAAGACCCTGCTGTGGCATCGGGAAGAATCTCTGGTTGCTCATATGGGGGTCTGGCCTTCTTTGAGACCAGAAATCTCGAAGGCTTTGCCAGTCCTCAGGGTGTACGGATGCTCTTGAGTTTTCTCTCCTTCCTTCTTTCCTTTGACCAGTTGCCATGAAGTACTGCCATCCAAGTGAGTGTGGGCTGGCAGTAGGCGCGCACCAGGTGCCTGTGGCTTTGCTTCCATCCATGGATTACACCACTGCTCTTCAAAGTGCTTCTTCCTCACCAGAAACGGCTCCTGGGACAGTTTTAGGCTTCCATGAACATCACTGCGTTTTTTTCCATCAGACTTAAATTCACTTTAAAAATCCATTACAGGTCCTATTATCAAGGGCACTATTAAACCCCTGCAGCATCTATCTCTCCGGTGTATACGTTAAGTGGATGATCTATTTCCAGAGTAAAAGGTAGTATGACACCATATATCTCAGAGCTGCAGATAGCTGTGCCAGCAGTTAAATACCTGCCTTGATTTGCACAGATGTCAAGCATGTGTTGTCTCCTTCACTGCCAGATGCTGTCAGGTGTCCAGGTAAACTTGGCATGCGTATGGAGCAAAGTGGAGGCGAGTTGTGTTCTCCCATGAACTATATGGAGTTGGTATACACTGCCAGCAGAATTCATTTTCTCTCTGGCACAGGGTGTGATGGGCTTTCTGCCTCAGAGCTCTCTGGTTGTTAGTGGTTGTTTTAAACACACATACCAACATGCTGCCTGCTGGGGATGGGGGCAGGTGGGGATCAGAGCATCTCCTTTAGTGCCCCAGGGGAAGGTCTGTCATGTGTTTGCCCCACAGCTGGAAACATCTAGCCTGTAAAACAAGCGCCTGGTAGGAGGAGAGCCCATAGATAATGTGTGGCCAGCTTGTATAGCCACCAGCAGTCCCTGCATGCATTTAATATGCAGCACAATTCGCTGTGGCTGGGCTTTTTGCTCTTTGCAAGGTACGAAATACATTTGTGCTGCCTCAGTGGGAAAGAAAATCTGTTGCTTCGAGGACGTGGGCTGCTGCAGCACATGGGAGCACCGTGCACAGCCACAAGACGGAATGGAAGTGAGTTAAGAGCTCCCGAGATGACAGATTTGCTGATGTACAGCAGCTTGGGAATGCGCAGCTCGTGCTGTGAATGAGGCCGGGCTGTGCAACAGGTTGCGATGTGCTTCAGCAGCCTGATGAGGCGATGACATGGGAGATAGCTTGGGATAGAGTAATGCTGCTTGGATCCGCTCCAGCAAACATGCCTCTGCGCTCCTGTAGTGCCTTTTCTTTAATCTCTGCACATTCTTCTCCTTTCTTATCTTAATCACTTCTTGCTGCCTTCGAAAGGCAGTGCTCAGATATTATTGGTATTTTACTTAGTGTTTGTGCTAGCGCTGCACCAGCTACATCTCTTGTCTCGTTTGTTTATTTTCCAGGGGTGCACAGATGTACTGAGATACCAGAAAAAGAATATATATATATTTTTTCCACTGAAAAATAAAAAATCACCCAATGAAAGTGCTGATTTTCATTGGGATTCCATTAAAATGGCATTGAGCTGTGCGTATTCTAAAGCAAAGCCTGTTCTTCCTTTGCTGTTACATACGTCATGTTTATATTTGCATTTTAAGATCTGGAATGTTCGTTTCTCAAGTAACAAAACAGAGAGGTCTGCAGCTCGGTTCCATCAATGCTAAAATGGGGGGAATTGCAGAGAGTTTGGGCAGCATGTGCTGGATGCTCACTTGGGAAGCTCCAGCTGACCCCAGGCTTCCAGCACAAACTCCGTGTCCTTGCCTGCTCCTTATTTAACCAGCCTCATAATTTGGTAGAAATATCTGACATGCAGAAATCAGAACAGCATCATAGGTGTCTCTGCTGTGGGTGCAGGGGGGTTCCTGCTCCACCTTTAGCTTGAGTGGTTGGGGATTGAGACCAAGCACAGCCCACTGGTGCTGAGCTCTTGCAGCTGTACCATCCTTGGGGACAGTAATAGAAGCAAAGGAGTAGGAGAGGAGAGGGCTGCTGGTGGGCCTGCACAGCCCCACGGAGGGGTGATTAGGCTGTCTTCCTCCACAGGCAGCTGCAGACAGCCCTAATGTGTTAGATAACATTGCGGTTCAGTAGCCGCATGCTAATACAAACTCATCTGTCTTCATTTACCATCCTGCTGCTGTTCTTTCCATTCCTTCTTTCCTTCTCTTAGCGCTCAGGTTGGCTGACATGCTGGTAGTTTATATCTTGGTAGGGCTAAGCCTTGGTGTTGCTGGGCTGGGAGATGATGATGGGGTGCTGCAGGGATGCCCGCAGTGCTGGAGCCAGCAGCATCTGTGTGCTGCTGGTTGAATTACTGAGAGATTCTCAATCCATGCTGCTGATCCTTAGTTAAGCTGAAGAGCTCGGGGCTCTTCCAAGAAGCTGCATTCAGGTAGCAGATTTTCTACCTAAACCTGCCTGCGTTGTCACAAGGGTTATTTTCCCGTTCTTTGCCCATAGAATGCTGCAGCTGCTTGCTGTTGCTTCAGGGTGGCTTTATGAAGCAGATTGCTTGGAAGTCTGACGCGTTAGGAGTGGGTTAAATGGAGCTTCATGGAGCTCTAGATGGAAGTTTGGGCATGTTTTTTTAACATAATAATGAATCATGTGAATGGAAACACAGCCTGTTCCCTGAGAGTAGGATCAAACTTGAGGGGAAGAATGGAATTGAGGTATTTGTTGGCCAGAAATGGGCGCTACCTGAAAACTGCCATCAGAAACTCAGAATGTGGTCTGTTGCCAATAGGGTGAAATGGGGCTTAGTGCCTTATTGCTGGGGCTGCTGTGTTACGGGGTGGGACCTGGTGTATGTGTAATGATTTGCAGCTGTTTGTTATCGTTTCATTAGACTAATGCATAGGTGACACTAATGAAAGTTTCCTGCTAGTAATTTATGGGCCACTTGCCTTTCTTTCCCACCATACCTCATATTGCCCAGCAGAAGTCAGCGGAAGGTATTTTCTCCCTTTCCCAGCCCTGTAGAGGGGATGTTCCTTTTATAAAGCCCAGGCCAGGGTTGTGAAGAAAGCCAACGGAGCAGCAGCCAGCTTTGGCTGGGGATGTGAGCTTCGGCACTGCAGGAGATCAAGGCAGATTTGGGAAAATCCTGCTTAATCCCCGAAATCTGAGATAGTCCAATCGCACGCGGTTCCCATTCGGAAGCACAGCACAGAGCCCTCAGACCAGGTCCTCATCCCTGCTGAGGCACAGACTGAGTGATAAATTTGGACTGATTAACATCTTCTTCCCCGAGTCCCGCAGTCACCCGGAGTATATTGCGTTTATGGCTGTTGTCATTGGTTATTTGTACCTGGGTAGTGTTTAGGAAACTCAGTCGTATATCAAGATCCCATTGAGTCAAGCTTGGTACAAATAAGAAAATGACTCACGGTACTGCACAGACCTTACAGTTAATGACTTAACTAATTGCTCTAATTAATCTGTGCAAAAATGGGAGGATTTGCCCTCAGACCTTTCGAAAAATTAGTAAGCATGTGTTGTCCTTTCTGCTGTCGTGTGTTCTCTCATCCGTAGGTTTTCCTCTGCCCTTGGTTATATGGAGGCACAAAACCAGCCATGCCGGGAATGAGAGCAGCATAGAATTCCCATTGAGCCCTTATTTACTTCCATATTGGAAGTATGATAAATTATTTGGACTAAGGGACACAATACTGTCCTTCTAAGTGTATCCTCTCAGCAATCTGACCTTTTAAAAAGATATATGTATATATATTTTAGCTAGGTCTTTTCTTTCCAGCCTTGTAGCTCTACTCAGTTTGGAGCTTAAATCTTCCTCAGCACAAACACAATTAGTATTTGTCTGCATCTTCTTCACTCCCTTCCTGCTGTGTACATCACTGAGCATCCATCTGCACACAGAAAAGCTTTGGTTTCATCTGCAGCATACCTGCCTGGAACCAAAATCAGTGCTGTGTCAGTAATTTGAAGATGAGGTAAGAGAGTATCTGGAGGAATGAATACAGAGCATTCAAATCACACTCAGCATGGTTCTTAAGGAGGAAAGGTTCCAGTGCCCAGGGCTGTTGGAGGACCTGGAACATGAAGGGTTGAGCTGCCTGATGTGAGGGCTTGGTCATGGTACAGTAGGAAGGAAAGGAATGACTGGCAGATCTTCTGCCTGGGGATCCAAGACTGTGGCTTGAAACCACTTGACCACACAGCCAGAAAGAAGTTCTTGGGCTCAGAATTGTCGTGGCAGTACCGGGTGGTTAAAGCAGAAGCAGAGCTGTGAAAATCTGCCACGATGGAGAACCTGACGTAGGAAACGCAGCGCTGTTGCTCAGAATAACTCACTCCTCTTCATTCCACTTTCAGAACATTTATTATACCCAATTTAAGCCCAGAGGATGAGTTGGGAGAGCATCTTTCTGCTCCTTGCTTCCTGCTCAGCGTTTCTTTGCTCTCTTTGAATTGTAGATCCGAGTTGCTCTCAAGTGTTGTCAGAAGGTGACATTTCCTTAATAAGCATGAAGAAATGAATGTAATGCTGTTGGGTGTTTTTTTTTTCTCTTGACCTGCATCTGGAGCAGGAGCTGTTTTACTCATTAATAAATAATATCCCCGAGGAGAATTTGATCTCTGCAAACTCAGGATGTGGGGGAGGCTTTGTCATGGCAATGAGGGAGAAAAGAGTCATGGATCCTTGAAGGTATTTTTGGGAAGGAGTGGGGGAGGAGAATCAGTGCCCACCAACCCTTGTGTGCGTTGGTGGAGGTCTGCTGTTCACTCTGCAGCAAGCACGGGATTTGTAGACCTTAAGGCTGCTGTAAAGTGATACCTCCCATTCCTGAGAAGGGGCAACATCTTTTTCATGGCATCTTCTCCATGGCGCCCCCTGTTCTTACTGAGCTGTGAAGGGACAGAGCTGTGGGTTTGGTACCTCAGTATCTACTGCAGCAGCAGGGTTTTCTTCTGGGAATCTGAATTCCCAGTAAACCTGACCTGGCAGGGCAAGGAGCTGATAAATGAGGTTGCTGACCCTTGGTATTGTACAAGGACTCTTTTATTCCCCTGAAGTCTTTTAATCTGCTGAAGGTGAGTAGGGCAGGCTTCACAAGGCTGGTATTAATTGCATTTCCCCCTAGATAGGAAGAAGGATGAGAGGAAGGTATAAGCCACTGTTTGAACAGTTGCAGTGTACTTCCCAAACCGCTCAGGATGATGAGTTGGAGGATTAATTAATATCTTGTTTTTCTCCTTGCATGTCTAGAAAAATCAGTGGTGAGATCAAGGCTCTTCCTTCACCACTAGCAGAACAGAGACAGAACAGAGCCATTCCAGTTTGCAATCTGAGGTTGTGCTTGTGTTCACTGTGCTAACACACACGTCACGTGAAACACCTTGGGCCCATTAACAGTGGTATTTTGGAGAATGCAGATGTGTACAAGAACAGGGGCATCGCAGTGGAGAATATGTCTCTCTGATGACCAAATTAATGTCTTCATTTCTGTCCTTAGATGTTGCGAGTCAGAGTGTGTCACCCCTATGACCCATTTGCAAAGCACAAGCAGATGGGAAGAAATGTGAAGAGCAGAAGCACTCTCTGGGGTGTCCTGTGAGCCTGAGAGCACGGAATGCACACCAGTAAAGCAACAATAAACGGTTGCAGCTGCTGAGTGAGAGCAGCGTCTGAGCACAGCCAGAGCAAGTATTATAAAAGAAATTAAGTGCACAAAGCAAAACCCTGTAAAATAGACTTTCTTGACCTCAAAAAGTAGCAACTTCACAGCTCAGCAATAGGCAGTCGGTAGGAAGAAGTGTATGCAAACTTGGAGAAGGTGCTTGTATTAATACTTCCATAGAATAATTACACGTTGGATTTAAGAAGTTCCTATTTATTCTGGGAATGCCCGCTGTGGGCATATCTTCTGTAACAACCTCGCTCCTTTTAGGTTTAGGGGTAGCTACCTGTGCTGCAGTGGTGTTTTCTGATGGCTCCCACCAACTTAAAATAACCGTGTGAAGATTGCTTTAGAGTGTTTTAAACACTTGATGGAAATTCATTGCCGTGTGTTGGTGGGGAAGTGGTTGTGCCTGCATCCCTATAAGATTGAGTGGCTGAAAGCAGGCCTTAGGCAGGGCTTAATAAAGTGAGCTCCCTGGAGCTCTCGAACACCTCAAACATGGATGCAGTGTGCCTGGAGTCAGCTGTCTCTCTAAATGATCTCAATGATGTTTTTGACCCCGATTTTCCTTTTGCTTAAACCTTTTGATCTACTGCTACTACTTGGTGGGTGCTTGTGGGTTGATTTCTTTTTTTACCTCTTTTCAAGTGAAAGTATATATTTCCAGAATGCATTAGTCCCGTGTGTTAGTCAGAGATATAAATCTGTATTCGTGCAAGTGAGATTGCTACAACACATTCTTTCCTTTGCCTCTCTGCAAACGGACTTCATCCATCCCCCTCCACAGATCGGCGTCTGTTATCTGGAGCTGCGAGTCAGCTGCTGGTGCTACATATGTCACTTCTCTACATGGCAACCGCTTCAAATACATCAGTACCTCGCCTGCAAAATGTGCATCCTTGTGTCCCTGCTGATGTCATGGTGTGGCTTATTACGGTGTATTTAATGGCCAAGAGCGTGGTGAGCTTTTCCTCCACTTGATGTGGAGATGCAAACCTCGGTGCTGAGCACCATGTGCTGTGGGAAGAGTGCTGGAAAGCCATATCCATTGGGAAACCCCATGCTCAGCTGTCATCGGTCAGTTTGGGATGAACCTTTACCAACCATGTGTGATGTCCATGTGCAGCTCCTGGGGTGGTGATGTTAGTACTGGGGAAGAGCTCTGCTCTTATTAAACTGCCAGGAGCTCCTCACACACGTCCTGGCTTTTCCTTGGGATATCAATCACCTCCACTCTTGTCTTTTGTATCTGCATTAGGTATTTATGCATGAGCCTCCCGCCTGTCTTCACTGCTAACACACAGAGAGTTTTTCTTAGCCTGGTCTCCTTGCTCTTCTGATTCTCAACCAGTTCTGTTGCTAAATCCTGCATCGTTTTCTTTCCTGACAAGTAACTTAAGAACGTGGAGCAGTATCATAGGTGCTAATAATATCTGTGGGCTTTCAGGGAGCGTGCATCTGTGTCTAAGCTCTTCTACTAGTCCCAGGTTTTAGAGTTTCCTGTATCAGTCCTTTGAACCGAACAGCCTCGGCTGGTTGAAGGATTCCTGTTATTTTGTGCCTGAGGTGAATCGTGATCAGGAAATTCATTTCCAGCCACAACTTTGTAGTGCAATGGCCGGAATAGGGCAAGGCGAGCTTTGAGATTCTCCTGAGGACCATATTCTGTCTGCAACAGGTGCCAGTGTTCCCTCTGGCTCTGAAGGTAATTGCTCTGTGTTTCCATTTCCATATAGATAAGAAAGCTTCAATTACCCGTGTGTGTATGTATATACATACAAACGCTTGTAAATGTATAATTGATATTAAACACCTCAAACCAGTCTCTAAACTCTTTGCAGTTTGAGAGCGCGCTCTTCTCCCATCATTTTCATAGAGCACAAAGTGGGAAGGAACCTTGGAAGCTGCCCTATGTGAGCTCAGCTGTGCTTACGTCCTTCTGGATACAGATGTTGATCTAACCTGTCCTTAACTGCATTGAATTAGGAGCTGCACCCATCCTAGGCAGCCTGTTTTGGTGCTTGACTAGCCGGGCTACTGGAAAACTTGTGATTCTCACACCTATTTATCACAGTGACTTCAATGTCTTTTGTAGGAGCTGAAGGATACTTTGGGGAAGGAGTAAGTGCAAAGGGAGGCTGATGGAGCCTGTTGTGTTTTGTACTACCTGGACGGCTTCCATTGCCCTTGTATTGCAGAGGTCTGTATGCTAAGCAGATGTGACCTGCAGCCAGAGGAAGGGGCATTACTTGATGTGATAAATCTGAGCAAAGCCTGGGTAAAAATAGTGGAAAAACTGCTGCAGGGAGGAAAATGTGTTTGTAGGTCTCCGGGCTCCACCAAAGCTGCAAAGGAAAATTGGTGCCTGTTAGTCTGCCAATTACCCTTATCTTTAATGAGCCTTCCTTTTAATAGTCTGTATTTGCAGCGTTCAGCAAGACAGCACTCAAAACTACAGCAGTTTCCCATAATCTCCAGCATTACCTACAACATTCACCCTCTGGTATCTGTTCTAGTTTCTCATACAGTGCCCCTAGAAGTCTATATCCGTTGCATCATTTCTTTCCATCTTGGCTGGGAGGTCAGAGAGAAGCAGTATCAGACTCGGGGCCCGTTTGTCAGATTCAGCTGCCTTCTCTATTCCCCAGCCTTATCAAGGGATGTTCCCTTGCTGTAAGTTTGTATGGGGAGGGTTGACGTTTTCTTTCATCTAGGCTGACACGTAGCAAAATGCTTTTCCAACAGGCCTGCTGCCTGGGGAGCCTGTTTGGCTGGGCACTTTATAAATGAAGGCCATGTATCACACTGTATTGCATTTTACCAAAGGTTTTCTCTATCCGAGAAAGCTCCTGTCTCCCAGTGAAATATACTGCCGGTTTAAAAAGGGAAGAATATATTTACTGTAACTGTCTAGGAATGGTTTGCTTGTAGAGATGAACTTTTTATATGGTCTTGAAAGAAAAACAACTTTTTGTCAGTCCTCAGGGAATGCGGTGCTGCCGTTCCAGCAGGAGGGGCTCCAATATTAGCAGGCGTAAGTGCTGTCTTTCCTTCCTGCTGTTCCTGCAACATGAGAGCAATCGGCGCCTCTTGTTTCAAAGCTTGGATGTTTCAGGAGGCTTTGAGGAAAAAAAAAACATCTTTTCATTTCTAAGCTACTTGATGGGTGAATGCGGCTTAAGGATGACTGGAGCTCTGAACTGTTCTGATCTGTGCTGGCCATCTCAACCGTATGTGGCCCATTTCCATCTCATGGACTTGCAAAATTCACTAGAGAGTCTCTCAAGGATCAGCCCTTTTGGTGGGGGATTAGTGCTGTTTATCACTATGGATAGGCTGGAGCAGGCATCAGGAAAGATGTTTTGCCAGCAATTCTGCACTCCTGCTTTGGTGCCTGCCCAGAATGATTACAGAGCAGGTTCTGGCTGTTCTTAGCCCAATTCTTCGAGGAAATAAGCTGGTGTGGTTATTTGCTCTTCCTTACTCTTGGTCTCTCTGTGCTGTGGCCAATTTCAAGCAGCTTTGGCTGAGGGCTGGATGTTCTCGTAGTGCAAAGATGCTGCAAGCATATTGCTGCTGGCAGGCCACAGCAGAAGGCTGTGCTGAAAACCAGCCCTGGGCAGCTGTGTGCTGGGAGCAACTGGCTACAGAGGTGATTTTGCCTCTCTGCTTCTGCACCGCTACAGGCCCTTAATTGTTCAGAGCAGCATTTGAACTCAGTACTGGAGACTGCTGGTTCCTTGAGAACCAAGTGGCGTTTCCATGCTGATTGTGATGGGCAAACAGAAAATAAAAGAAGATGCACGTGCTGCCTGTAGGAACCTGTGCTTTGTGGCTTCGTGCTCCCAAGCAGGTGTCAGTGGGAAATCCCTGGGGCTGATGTCTGAAGTTTTGTCAGAGATGTTTAAGGCTTCCAGAATTGTGCAGCCCTAAAATGGAATGAGTACAAGCAAATGAGTGAATGGATTGGCTGACTGAGGGTTGTGTTAAGCATTCTTTGTTTTAACTTCCATCTCTCCTGAGGCGTCCTTTCAGCCAGCTGGAAGCCAGCTCTGTTTGGACACGAATTATCTTTCCTGTCAGACATGGGTTGAATTGTGCTTGCACGTGCCACAAAGCAAAGTGACGCTCCAGCTGCACCGATGAACCCTTCTGGCAGCCTCAGTTGGAGGGTGCCATGTTTAACCAGCTCAAACACCTCCATCTCCCACTTGCATGGCACCTGGGAGCTGTGACTGTCCCTGTGGGTGAATTTGCTGTCGTGGCACTGGAAAATAAACCAACCTATGAATCAGCCTCCTTTGGTGATTCCTTTGGTTACATGACACAGATTTATCTGTGCTTTCTGAGACAGCAGTTCATCTGCAGGAAGGAACTTTAGGGAAGGTAATGAGTGAGTCGAGATGAATGGAAGCTGGTGTGTGTATGCATCTAGTTGTCACAACCGCAGTCTTGGAAGAAGGCAATTAATGGCATTATGAGCTTGTCAGTCAGAGCTGCTGAATGAAAAGTCACGTCCTGGCATTGCTCTGGTGCCTCTGCTGTCAGCAGAGAGGCATCATTTTGCCAGACCTGGAAGTCACCAGGGAGCTGCTGCCTTGTGACGGGGCACAGATGGGTCTGGGACGGCAATTCCTGCTTCTTGGCTGTATTCTGGGGGAGGTGAAGCACGCACCATCATTTTTATATCTTTCTTCTGGAGCAGAAGCAGAGATGAGCAAGTAAGGAGGTTATCCTTGTACTTTTCAATACATCCAGGTATTTCAAACAGTGGTTTACATTCAGAGGTGATTTTCTCACCACAATGCTGTTTTTTAAGGAAAAAAGTGTTAAAATACGTATCTTGTAGGTGGGGAGGCAAAGTGTTTTGTCCGGGCTGGGAGATGGAGCGCGCTCTTGGATTGTGGTACCCTGGGAATGACCTAAAGGTTGTTGTCCTATCACAGGTATCAGTGGTGAAGTCTGTTCTGCTCTCAGAACGGAGACTCTGCCATTCAAACAAACCCGAATGCATTCTGGCATCTTAATTTAAAGAAACAAAAAAGAAGAAAAAAAAAAAACCAACACAAAATCATCCATCAGATTTTTTTCGTTGTCTGACGACGACGAGCGCAAGTCTCTGCTAATGAAAAATATTACAATTCCAGGTGTCCTTTGTAATAAATAATAACACGAGTACAAACCTGGCTTCACAATCGCCACCGAACCATCAGCGCAGCTCTTTTTGTGCAGCACATTTCGAACTTTGCCCATTTCCTTCAGCTACGCGGATATAAATAAATAATTTGTCTCGATAAAGGTCTGGGTACGCTATACCATAAAAGATAAGAAGGCTTTGAGGGGAAATTGTTTTTAAATCCATAACATTTGTATGCTGTTCACTGTTCATCCTGAGCGAAAACTCATTCAGCTGGCAGTTAACCAAACCCAATTTTATTCTTATTCTGTGTTCCACCTATCCTTCTCCTGGGGACATCTAACCTTATATGTAATTACCTCTCTTAGAGGGGAAGGGGGCCCGAATAACCTTCCTAACAGCTAAAGAAATGCAAGGATCCCTGGGACAGGTTATCGGTCGGATGCTGGTGGTAGAGCTGTCAGGAGCTGCATGCTGGAACCATGAAGAATATCAAAACTTGACTCATTTTCCTTCCTGTGTTGGGTTAAAGGACTGAAATGGGGAATGTTCTCAGAAAGCCAAAAGAAAGCGCCCTGTCATCTCAGATTGCTTTTGTTTCTGTTTTGACTCGGAAGTAACAGTGGTGAATGTAGCAGTGACGGTGACTCTCTTTCTCTCCAGGTCTGTCCAAGTCACTTGGTCTCATTGAAGGCTATGGTGGACGTGGCAAAGGGGGACTTCCAGCCACCCTGTCCCCTGACGAGGTGGAGAAAGCAAAGGGACCCCATGAGAAATACGGCTACAACTCCTACCTCAGTGAGAAGATTTCACTGGACCGTTCCATACCAGATTATCGTCCAACCAAGTAAGTGCTGCTGGCTTCGTGTCACTCAGAGCGCCAGGGCTGGTGGTTGCTGTCATGTTGCGGTAGGATCCTGTTTGCTCTTCCCTGCATTTTGTTCTCAGGGCAATGCTCAGTGATGAGCAGTGGATGCAGTTGGTGCAGCCTCCAGCCTGTGCCATCATAGTCCTCCTGGGACACTGCTGGGAAGCTCCTCTTGAGCTTCAACTGGCCCTATAGGATTGTTGGGAAGGAGAGAGCTGAAGCACTTGAACCCTTTTGCACCACAGTGGCAGAAGGGCTTAAAATGAGCATAAAGAGTAACAGATGTCTCCTGAGCAGGGACATCTCTGTCCAGACACAGCTGAAGAGGTCTCGGTGGATGCAGTGGCAATACCCTCTCTATATTATTTCACTAAAACGACCTTTTAAGGCGATGGTGATGACGAACATTACCTACTAAGCACCATCGCACACCAGATCATTGTTAAAGGGTGTGAGAAAAGCTACAGTGAAAGTTATCTGTATGGAAGTTAATTTTAGATATGGCTGGCAGCGTGCTCCTCAAAATAGGAAAGTGACAATTTCTTCCAGGCCTGGAGTGACAGCTCCGATTGAAAAAAGAATAAATAGCTAAGAGAGATTTAGATTCTGAAGGATCCATGTCCAAATGCCTGTGTCATTAGGGTGGTGACAGAGCTATTGCTTGGCATCTGCAAGCCATTGAAAATCATGCAGCAAGGGGATGCAGCTACATGTCTCCAGCGTACTGGCAAATTGTTAACGATGTGAGAGCATGGAGAGCTTTTGTTCCTTCGCTTCTCTGCATGCTGCATGAATTTCAAGCAGCCACTCATAGTTTCCAAGGCTGTCAACCACTGACAACAGAAGTATTTGGATGAGTTTTCAAAGGCATGGAGTCCCAGCATCCGATTTGCTGCTCCGGTCTGTCTGGACAAAATAAATTGCAGGTAGAAATTGCACCTTTGGCTGTACGGTATGCAAATCTCACTACAATGGCAAATCCTTTAAGTGAGACCTTCCCTAGCAGTTACCTGAGCCTGGATTTCTTCTTTCATTTCTCATCCAGAGCTCTGACTTTTAGCAGAGCCAGCATTACTTTGTGAGAATTAATTTGAGAATTAATGTGTGGGTTTTTTTATTCAGATCTTTGAGGGAAGAAAAGGATTAATTCTGACATTTTGAGGTTCGCGTTGTATTTCCTTCAGTGCTGCTATCAGCGATTTCATGGGAGGGCGGTGGAGAGGACAGAGCAGACACAGCAATTTGTGAACATAGGCATCATTTTGGAGCTGGGCTGATACCGTGGAGGAGAGAACTTGTGGGTTGCACAGCTTAGTGGATTTTATGTGTGCAAGAACTGCAGGCTGGTGGGGCTCGTTGGGTGTGTGTTGTTTAGAGCAGTTTTCTTGGTATCCTAAGGGAGCGGTTGATGTGGTTATGAAACAAGCGTGATTTTGCTGGAGGATTTGAAAAGTTTCAGCTTTTCCTGCTTCTGACTTCAAGATCTGTTCGCTATTTTGTGCATGCAGTTTTATGGCTGATTTTATGAAGGGTTTAATGCAAACCATTTAAGTCAAGTATCCTGGTCTCTGATTAAAATAGATTCGAGGCAAAGGAAATTAGCCCGAATGGTTTTGAAATTGCAGCATTAGTAGGAAAAAATGTTGAGAACACTCCAGCTGATAAGCATTACAAAGCATGTATTACTTTTAAATATAATAGTGAGGCCTGTTTGTTTCAGTTAAAGGCTGCTCGATGTCCAGAATGCTGATGGTCCTGAGCTTCTCTAGCAGTGCCTGTCACATCTTTCTCCCTTTTAAAACCCATCCTGCTCTTCACCACCTGCATCCCAGTGCTGGGCTTTATACTGAACTGATTCCTGACCAGGCTCTGTGCATTCAGAGGGAATCAATAAGTGTTCCACTTTGTCCAGGAAAGCTCTGAGGTCCATTGCTACCCAAGCCATCCTCAGACTCTCAGCCTGCCTATAAAGGGGGAGAGAGGACACATTAAGATGTCTCCTGTTTCCTTTATTGAAAGTGAAGCCTATTGACGTGGATCCTATGGGCTGCTGACATTGCCCACTTTAATACTAGGCTTTACACACCTCTATTTTAATTTGCTGATGTCTGATTTAATGGGAGCCCCTCCTACA
This sequence comes from Excalfactoria chinensis, assembly GCF_039878825.1. NCBI lineage: Eukaryota > Metazoa > Chordata > Aves > Galliformes > Phasianidae > Excalfactoria > Excalfactoria chinensis. The sequence continues at coordinate 866,780 of NC_092843.1, read as the reverse complement.
TGTAATGAGAGAGTAAAAATTGCTGCACTAAATCATCCTGGCTGTCCATCTTATCCAGTATCTAATCTCTGATAGCGGAATTACCGGATGCTTCAGGTTGAAGAAATCATATTAAGGAGAACTATGAAATAATCTGCCCATCTGCTACGTTGTCTTTCCTATTCTCTTTTCTATCCTATCTAATATAAACGTGGAGTCCTCATTATCTCTTTAAAAGTCTATGCCTTTCTGGAATCCTGCTAAGCTCTTATTCAGTGGTATTTTATGGCATTATGGGATTAAGGAGTAGATTTAAGAACAATAATACCCACAATTGTGAGGACTATTGAATCATTGGGTGAAGATGACATATTCCTGCTGCTGCAAATCTCCGAGCAGCTGTTCTCATGCAGGCAAACTTCAATTCAACACCCGACATTGAAGTGAAGAGGAAAAACTGTGAGCAAATAGTCATTTCCACAAGCTCAGTTTTCTGAGGTTTTGAGGGCTTTCTAACCAGGAAACCCCATCCCTTCCCACTGCCCGCAATTCACTTCTCACACATGGCTCATGCAAAGCACCTGCCTTTGGATGTTTCGTGATGGAGGAGGAGTCTGCCCTGTACTCCACACATCTGGCATCCACTGTGTCTTAGCATCTCATTTCCTCTTCAAACTAGAAGCCATGCAAGCTCATTCAAGCTTTCCTTGAAACACTGTTTGTGTTTTTTGCCTCTTTTTTTCCCCCCAAGCGTATTTTTCTCATGGCTGAGATCTGCAACCATTATTGTTGCAAGTGGGAGCTCCTTATTGGTGGTTTCCTGGAGTATTTTAGTAGCTGGCAGTCGCACATTTGTGATATTATGCCAGTTCTTTAGTCATGTCCTGCCCCAGGGTATTAAACCAGGCTCGATGAAATGAATCTGCAGAGAAGGACAGTGCTTAAAAGGCTAAAACAAACTGAATTACGTGGTGATGTCTTTCCAGATCTGTCCCATCTCTTTGTAGTTTCAGGCATTTTAATTCTGCTGGGCTGCAGGTGTTCCTTGTGTTCTGCAAAGGAACGCTGGAGGTTGTGCCAAACCTGCCCCATCTGAGGTTTAGGGTAGGAAGATACCTATGAATTCAGAAGCCTTGTGGTGTTCTTCCCTACAGCTGTGGGTGCCTGAGATGTGACGTCTGCATCTGTTTGGTGCTGCCTGCAGTCCTGGGGCAGTGCTGCAGCTCCTGCTGCCTTCTGCCTGATTTGCACAAGGGTAGAATGCTGCACCTGCCTGCTTCAGCTCTGCACCGCTTTGACAGTGCAGTGCAAACCACTGTGCTACTGAATAAACACTGGTATGGATCTGTATTCTTCAGAGCATCTCCGTACATATGTATGCAGAGATGATTATTGGACTTCCAATAACTCTTTTTGAAAGCTGGGCAAGTGAAGTCCCTGCAGAGACACTTTCCTTCCTGTGTTTGCTGCCTGCTTGATGCAGTATCCTTTGCCTGACAGCTCCGTGGGCTCTGTATGGAGTCAGCAGTGACAAAAAGCTGCAGTGCTTACAAGTCCCAGCAGCTCCTTTTAACTAAGAAAGTGCTTCTGGGAGGGTAACTCTGGAGATTGTTTAGTGGCTGTTGTGGGATTCTGTTGGTGCTGTTGCTCTGCCTTGGTGTGATGTTGAAATGCTGCAGCCATGGATTTATGTACAAAGTACCTTCATTTTTTCTCCTAATAGGTTGCACTAATTGTCAAATTTCCCTTCCTAACAGTGGAATTGTTCCCTGTTCTTCTGAGTTTGGAACATGATGCTTCAGGGAGGACTTTTTTCTGTGAAGTGCGTTGTAAAACACTTCCTAATGCAAACATAAGTGTTAAATGTGTGCTTTGGTGGCAGGCAGCTTTAGTGTAATTTGACTGCTAGCTTTGTGCATTTCTGAACCCCTGCACTGAAAAATACCTGTGTTATAAATACATCTGACTACGCTGTGCTTACGAAAGTACATGAACCAAATGAAGCTTTGGGTATGTTGCTTATAAAGTGCCTTCCAAAGGAAACAAAACCAGTGTGTCTGTGCTGCTGACCCATCTGCCTGCCTTGCAGAGAGCGATTCTGTTACTTAGGTTGCAAACTCACAGCCAAACCAGGGGGACGTGTGGGTCCAACGTTGCTGTCTGCAAATGTCAATCCTGAAACCTTTTATTTAGTCCTTCAGCATCCAAAGCAGCACAGCAGAGCTGGCTGGGATGGGCAGAGGGACATGGCGTGGGTGATCGGTCCTGCAGTCAGCAATGTGCCTTGAAGGACGGTCGACACAAAGCATGAATCCATTGGAATAATTCTAAAACTCATTACTTTTCTTCCTTCCCACCGTCCCCAGCTTGGGGCCATTCAATAAATCCTAGTCTGAGGGTCTCCCAGTGGTTCTGTTCCTTCGGGGATGTGAAATAGCTTGTGTGCGTGGGGAGAGATGGGTAAGTGGATGTGACACTGATAATGGCTCTGGCTTTTATGTCCCTTAGACCTGTCTGATCCTAATGACTTTATTACAAGAGCCTGTCACAAAAATAAATCCTGTTCTGCACGTTCTGTTTTTACGGCTTAGGAGATCATTTCTTGTTACAACTTGCTGAGTAAGTGATGTGCACTTAAAAATGCCTGCATGTACCCAAATCCTGACATCGTGCTGCGTGTTTCTGGTCGCTTGAGTTGTAAAATGTGAAGCTCAACGTTTCAGAGAAGTGGTTACTGGAAATGAGGTGGGAGTCGGGAGAACAGAAGAAAACAAACAGAGATTTCATGGGAGAAGCTTGATGAGTTTTAGAGGTTTAATGATCAGAAAGTCAATTTATGAGAATCTTATGTTCTGAATCTATCAACATAAAACTTTATCAGACAGCATCAGACCTCTTAAGAGTCGCAGGGTAATAGAAAATGGTTCAGTTTTCCATCTCCTTCCTAGGGCAGATACAATTGATTTCATATTGATAATCCCTCTTGCCAGAAGATGTGTGGCTGAGTCAGCAAGATACTGAGATAAGCAGTCAGTGAATGGGGCGTGATTAGGAAGCGTTGCTATGAATAGAGGGCTGAACACGTGCTTTCTTCCAAGCTTGTTTATAATCTTTACAAAAGGCAAATGAGGATCGATTCATTTCCTGGAGAAGCTTTATTTTTGTGAGCAGAACACGAGCAAAGCTTGTTTGGCTCCGTATTTTCTGGGGTTATTTGCCATCGGTTCAGAAGGACGTGCAAGTTTTTGCTTTTCTGCTGAGATTTAAAGCCAGCACGGATATGTAAGGGAGAGCTGAGCAGCAGTAAATTTGTCTGGATTAAGGAAACTTGAGCAAGCCTGAATCTGCCTGGGCACAACAGCGTGTGCGGAGGCAGCAGCAGATTGTGGAGTGATTTGTAACGTATTGTGTTTCAGTCATGGTGCTTCGCAGCCCCATCGCGAGTATCAATCCAATCAGCGCTGCACCCATACATCAGAATCTACCTCAGGTGTCTCTCTGAGCAAGGATTTCATAGCCATTGCTGCTTGAGCATCACCCAGTGAGCAGCTGAGGTCTGTCTGGGATCAAGGGTGAGAAGAGGCATTGCTCCCCAAAGTAGCTGCATCAGCCTGTGAGCGAGGCAGCCAGGGACTTCTAGGATACGTGGTCCTTTGACAGTGCCAATGTCTCTGCACTGACCTCAATGGGAGCTTCGACCTCATCTTACACTGAATGTCTGTTAATTAGCCACATCCAGCATCGTGTCTACATGATCAGCTACACGGGTAGGTGACACCTCTAATAGAGAATGTCAAAGGATGCGCTGTTAATTTACTGCTTTACATTGCTGCCTCTCACCCGGCAATCTCTGAGTGCTTACGAGCTCATAATGTGGAAGATTTGTTGCCCCTTTCCAGCTGTGTCAGTGTTCCCCTGCTCGTGATGTTGACCAGCCCAGTGCCCATATGTGCCATGTAGGAGTATGGACCTGCTCAGCTCCTGATGGGAGCAGCCTATGGGGAGCTATTAGTAATAGGTGAACGGTTGGACTGGATGATCTTTAGGTCTCTTCCAACCGTGGTGATTCTATGATTGTATGGAATGCTGTTTTCACAGCCTCTTGCTTCAATCCATGCCTACTTTGGTAATACTCAGCCCTGTTCAGAGGGAACCATTGATAGAACAGACTGACTGAAAAATAGAAAAGCTTGTAGATGTTCTTGGTGTTTGTTGGGCATTGCCTGGGATTGCACGTAGGTGACCAGGTTGGCACTGCCATCACTGCACAACCCGTGGGCCGAGAGATCTATGGGTTCTTTTATTGCATGATGATGCTTGGCTTTATAAGAGCTTGACCAAACTGTAATCGGTGTGATAGTAATTCTGGGGAGAATTCAACTTAATGTGCAGAAATTCTAAACAAGGTAACTCCTGTGCACCTTTGCTTTAATGTTGCAGCTCCGTATGTCATTGTAGGAGAGGCATTTTAAAGCATATGAGCTTGTGAAGTTGAATCTCTTCTCTGCTGCTGAGGGACGTTTGGTTGGAAAATCTACAAAATCCTGTAAAAGCTGCGCCAACAGATTTGAGCACTTTGACAAGGCCGACTGTTTTTAAGGGCCGTAAGTAGCAAGAATCATTTATTCTACTAATCAAAAGAATATTTGCCTATTTAAGTATTCCAACCCTCAAGCCTTATACGAGAATGAAATGTCAGTGAGGGATAAGCTTATGAGAAGCACGTTAGCTGGATTTGTTTTGTGTGATGGCCAGCAAGGAAATGATTAATAACTTCAAGAACCAGATTTGGGAACGACTGGGTGCTCAGAATTAAAAGTGAAAAACGAAGGGAGGAAAAAAAAACCAGCCATTCTGGTAAGAAGGAGAAAATCTGTAGAAAAGCAGTCATGGAGGTCCTATATGAACAAGTGTGGTCTCTATGATCAAAGCCACTAATGTTCTTGTCTGCTTTGTTTTCCTCGTTAGGCACTGGCATGGATTTTATACTTAATTCTGTCTGTCCTGTTTGTGTCTTATGGCTGGATCATGCACACGAGATGGGGAGGATTGTATCATAGAATCATAGAATGGCCCGAGTTGCAAAGGACCATAACGATCATCCGGTTCCAGCCCTTTGCTGTGTGCAGGGTCACCAACCAGCAGCCCAGGCTGCCCAGAGCCACATCCAGCCTGGTCTTGAATGCCTGCAGGGATGGGGCATCCACAGCCTCCTTGGGCAGCCTGTTCTAGCACGACCCAGTAGGACCCCCATCAGAAGACTTTGGAAAGAACTGTGGAAAGGACTGTAGGGCATCGTGCAGACATGGCTGCTTGTCCTTCTCCATGGTAGTTTCTGATGTTGGAATCCCAAAAGGGATGTGTGTGTTTTGTCACCTCTGCGCTGTGCGGAGCAGTGCATTGAGCAGACCTGAAGGGCATTTATTCAAAGATGAGTAATGGCGTGGAGTCAGAGCTAACGATGATGTAGCCATTAGACAGAGACAGTGCTCATCCATCAGTCTGAACGCTTGGAAGGCTGGCATGGAGGGCTTCTGCTGCTGAGCCCCTCTGCCTTGTGGCAACGAAGCAGCAAGTCCATCAGCACTGGCACGTGGCTATCTGTGTCTCCTAACTTCGGAGGATAATGGGGCTCTTTGTGCTCCCAAAACTTACCTTGTGTGGTGCTCGCCCTGTGACAGCCATTAGTCAGACCAATTAAACTGTTCCAGTGGCTGCAAGAAAGCAGCCCACCGTTATTTTGTTGACCTTTTCTTCTGTGTGTGTTTTTTGTACTTGACATCCATCCAAAGCAGAGCCTGTCCTGCTTGGTAATGGAGTGTCTGTCCTTTGTATGGAAAATCTTACCTGCTTCCTGCTGGGGGAAGGATACAGAGCGATGAGGAGGCTGGAGAGGGCTGAACAGCAGGGGGAAAGTAAGAAATAACCTTATTTTAAAGTGATAAAAAGGTTATGCGGCAGACTTCTGGGTTCCTGTTCTGCTAGTAATTCATTTCTGGGCAATTGCATGCGTTATTTTGCATCACCTCTCCATCTGTCAAGTAGTGACCGTTCCTGCTGTGGTGGAAATGGGAAACTTAAAGTTTGGACTGCACTTCAATCCGTGAATAGAATGTGCTGCTCCTTGTGTCAACGGTTACTTTGCACTGATGTTGAAGACAGTAAGAACGGATGCTGCCTGGTGTTGTCTGAAGGGGTGGGACCTTGAACTCCTCCCTATGCCCGCTCCATGTCCTGCCACGTGGCACATGGGCTCAGGAGCTGTTTCCTTCTGCAGGCTGCAGTGGTGGTACCCAAGCTGGACCCGCAGCAGCTGGCATGGTTCCGATGCCTTACTGCACTTGTGTATGTTTTATGGCACCAGGTCCTGCCCAGTTCCCTGCACTGCTTCTCTCATGCTGCAGGGCATGTCTGAGTGCTTCCTTTTGCATGAAGATTTGGTTTTCCATTGGCGTTTCTTAACACTTTGTTTGCCTTCCCTTGTTGGTGTCTCAGCATCCCAGGCAGCAGGCACAGAGCTGGGTGCAGAGCTGGAAGTGAAACATGGAGCCTATTTGAAACCCATTGCACATCCCATCCAGAGCAGACTACTCAAATTTATGGAGTTCTGCCTTCTCTCCAGGAGTGAGAACAGCTATACTTTCTGCTTAATGGTTTTTAATCTTCACGTAAGATTTGGGTAGGCATATTTATATATGGATTGGGGAGGAAGGACTCGCAGACGGTACAGCTGGGACAAATTAGGAGCAAATGATGGTCGTAATGATTTGAGGTACTGCGGAAAATAGATGTGTGTGCTGTCAGGAGTGGATGAGTTGAACGAGGTGTCGTGCAGGAGGAGGCAGGTTGCTTCTGGAGGCAGTCGGTGCCATGGCTGGGATTCGTGGTTATGGGGTCTGGGTGGCAGTGGTGTGATCTGGGAGCAGGCTGGGGGTCCGTCTGTGTCTGAGTGCTGCTTCTCCTGCAGCTCGCTGCCATTGAAGCACAGCGTGATTTTTTTGTTGCTGTTGTTTGGAAATGTGCTGACTTGATTAATACAGCCTGACGCACACCAAGCTGTTCCCCATAAACTCAGCCCTTCCCCCACCTCCTCTTCTCATCCTTCATTTGTTTCTGAATCGTTTCTTGCATAAAATCATCCCTGTAATAAAAACAACCAAACAAGTGCCAAACCCCCCTGTAAATACATTTTATTCCACGTGCTCCTGATTGCAAAGTTGGGGTTTTGTGTAGAATGAAGATCTCAGACCACGGAAAGGTGGAAAGGCCCCATTTCCTGCTGTTGGAGGACAAGTGATGCTTCCCAGTGATGGTTCAGGTTGGGCTTTATCTTCAGCCATGATGCTGCTCGTTGGGAAGGCAAAACTAAAAGAGGGTTTTGTCAGTGTGATTTAAGGGGACATAGTCAAGCATGATTTAATGGCACATAAAACGCCTCTTACACTGATGTCCCATTGATCTAAATGAGAGACAAAGCCATAAGGGCTCTGTATCTTTTTGCTATTAATCCATGATATTTTGATATAAATCCTGCAGGCAGGTGCCAGCCCACGTTAGCTGAAGAGAGCAGGATTTAGTGAGGATAATGTCACTGTGTAACCTGTGCTAATTAACTACAGGTGTTGGCAAGCGAGCATTGTTCTGTGCTTTACTGATGGGTTGTTCCTCATCTGGCATGGGAGGAACAAGAGATCAGCTGCAGAATACTTGATGCTTTTCCAGTTTGAGGTATTTCCTGTCATATTCCTAAATGGCCTTTTGGTAATGATGGATGACTGGAAGTCGGCAGATTTATGTTATAAAGAGGTGCTGAACTGTGACCCCTATGATGACAGTGACTCCAGAGGGGGTGTGCAGTGTTGATCTCACTGTCACCATATTTACATTTAGCAATCCATCCCTTGTGGGCTGGGAGAAGAGCAAACAGCAGATACGGAAAATGCAACCTTGTTTTCATCCAACATGCTTGTTAACTAAAGAGGAACCATAAAGAACTGTGTTTCTGTGAACATCTCTGTCTCCAGCGTCTCCTTTTGGAGCACAGAGAATGCCTGCAGTTGCCTAAGAAACACCCAGCACAATTAAATACGGAGTCATTGCTGGGAAGTCAACGAGCTTGAAGCTGCTCCTGGATATCAGTCCTGTGTTGTTCTGTCTTTGCTTACCTGGGCAGGATGTAGTTGGTAAATCTGCACTGCAATTCTGTGAACACTGCTGATGTTGCGTGGCTAATCCAGCTTGAATGGGGAGAAGGGAGCAGAATGGCTCGTTATTCTTCCCTCAAAAGCATTAATTGTAGGGAAACTGACAAGTTCGGTTGAATTGTTTAAAGTAGGGAACCTGTTGCTGGCTGGGGTGCAGGCTGGTGGGGGAAATGGGAACACCTTGCACCTCTCTGCCTCTGCTGCCACCTCTGACACCAGGAATGTGCCCGAGCAGACGCTCAGCTGTCAAACCAAAGCTGGAGTTAAACGATGACTTCTGAAACCCAGAGAGGTGATCACAAAGCTTTGGCTTAACCTGCACTGACTGTGAAGTATAAAGACCCCAGTTCAGAGCGGCGCCCTGCTGGGATGCTTCAGAGGGAGAAGTGTGTTCAGAAGAATCTATAAAGAGAGCTAAAACATAGATTAAAACTATTTAAACGTGGGTTGTTTTGTATTCGTTTCATACCAAGGCAGATGGGAGGAAGTTCACAAGTGTGGTTTAAGAACTAAGCTCATTTCTGAGCATCAATTAAGCTCAACGTGGAATAGCAAAGCAGAGCTTCCTTTCAAATGGGAAAGGCACATATGGATGTATGGATGTGCAAGCACAACCTCAGCTGAGCGAGCTGTGTGTACCCTGCCTTGGTGAGCCAGGAGGATGCTCTGAGGTGCTGCCATCTCTTCCTGTGCAGTGCTGATGAAGTCACACCCAGGAAGCCAAAATACTGTGCAGAGCTGCCCTAAATGCTGCACATCAAAAGCATTCCCAGCGCCGAGTGCTGCAGCGTGCTCTGCTAACCTCATCTCTTTCTTTCCCCTTTGTGCTTCAGGTGCAAAGAGCTGAAATATGGCAAGGACCTGCCCCAGATCTCCATCATCTTCATCTTCGTCAACGAGGCGCTCTCGGTCATCCTGCGGTCGGTGCACAGCGCTGTCAATCACACGCCAGCCCACCTGCTGAAGGAGATCATCCTTGTGGATGACAACAGCGATGAAGGTTGGTGCTGGGATGTGGGGCACCAGAACAGGAGGGGGTTTGATTTCCTCACGTCTCAGGTTTGCTGTTTTTTCATATGGCAACGTTTTCAGGCTTGGATTCTTCCCAGGTTTGTTTTTCCAGTGTTCAGTTGGATAACGTCATTAGGGCAGTTAAAACCTCATGAGGACCAGCAAATGGTTGTTGCTTTGATTGCTGCCTTCATTTGCATTGCGTGCTTTTGGTATTGTTTAAAAACCAATAATAATAATAATAATAGACACGGGCTGTGGATTCTGTGATGAGAAAGGAAGAACAGGGAGGGCACAGGATGAGGAGAGCTCCTTTCCAAAGGAAGTCTGAGAGGTTGCTCTTCTGTCTGCAGTGAGATGTGATGGTGTGCAGCGAGCGACTCAAGCCTGTAAAAATAGGCACTCAGATATCACAGTAATGAACACCACAGAAAGCTGATGAATTATAATTAACCAGTAGAAGAAGCAAGAGGCCAGCTCCTCAGCTGATGAAAATCACAGCAGCTCTAATGCTGAAGCTGAGGTGAGGTTCATTGGTGGGATTTCAGAGCTCAAATATTGGTTTGGATATTGAAGAGAAGGTGCTTGTGAGCTCTTGTTGTGGTATTGCCCAGTTTGAAACACCAAAAGCAGACGGTCCTTCTCAAAACTGAACCATACCATGCTGAGATAAAGTAGGGCCTTCCCTGGTGGCTTGTGCAAGGATGGTAGCTTGCACTAATGCTGTACCAGCACTGTTGTTGGCAGGGTGATAGCAGGGCTCTTGCTGCTGGAGGTTCCCTCTCTGTGCCTGTTTTTGTGCTGCTCGAGCTCCTTGGGCTGTGCTGCAGTGCTCTGTGGCAGCTGGCCGGGTAGGGGGAGATACAGAGAGATGACCCATGCTGATTGAGGGGTTTGAACAAGAGGAGCTGTGTAAAACCAATTGCTTTGCACACCTGGGCAGTGTGCTGTCTGGGTCCCACCCACGAGGATACATCAGTTACATCAGTGAGCATCCAGGGTCTCTCATAATAGGATGGTGTCGTACAAAACCTGAGCACCAAAGTGCTTCTGTTCTCAGAAGCCTTCCAATGGAAGTATGAAAGGAGGGCAGGACAAGGAACAAGGAGATGCTGGTTAATAATGTTGGAGCTATGCTGCTGAGTCTTTGTAGGCATCGTAACAAATGAGATTTTTAAGGGGGGGATTTGAAGGACGATAATGAGGTAATGTGGCAGATGTTTATGGAGAGCTCCTCCCAAGCGTATAATAGCGTAGATTTCTTTCTATAAAAGAAATGATACAAACCAACACACATCTCTTGGACCTGTGCACTTGCTCTCTGCATCATCAAGGAGTTTTGGTGACAGCGAAGAAATATTAATGGCCATAATATTGTCATATTAATTTGCATTAATGGTAGGAAGTAATTGTGAGCAGCGATAGCAACATCTTACAGTTGATGCTTCAGATATTGCAAACAAAGTCATTATAATATATGGATTTATCTCTACAGGAAAATAATTACAGGGAAATAGATTCTCATGAGCCCTGAGATTTAAAGATGGCTCCTAGAGAAGTAAACGCTTGTGCCAGGGGTGCCAGCAAGGATGGGGCTGTGCCTGTGCATTGTCTACTGAGTGAGATAGGGGCAGAGTTGTAGGGGTTGGAAGAGACCTCTGGAGATCCCCCAGAGCAGTTCTCTGCAGCAGGACATGCAGGAAAATGTCCAGGTGGGTTTTGAAAGGAGACTCCCCCATCTCTCTGGGCAACCTGTTCCAGGGTTCTGGCACCCTTACAGCAATGAAGTCCTTGATGTTCAGATGGAAATACCTGCGTTCTAGTTTGTGCCCACTGCCCTTTGTCCTGTTGCTGGGTGCCACTGAAAAAAGCCTGGCCCAAGACATTGCTAGAGTAGGTTGTGAGCATGGGACAGTTTCTGTGGCATATGGCTTGTGGATGAGCCTGCATGAAGTCTTGGGGCTCAGCTTTGTACATCAGAAAGGAGATAAACCTTCTGAGAGCAGAGTCCCTAAAGCAAAAGGGCTCATTAAACCCCAGTGGTTTCCTGGAGGTAACTCCTGGGCAAGCACCCAATGGAAGCCTGTGGCTCTGGACCCCAGGCTGTAGGGTGGTGTGTTTTGTACTGGAAAGCATTTTTCACATGCAGTAAGATAAAAATATAGCATGGGAATATGTATAGGTGTCATAGAATCACAGAACGGCTTGGGTTGGAAGGGGCATGAAAGATCATCACATTCCAACCCCAACCAAGACCCCGGGGGTTTGCAGGTCAGCTTCACCTTTTAGAATCAATCTCATGGCTGGAGGTGAGAGCTGAGTGCTGTAGTGCCATTCAGAGAACAGTGCTGCAGAATGTAAAACTATGCAATGAGAGATGAAAAGTTAATAAACGCGGGCGTTCGGATTCTTTGTCAGCTGCGAGGAGATAAAAGATACAAATCTATTGCAATGGGAAGAAATCCCTTCTTGAAGGAAGAAGCGTGGGGAGTTGTAGTTGGAGCCCCTTTCCCCCCTGAGCTGCGTGTCACGCTTTGTAAAGACTTTCTTAGAGGCTCCTTTTGTTTGTTTGTTGCAGGGGTGTGATCACCAGGCGGGCGTGCAGGCTGTGTTCTGCACTGATAAGGTGTTTCCCAGCTTGTTGGAGGGATGCGGCCGCGTGCCCCTGAGATGCTGCGTTATCTCACGTTTGCACACTTTGTCTGAGCGTCTCTTAAATCAACACCTGCTTTTTTTGTGCTGTCTGTCTTCTAATGTTTGTAATCTGGGGTAATATCTCTTTGAAAAGCAAACTTCTCGGTATCAAAGGAAAGCTTTGGATGAAAGGCTGCTCGGAGCAGCTGGCTGCACCCAGGGGTGCGTGCTGCGGGTTGCAGTTTAGCTCGGTGCAAGGCATGAGCTGTGGCTTGGTGCATCACTTTCTCGTGCTGGCTCATGTGTGTTGGGGTTTAGAGAACAGATTTAACAAACTTCTAAGAAGCTGGGTCTTATCTCAGCTTTCCCTGGACTTCGGTCTCACCTGAATGCCCGCTCATTCCAGTTGCTCTATGGAAAAGTGCATCTTTTTAATGTGCTTCCTTAGTGTGCCACCAGGTAGGTCCCACCTTGAGGGGAATTGTGGAGGTCCGGGCAGGGTTTGCAGCATGAAACACAGAGCAGTGGATGTTCCTTTGGCTGCTTCAGGGCTGCTGTCCGTGACACAGCTGCTTGGAGTGGCAGCCAGCGGCTCTGTCTCTCTGGCAGGTCTATTTCCCAGAAGACTCGTGTAGGTGACAAAACACTTTGCAATACATAACATAAGTCATTACAGCCGACAGCTGGAATTTTTAATAGAGCAACAGGTCTATTGGATTCTACTTTCTTGGACTCGCCTTTCAGTGAAGATCAATACAGACAGATGGAGAACAAAAGGGAAGGATTGAAATTGAACCTGCTGGCATTTTCAGTTCAGTTTCTTTCTGCAAAACCTCCCTAGAACTGTCTCATGCAGTGGCAAAGACCAAATGTTCACAGGTACCTCAATGTGCAGGTATTGATTCCGTCCATAACGAATGAGATTCAGGAATGATGTGGGTGTGCTGTGGAGGAGCACCCCTGGAAGGTGACCCATGCAGATACCTCTTGAGCACATGGACTGCACAGACACTGCTTTGATAAGGATGAGGGTGAGTGGGGCATCCGCTGCTCTGCTCCAACCATGGCTCCTTTTGATTGTCTCTTTGCATCCAGAGTTTTTTTTGCTGAGCTGCATATCATGCTGAACTGCTCACTGGTGTGTGCTGTGGATAGTTCTATTTTCAGCAATGAGCTGAGATGGGCAAAAGCATTGCAAGTACATCGCATAAGGCAGAGGCAAGGAGAACAGTGGCCAGATGCTTCCTTCCTTGATGTAGTTTGAATGAAGTGCTGAAAATAGCAGGTTCAAAGGCCAGATTGCCAGTTGGAGGGAAAGCTGACTCTATTAAGCAAGGATCTTGGCTATTCCCCTGTAGTGGAAGTCACTTAATTCCTGGCATACTATTTCAGCCCTCCTAACCTTCCTAATATGGCTCCGGGACATGCTGTAGAGGTGCAGGAGTTAGAGATGAAACACTTCTGCAGCTGGTGATAAATGAAGAGGTTTGCTGCTGCCAACCTTAATGCAGCAGTGCTCCGGATCCCAGCCTGGATCTCTGCCTTCTGATGGCTCACCACATGCAAAGCCCAGCCCACCACTGAGCTGCTCACTGATCACCTGTTTGGGTGCTGAGTGCATGTCTCCTAACCCCCAAAGTGCTCTGGCATCGTGCTGAGCACCGTGCGTTGTTCCTCTTCACAGTTCCCCCCTGGTTCCCTATATTTGTGCCCTCCTTTGAGCTGCTCAAACAGTTCCCAGGGATGTTTCTTCCTCTTTCCTTTCAATGAGGGAAGCTTGAAATTCCAATTTGTTGAAAGCAGTTGTAATAGTTCCGTCCAGCCTGCAGTGCTATGGTCTGCAGCATTAATGACAGCGAGACACGAGAGGCTGTGCTGTGCTTCTGGGGCTTCATCTGCCAACGAGTCTGCATCCCTGTCTCCTTAAAACCATTCAGAAGAGTTGTTGTCTCCATAAAACACTGGTTTTTCTCCGAGTGGCTTGGCATGAAATGGAAGTTGCTGAGTTATGTGTGTGTGTGGTGCAGATGCTTCGAGTTGAGGAAGGGGCTCATTTGCTTTATTCTTTTTATTCCCATTTCAGCACAAAAGAGAAATGAGACTTTGGGGAAATTGGAGTGTGAGGGGAACTATGCCAGTCTGAAGGAAGCACATTTTGTGTGCTTGGGAGAAGGCATGGAGGGAAGGGGAATCGATGCTGCTGTATCCTCTGATGGTGTCCCAGGCTGGCCCAGCAGATGGGCCTTGCTGTTGGCTCATTTGCTCCCCCATTGCTGTTTCCTTCTTGCAGGAACAGCTTTGTTGCTGACACGTGCTGTATGCTGTGGGGTATATTAATTGTGCATATCTGGGGGGTAATAACCTTCTTCTGGGGTCTCTGACCACATCTTAATTTCCTGATCATTTGGAGCCTTGTAGGAATCAAAGTCCCTCTCAGGAACCGCTTTCGTGGTGTTAACAATCCGTGCTGGTACACGGTGGTTTTGCTTAGTTCTTACAGAGCACTTTTTATCAGCAGATCTTTGTGCAAGTTACTGATTCACCAGGAGGTAAAAGGGCCAAGGTTTCTGGCAGGTGACACAGCCCAGAAGGCGAGTTTTGTAACTGGAGGCTATCCAGGCTAACCTTCCTTGAAGGTTTTCTCTGTTGTTTGTGGTGGTTAGATGTTCATCTCTTTATTGTTTGCTTTGGTTTTGGAGTGTTGGGCACAGCACGTTGAAATCTCCATTGGGAAGCTGGAAGGATGCATGTAATGCACAATGACAGGTGATTGCATCATGCCCCTGAATGGTTTTCAATCCCATGACCTCCAACCAAACCTTGGGCTGATTATCTTGAAGGTTCTCAAATGGGGCAGTAGAGATTTTGGAGACTTTTCCAAGCAGTTAAAAAAACAAACATGCTGCTTTTTGCAGCCTTTGCAACCTCTCTTACATCCCCCATGATGGAAAATTCTGTACATCTCTTTTCACAATGTGTAACTTGTACCTACCAATGAGTTCAGTGCTGGTAGTGGCTGCAGGCTGACAGCTCCATCATGTTCTCAGCCACAGCAAGTGTTCGGGCTTAGGCAACGCAATTAAACGATCTGCGGTTCCAATGAGCATAAGACGCAGAGGATGAAGATCTTCCACATAAAGCCAAACCCTCCTTAATTCTATCGTGGTCCGTTCAGCGCCAGGTTTGACAAATGCAAAACAGCATTAACTCAATGGAAGGTAGTTTCAGGTGAATCCATCCTTTCCAGCGGCGGTGTCAGGGCGCAGGGGGTTATGTTAGGTGACAGCTTTGCAACTTTTCATTGGGTTTCTGGTGCTTCTCCTGGCAGAGGAACTGAAGGCGCCGCTGGAGGAGTACGTCAATAAGCGCTACCCGGGGCTCGTGAAGGTGGTGCGCAACCAGAAGAGGGAAGGCCTCATCCGAGCGCGCATCGAAGGCTGGAAGGTGGCCACTGGTCATGTCACGGGGTTCTTTGATGCCCACGTGGAGTTCACTGCTGGCTGGTAGGTGCTCGGCTGGGAGGTCTCGGCGTGTGTTTGTGGTGGGACGTTGATGTGGGGCAGCCTGTTGCTTTGCTAGGATGCGTGGGAATGTTGCCACATGCGCATTAATCCCGTCTTCCTTCAGTGCTGAGTGGTCGCTAATGGGATACGTTGGGATGACACAAGGAAGGTCTTATTTCTATTGATCGTTATCGCTCTTGTTTACTGTCATCATTTCCTAGTCCCTTGTTTGATGTTTCCCTGTTTCTCCCTCACTTCTAGTTTGTTTTTCACATTGATTTCCAGTTCTCTTAGGCCTTAAGAACTTCAAGTTTAAAAAAGAAAAAGCCCAGACAGCGGGGGATTGAAAAAGAAAGCATTTCCCACATTCTTGCCCTTTGCAGCTGGATCCCACTGAGGGAGGCTGATGTCTTAGATTGATTTGTTTTCTTCTGCAGCCAGGAATAAGTGCAGAGGCGCAGAAGCAACAGAAGGTGTTTCATAAGGACTCTTTTCCAGAGAGAGCTGAAACGTGTGGGTTCAAGTGGCTGAGGTTTCTGTGAGTCTGGATGGTGAAAGGAAACCGAGAGCGGTTTTTCTCTCCAACCGTGTGTGCCAAATAAATGGCCCGTGGTTAGGAAACGAGATGTAGAGGAGACTAACTTGTCTCTAGTTTGAACGTGAAGAAACACCCACTACAAAAATGCTTCAGCAGCAGCGCAGTTTCGTGCAGTCGTTGGAGTTTTTATAACAGCAGCGTGTCAGAAGAGTGTATTTAGGAGTCATTGCTGATGTTGATATCTGTATTCCCAGCTAAATATTCCTCTCTTCAGGTCATTACATCTCCTCACGTGCCTTTATTGGTATAATGAGGAAGTTACAATTTACTGAACCCTTGAAATTGCTTTTGTAAGGGGTGGAGAGGGAGGGGTTCTGCAGCAAGGACTCGGCTCTGGCACTGTGTAGCTGCTGCTGTTGCTGTTCTTCTATGGAAGGAGTCTCCAGGTGGTCATTGAGTGCCTCCTCTGTGTTGTTCTGCCTGCAGAGTCAGTCCATGCTGCAAATCCAGCCTTTAGTTGATGGTTTGTCTGATTTCTTTACTACCTCAGTGAAGATATCGAGAAAGCTCAGTTCAAAAACACAACTATTTTGGTAATTCAAAAGTTCCGAGTGTGGAATTACTGTTGAACAACGTCTGGGTTTTTGGTTTTTTCTTTTAAGCAAACGTACCATAGAAAACATAATGTGCTGCCTGTGCAGGAAAAGATAAGGTCCACTTTCAGAGCTTTCATTCATTACAACAGTTTAATGCCTTGGTTTGTGGAAATTGTTTTTTGCTTCTGCTGTCGTAATTGGTTTGCCCATGGATTTTCATAGGAGCAGTCAGTGGTGCAGAGTGCTGGAGCGCCCCAGACATGCAGAGCTTTATCCCTGTCTCCGCTCACAGCCCTGCACAAGGGATGTGTTCAGACAGGGAACCCCGCTGAGTGCGAGCACTGCAACCTCCTGCTGCATCTCCCTGGTGGCTTGGCAGCGCCTTTTAGAAACAACCTTTAATCCTGGCCGTGTAAATGTGTTCTCTCTGCATGTGATTCCTGTGCTGATAAAAGCAGGGGCAGCAGGGCAGAGGCTGGGCTGTTGCAATGTGGGATTGCTTAGTAGTGGGTTTTGCTTTATCTCTTTGCTGCCATGGTGCCTCTTCTAAATGGCAGCAAGAGGTGCTGATGAAGTTCCCTTCTATTTACCGAATGGTGACAAGATGCTTATTTCCTTACCCTTAGTTAAGCATACAAGATGTATGAAAGCAACAGCGTCCACATACAAACTGGGGAGTAATTAAATATCTTCCTGTTGCTTCTTTTTCCCAGGGCTGAGCCGGTGCTTTCACGAATTCAGGAAAACCGGAGAAGAGTCATCCTTCCCTCCATAGACAACATCAAGCAGGACAACTTTGAGGTGCAGCGTTACGAGAACTCGGCCCACGGGTACAGCTGGGAGCTGTGGTGCATGTACATCAGCCCCCCCAAGGACTGGTGGGACGCCGGGGACCCCTCGTTGCCCATCAGGTATGTTGCACAGCCTGCTAGGTGAGCTGTAATAGGACAAAATGAAGGAAGAAAAAGTGAGAAGCCAGCCTAGAGAGGATGGTTGCTCAGAGAGGCTGCCATGTTGTAACACAACCACGTGAACGGCTTTGGGAAAGGGTAGTATTTGACCATAGTGTGCAGAAACCCTGAGAGCTGTGGGCACTGTGTAGGTCTGTACAGTCTTATGTTTAACTGCATGTAACAAAGTTGCTTTATTTCAATTACAGCATTCAGATTTTGGAAATCATGAGGGATGAGGTGATTATTGCTGCATAATGAACTGAGTGTGGATTCATGAAATAAGGGCACTGGGTGTTTTGAACAAAAACTGCAGCTCCTTTCAGGGCAAAGTTCTAACAAAGGAAGATATCGTTTTGCAAACCTTGCAGAAAATAGGTCTTAAGCTGTTCTTACACCGAGCTCTGAGTGGCTGGCAGCTCTGAAGTGTTGTTCCTGCAGGCTGCAGGTGTGGAACAAGTCCATTTGGGCGACATATAACAGCAGGAGGAAGAAGAGCAGCTCATTGCATTAGGCTGGGCTTGCTTTTTGCACAGAGGTCAATTATTTCCTCTTGACAGCCTCCAAATACCTGAAGTGTAAGGTGGGCATTGCTGCCTCTCATGTGGAGTGTGCAGGATGGGCACAGGGGCTGTCGGAGGGCAATGCCTCCACTTCTGTAACAGAGCCAACAGCCTTGTGGTGATGCTGAATAATTCAACAACTTGGTGAAATAACGTTGTTAACGTGCACTGGGGGAAGGGTTATGAGAGAGATGAACGGGCAGTGACCACAACAAAAAGCTGATGAAAAATACTGTCTCATACCGTCTCATTCTGTTGTGCAACCAGAAATAAATGGCTGCGGTTATTTGTCACCCAGTGCTATGAAAACTGTGCACTTTATGGCAGTGTTTGCTGGGATGGGATACCAGTGCGCCACTCCATGTAATTATGCATGGGATTAGAGGGAACTTTGAAATGGTAATTCGCAAAGGTACATTAGTTTTATAGCGACCTCTTAGGATCAAAGAGTGGGGGTGGGGGAAAGAAAGGCAGTTTATTCCTTTTGTTTGCTTTGGTTTATACCATTGGTGCACGTGGATCGTGGCAGCATCAAGAGAAACTCCCTGCCCAAGACAGGGGCTCCAGTGTGCCCTACAGCACGTCGCACAGGTAGGTGTCCAGGTCTTGAAAATCTCCATAGGAGACTCCAGCACCTCCCTGGGCAACCTGATCCGTCACCCTCACCCTAAAGCAGTCCTTGTTTGTATGGAACTTCCTACATTCAAGTTTTAGGTCGTTGCTCCTCATGCAATCACTGCACACCACTGAGAAGAGCCTGGCCTCATCCATTTGCCTCCCAGCTCCCTTTAGATACTTAGAAATGTTTGTCAGATCCCCTCTCAGTGTTCTGTTACCCGGACTGAACAGACCAGGTTACTCAGCCTTTCCTCATATGGGAGGTTCTCCAGGCCCTTTATCATTTTTGTGGCTTTCCACTGGATTCCTCCTAGTCCTGACTTCTGAGCTGGGGATCCCAGTATACTAAACACAGTATATTAAATGTGGCCTCCCCAGGGCAGAGCAGAGGGGAAGGATTGCCCAGCAGGGTGGGAGCTGCCTTCGGTGCTCTCCAGGGATGCTTCATCTCCCACCTGTCAGCCTGTGATTTTGGGGGGCTTCTCAATAAGGAGCCTGCCTGCTGCTGCAGCGCTGCTGGTTCATTTCTGCCTGACTCATTTTGTTGGTGCTGCGTCAGGTTTTGTCAGAAAGCGGCTTTGGAGAAATTGCTGATATCTGCGAGATTTCGGGCTGCAGTTGCTGATTGCACTCCAGATGCAAGACTTTATAATTACAGATGTGACACCTCGGTGGCTCTGGGGGGTCTGATTCAGGAAGACAATTAAGTGCACTCTTGTATCTTTCTTTCTTCAAGAAACCAAGTAAGCAGGTAGAGCGTTTAACCAGACTTGAGGACGAGGACATACCTAAGCACAGAAATTAGGGTCATCCCTCTTTTCTCCCAGCAGCAGTTGCTTGGTTGGGGGGTCCATCAAGAGCATTATGGATATAATATAATGCATTTGCTGGCTTTCTCTTTGTGTTTTCTGCACTTGCCTGGTGGACTGGCTCAGTCCGAGAGGCAAAAGCAGTGCTGGATGGCTCTGTTAGCTAGCAAGCCCCCTAATATGCTGGGACTGAAGGAGTCCTTGGTTGGCTTCAGAGATGACAGATGTGTGTTTGCAGGCACACGGAGTCCAGCTGGGAAGCAGCAAGCAGGTTAAATTGGGCTTTGGATGGGGTTTTGCTGCAGCTGTTTTATGTGGTACTTCATCTTTAGTGGCGTTGGAAGACAAAAGCTCATTTAATTAGTATTAAGATCACTGTGAGGAGGAAATTGCTTTTGAGCCTTATGGATTGTAAAAGAACAAAAAAAGCTGGTGATTTTGAGTGGTGATTTTTGTTGGTTTATTTTTTTCCTAATGATGAAAATAATTTGAATTAACCCACCCAATTACCTGTTATCTCAGCCTCCAATGCTAATGAGTTTGCTTTGCGATGTACTTAGGAAAGAGAGAACTCGTCATGGTTGTGTAAATGATGCTGAGGTTGAGATGGAGAAAAAACAGAGGGCTTTTGGGTTATTGAATATGACACGCAAGTGGAGAGAAGGTGCCTGATTCTGCTGCTCAGCAAAATGCTTGTGGTGCTCATTATAAACTGTCCCCTGTCTCAAACTGCAGAGTTTTTTGTGTGCTGCTGGGCAGGGAGCAGGTAACAGCATCTTTCCATGTGAACGTCTGTAAATCAAACCCGTGCTGTCTGTGCTGTGGTTGCTGGAGCCTCCTGCATCCAGGTCCATCACTCTTAGAATTAAGGTCACTCCTGAGTGACACAGGTCAGCACAGAAGCCTCTGACAACTTGCAAACAGCCCAACAGAAGAAAGAAAGGGATTTTTATCATCAGTATTTAATTTGGGGCAATCTTGTTTGGACGCGTGTTCCAGGAGAGGGACGGCTTAGGTCAGAATCCTCATCTCACTAAACTTTGTCATCCATCTCTGGATTGAATTACAACTGTCAAGTGCTTTACCGGCCTCAAAAAGGAGTTTTGCAGGAAGCTTTTTAGTCCTATCAGTGCGGGTTTGCTTTTAGATGGCAGCGTTTCATCGATGGCCCAGATTTTGACTGGGGATGCATTGGGGAGAAGCACACCTTGACTCACTGCTCTGTAAGGGACTGTCAGCAGAGCGCTGATTTTCAGCCCTCAAACTTCACAGGGATTCCCCACGGTGTCAGAAACCTGTCGTGCTTTTTTTTTGTGATGAATTCTCCGACTCGGGTCATTTTGAGCATTACATAATTTAGTGCCAAGTGTAAAAGAAGGGCGCCTAATCATTTGTCATAGTGTCAGCTTTTACAAGACGAGCAGACTTAAGTTGCTGCCTGAAAAAGACTATAAAGCTTTTGCTGAGGGCGCACCTGGGATTTAAGCATATGTGGGTGGTTTGCAGCAGCCCGTGTGTATTAGTGCTGCATCAGGATGGCTTTTTATTTCTCAAGAGCCGTTGTTGTGGTGGCGTACATTGGCTGCAGTGAGGAGCTGGCTTGACTCACTGCAATGGGTGGTGAGATTTCTGCCCAAGAGCAGGGGTTGGGGCTCTGCAGGCTGTGTGATTCTCCTTAAAATGGGAGGAAAGCTGCTGGAGGAAAGGATGGGGGAGGTGGTGGGGTCACCATCCCTATAGATAGAACTGTAGAGATGTGGCACTATGGGACATGGGCAGTGTTGGTGGGAGGTGGATGGTTGGACTGGATGATCTTAGCCATCTTTTCCAACCTTTTCCATGATTCTGATGCTCCTGCAGCCTCTGAGCATCCTGATTGATGTTACTGTAGGTGCTGGTGTGTGCCTCTGCGCAGTGAATGGGCTCATGCTTGGTTGGCTTGGCCAAGTAACCATCAGGAGGCAGCATTTGAGAACCTCCAGGTTGCCCGTTTTGGAATACAGAGGGGGAATTGGGGTGCTGGGCAGGGCTAAGCAGCTGCTCCAGAGAAGCTGTGCATGGAAGAGCCCTCCCTCAGTGCAGCACAACATGGCTGTTCTTTGCATTGAAACCACCTCTCCATGCTAAGCTGAAGGTATAGTGCAGGTAAGGGTTAGCAAATAAATAGAAAAAAAAAAAAAAGCAAAAAAGCATGCTCCTGGTTTAAAAATAAATAGATAGATGCACAAACAGAACTTTTAATCTGAGCCCTTGTCACAAAAAACAGCCTTTATTGATGTCAGTTGCTTTAGAAAAGGGAAGAATAAACAGGATTTGGCCTTTAATTTGTGGAGGGCTTTGATTTTTTCGGAGGCATTAAAGAGACAGAAAAGATGGGTATTGAATTATTTAACAATTGCTAGTAAAATTAAGCCTCAGCCAGCCTGCTTTCACTGAAATAATCTTATGAATAAAAACAAAACAATCTGGGGCAACAACAATACATAGCAGAGCTTCTCTCCCGCTGGCTGAACTGTTCCAAAGTAGTCCATGAAGTGGTTTTGCAAGTCAGAGCCAAGCAGAGCCTTCCTGTGGTCTGCTCACACTCCCATAGGAGGAGGCTGCTGCTGCTGGATGATACCCACGGCTTTTCTCTCTCTGCATCTGAAAGCGAGGGCAAAAATAGGCAAAAAGGAGCTGGGGGAATTTGGCCCTTTGAATTTCTTTCTTCTTTAGCAGATGGCATTTAAGTTGATTTATGGGCTAAAGCCAATCTACTCTCATTAAGCAGGAAGTTTTTAATGACTTCTGAGGTGGGTATTGAAAACAAAGAGGCGATGATCGAGGCGGTTGTGCTCGGTGACAAAACATAGCAGCCCTTCATCAGACAAGACTTAAAAGAGCGTGTGAGAGCAAGTGCTGAGGGCTGTGATTTTCTTTCATGTGCGCTTTAATTCACTGTCCCTTTCAGTCAGTGGAACGTAAATAAGCATAGTTTGAATTAAAGGCAAAATAGATCCTTATTATCATATCCATCAGTTGGAGCAAGGAGGATCTGATGCCAACGAGCTCCCAGCTGCCTCTGCTTGGAAGTTTGAGGGTTTGCAGAAAGGCTCCAGCCCAGAGCACCACTGTGCTGGTAGTCTGAATTCAATCTGCTAGAGCTTAAATCTCCAGATGCTTTCCTAGTGCTTGTATAGCATGTAGTCGTGCGTGTGAGCAATGGCTTGACACACTCATTGGCCAAAATGTGCCTTGTACATTGGACTCATGCTTTGCATCCTCATCTTAATCTGAGTTAGGACCAGCTGTGGCATTTGCAAGTGCCCAATTTCTGTGCTGGTGTGTGGGCCAGGGGCAGCTGCAGCCTTTATTCCTTTTTGGTTTCCATTGCAAACATGCAGATGTAGAAATCTGCAAGGAGGGGCATCTCAGTATCCCCCTGACCACTGCCTCTATGGCGGTGTGGCCACAGTGAGTGTCACAGGGACTTGAGAGGTGTGGTGATGTATAAGGAGGTCTGATGATGTGACAGCCAGGGAGCAAGGGGGGGCTGGATGTGGCACAGGAGTTGTAGCTGGGGTGTGACTTGGCAACAGCAGAGACAAGCATGGATCTCCTGGCTGCCAGCTCTCTGCTACCCATCGCTGCTCGCTCTGAAGGCAGCGCTTTTACGGCAGGATCTGTTTTACAGAATTCAAGCCCAGATCAAGCATTATTAGCTCTGAGAGCACTGTCAGCTGCAGGTCTGGTCTCCAGCAAGCGCTGCTGTGGGCTCTGCACGTGCATCCTGTGGATGAAGGAGTCATTGCTAAACACCAGGCTTTGATGGAGACAGCTTGTCTGCAGAACACAGCCCTCACATCCAGAAAGTGACACATCCAAAAGAGTGCAAACTTCAAACCAAGCATGAAGAGTATTTCAAGCTTTGAGAAGGAGCTGCTGCGTTCCTGGAGGCTCCTGGGGTAGGGATCCCTGATCTGCAACCCACTGACATGGGGCACACACCCTCTCCCCACCTCCTGGTCCTTAGGGAAGAACTAAAACATGTTGATGTTGTTTGCCTTCTATATGGTGATGCCCCTGCTTTTTTGGGGGTCCTTATATCAAAATCCTGCTTTGCTTCCAGTCGCAAGATAACTCTTCCAAGGGAATACAAGGCTAGGAGTAGGTTTTGCTCTGGTTAGTGCTCCAGCTGGAGTCTCTCCCTTGATTTGACAGTTGAAGGCTGTTTTTTTCTGTGCTGGGCATCTTGGTGCTTAATGAACACCTTTCCCAGATCCTAATTGCCTTATAGGAGCTGCTGTGCTCCTTAGAAAACGAGCAGGTATTTCCTAATGAGCAGTCAGGCTCAAGGTGCTCTTAACATGATCTGATGAGCATTTGCTTCTTTGCTCTGATTTACACCTGAGTGAACTCACCTTTTTTTTGGTATTTATGTGTTTAATTTTGGGGAACAGCACTGAAGCAAAGAAATGGGGTGTCTGGAGGTAGGGCCGTGCTCTGGGCTTGTCTGCCCTGGAATAGCAGCCCTGCAGCCCATCCTCACCCATTGTTAGTGCTCAGTATCACCTTCTTTTGGGTGAGTTTCTGGATCTGCATCTGTCATTTCTAAATGCTGTTCTGTTCCCTTTGTATTGTAAAGCTCTGTGGCCACTGGTCAACAAATGCAGTGTTCCCTCTGTGATGTTGCTGATGGAAGAAATTGTGGCTTTAAGGGAAGAGAAGCTCACAGTATGCATTGTGACTTACTGGTGGGGAATTGAGCTCTGAGCAAAGGATGAGCTAAAAATAAAGTGGAAAGATGAAGGAAAGGAGAGATTCCAGTTACTGTTGGAACAGAAGTGAGAGATGGGGGAAGCAGATGGCTGGCTTGCTGCTAGCAAGTTGATCATTCCAGCTGATGTGGGGATGGGCACGCTTAGGTATTGCCAAGGAAACCTGCTTGAGTGTTCATGAAGACAAGGATAATAAAGGATTAGTAGTTCTGCTGGGCTGTGACACAGGGCTGACGGCCTCTTTGTGCCTGGGACGTGAAGCAGTGATCAGGTAAAATACTTCCAAAGTGCTGTAAACTGAGGAGCGCTGCAGCCCTGTTAGTCTGCAGGGCTGTACAGTAGAGGCTCGCTTTCCATTTTAGCAAGGAATAGCCTTGCAGAAAGACAATGCAGCGTGACTGCTTTCTTTCCAGTGAGTCTGCTTGCTTCTCTTGCTGATTTATAGTTAGCTTAGTCAAGAAATTCCTGCATGCCTAGTAAAATGGGTTCATTTTTAACTGCAAGGGAGCATTTGCTTTATATACAGTAGTTTCTTTTTGTGCTTTTGTGAAATAGGCCGTAACAAAGAAATAAATCATCATAGCATTATTAAATTAAAAATAAGCCTCAAAAACCGAGCAGTGCCGCCAGCCAAGGTTAAACTTGGAGCAGGAGATTATAGTTTCATCAGTCCTTCCTCCCGCTCTTTGCTTAATTTGGTACTTAAACGAACTTAATAACCATTTCAAAGATATGTACACCCAGCTGCTTTGGAGAGCAGTCTCCTGGTCCTATTGTTCTTATTCTGGGTCACACACATCGTTAATGTAGTAGAACTGTACTCCTAGATGCCACCGTTTATTTGGATGCAAAAGCATTATGCTTGCTCAGAGCAGGGATTAACATGGAGTTTACCTGTCCTCTCAAATAGGCAGAACAAGGCATTTGGATTCCATGGGCAGATTTTGGGTTGGTTTTTGTTTACTTGCACTTGAAGGGTGCAGAATGACAGCGTTCTTTGGAGGGAAGCTTAGCACCAACAGGCAGCTCAGCGCTTAGCAGTCATAGGGGACACGTTGGCCAAGGGCTCCGGGTTCGCAGTGATGAGCTGTAAGGGATTTAGAGAGATCTGTCCCAGAATGTTTTATTCCTCACAGTCGGTCTAATCCAAGAGACCTGAGCTGGCGTTTCCAGCCGTCTTGCCTTTCAGAAGCATTTTATCCCTTGAAAAGCTCATCTCTAATTACTCTGCACCTCCATTCCTGCCGCTTAAATAAAGGTGGTGATTTTTTTCCTCTCTCGTTTGCTGAAAGTGCGACATGGGGAGATGCTCGAGCACATTCCTCACTGCAGGGCTTGAACAGGAGGGCTGAAGTGGAGCTGAATGTGAGCTCCGTGGCGAGGTACTTTGCTGAACCCTGGCACTGTTTGTAATGGCTTTCGTGCGGCTCCTTTTGCTATTTGTTTGCCTTAATCTCATTCAGTTGTCTGGATGCCATTGCTAAACAAATGAGATGATAATTAGCATAGCAACATCAGAGGAAGTTGATTTTCCATCTATAATAAGGCTGATGATAATTAAACATGCATGACCTCATTGGATTGAATATGAATCAATTAAAATTAAAGCTGGCTGGGAATTATTTTTCTCCCGTGCTATTTTTTTTTGGAGGAAGCAGGAGCAGCACAACGAGTCCTATTGAAATGAGTTGGAGCTGCTTTGCACCCTCAGCGTTTAGAAATGACAACGTTGTGGCGCTTAGTGGATGGATTGCTTGGTGGGACTTCCCCAGCCTGGTGCAAACCTTCATTTCAATGAAGTTTTTTTCACTTTAGGGGGTAAAAAGTGGTAAAAAAAGAAAAGGCTTCATATGTCTCAACCCGGAGCGAATGTGTGTGGATGCTTTCCGCGTGCAGGGAGGCACATTCTGCACTGTGCTGTGGCCAACAGGGCGCATAAATTACCTTTATAACGCGTTTTAATTTCCTGTGCATGAGTGAGCGTCACAATGAAGCGGTTTCTTTTGAAGGGAGGTGATTTATTTAAAGGCAAAGTGGAGGGATGAAATGAGAAGGGAGTTGTTGGCCCATCCGGGAGCTGGTGATGCTCTCCCCTGCACCCACGGGCCTGAGGGGGCTCCCCTGGAGCACAGCTGGGAAGGTGGATTGAGTTCCTTCTTTTTGCCATTCTTATCATTCCCACCCCCAAAATGAAGTTGTGACACTGCAGTTATTGCAGCCAGACCTGCCTACGGCTTTTCTTTTTCCCATTTGTTTGGGGTGTTTTTTTTTTTTAGAGCTGTGACATCTCGTAACTGGCAGCAAGATGCAGCCTGGTTTAGTTCAGCCACTGACCTGGAAAATGGGAAACCAAAGCCTGAGTAGTCCCAGGTCACTGTTTAGCATTTTGGAATATGCTTCCAGGCCCTTCAGTTAGAGCACTTCTAATCTGTATAATTTATTGAACATGAGCAGGGCTTGAAAGCAAAATCCAGCCTCTCTCTTGCTGTGGTGAGGATACACTCTGCTGTTAGGGAAGCTCTGAGGTCAGCTCCTCCTCTGGCTCGTGATGTCCTGGTTGAATTTCCTGAACAGTGAGTTATTCTGTGTGTCTGCTGTGGGATGGGGTCATTTTTTGGTCCTTTTCCACCCTCCCCCAGCAAATAGATGAGTCAGTCCCATTGCATCTCACATCCAGAGCTGAAGAAGATGCTGAAATACTGCTTTTCTCACCTTTCCATAGCATTTTCTTTCAAAGTGATTTTGCTTCTTGGCCACCTTCAGTCTATGGTAACACGTGGTGTGTGTGGTGGGAGGTGGCTGCTTGGAGGATAAATACAAGTCCCTTGTGCTGCCTGGGTTCTGCCAGCTGACTCCAATTGAGACGGGGACATTTATGATCCAGATTCCCAGGTCACAGGCTCATTTCTTGCTGGGTTTGTCTCGTTTGGGTTTCACTGCTGCAGGAATGGCTGACCCAGTGTGACTGCTGTGCTTCCTGTTATCTGTATGGACTTGGCTGAAATTAGAGCGGCTACTGTGTGCAGGCATCAAGGAAACAGGTTATTGCAGATGCAGAAACGACCACCAGCTGAGTGCAGATGAAAGCTCCATCAGATGTTAAATCATTCTGTTTCAAATATGTTATCTTGCCATGTCCCAGCCTCCACCTGCCCGTCTTTCATTTGGGCCTTTTCTGTGCATGGCAGCTCATTCCAATGGCTTTCCAAACAAGAAAGCTCTGTTTGGTGGCTTCTGGGGCGGAGGAGACAGGAGCTGACTCAACTGGAAGAGATCTGCAGTGCAAGTGTTTAGGAGAAGGGAAAAAACGATTTGAGCTTGTAAGCTGAATAAGCTTTGATGCAGGAGGTATGGGGAGACGGTGAGGGCAGCATCATGCCTGGCGTGCTTATGATCAAATGGTGTTTCAAACTTGGAAGAGGAAGTTAAACATGTCCATTTGAAGCGGATATTGATAAAACATAATGAGTTTGATTGGAGTTCAGGGCTTCTTCGGGCTGGAGATGGCAGCCTGATTATAGGACAAGGTTTAGCACCGGGGCCTTTTACTCTTTATTACGGCAAATCTTGGAAACAAACTCTCCCTTTTGCCTTCTAATGGCACTATCAAGGCCAGTAGCAGAAAGGCAGGATGCAAGTGGCTGCTGTTGCCCAAGATGCTATTACAATTAGAGTAGTCCCTGAACCTCATCCAAACTTACAATGTAGTATCAATTCAGGTTAAATTGGGAGACTGAGCAGAAAATTGCTGTCTGGTGTTTTGAGTGTTTTTTTGCATCTTAACATTATCTGATATTGGATCATTATGTACTGATGCAAAATGGCAACAAGTAATAGCGCAGCACTGCAAGTAATGACGCTGGGACGTAAGAGAAGGAAATAGGGAGTGAAATTTAATTCCTGATGTGGTTTCATGAAATAGAAGTCAACTCAGGTACACACTTGTTCAGATTAAATATAATGATCTGTGGCTGCAAGCGAACTCCGAGGGGATTGCATATCTATAAGTTGGGTGAGCAGGGGGAGAGTTGCCATGGAAATACAACCAATGTCGTAGTTGCAGCGCGTTGCAAATGGCTCGTGTGTCATGGCTCATTTTCCAGAGGAAGTGGGGGAAGACCCAGGAATTAAGGAGAAATGTCTTGAAGTGTTTGCGGCAGGACGAGCCTGGGATTGTGCAGGGATGGCATAGCAGGCAAACATCATGGGATGGAGTTTCTGCATTGGGAGGGGGAGGCTGGCAGACTGCCTGCTGCTTCTGGGTGCTTTGCATTATTGCCTCGAGTGGAGGTTTTCTTTTATGTGTACCCTTAGGAAGAAGCTTCTGCACAATGCATTGGGCTTTCCCTCAGTTTTGGCTTTCCAAGCCTTTGGCAGCCCTAATCCTTTCCCCTGACTTTTATTCCTTTAGTCATTTGGTGGCCCTGCCTGTGGCAGGAGAGTTGGAACATGATGATCATAGGGGTCCCTTCCAAACCAGACCACTCTGTGATTCTGTGGCTGCCACAAGGAAACCCCCAGTGTCTGCAGCAGGTTTGTGTGCACACAGTTACCCATTTCCTTGCAAGTTGCTTGCAGTGTGCCCGGTGCTCCAGAAGTATTGTCTGCTCCAGTGCTTTCATTGAGAACTGCTCGCTGTTGTGTGGACTAAAACATCGTCATTGCAAAAAGGGATGGAGCACTGAAGGATAATGGCCTTATTTTTCTGATACGGGGCTGGAATCATTTGTTTACCATCCAGAAACATGCACAAACAGCATGTGTGTTTATAGCCCCTCTTCAGGTAATTGTAGTGTGATTGAGGCTTCTGAAGTAAGAAGCTAACAACAAATCAATGTCTTTACAGTATTGTGACCTGTGTGTATTTAAAGCACTTCCTTTTGCCATAGTGGCTAAATAGAATCAAATGTGTATTTGTAGCCAGGTATGTTGGGATGATGGAGAGTCTGAGGGTTGGATGCCCAGCCCCAGCTGGGTAACCCATCTCTGTGGTATCACAGTCCTGTTGTTGTTGGGCTTCCCATGTGCTCACAAAGCATCGTTTCAAGGCTTCAAAGAGATGGGAAAACTGCCTTGGTGTCTTCGAGGTCATCTCCTGGGTTATAGACTGTGGAGCAGGGAGAACGCACATCTCCCTTTTTAACTCCCATCCACAGCAACTCATTGCTGTGCAGTAGGAGCAGCATCAGAATGGAGGCCTTTATTTCCCCCACCCTAGTGATGATGCTGTCATTTCTGCCAGCTGAAAAATGATTCTGTTTTTGACTAATCCCACCCAGGTGTAACCAAGGGGCAGATCTCCCAGACCTGCAGCAGCTCCGGAGTCTACTTTATTTTCTGAAGCTATTCTCCTTAAAATTAAGAGTAATTTCTCTTTTCCTCTTGATGTATTTCATTTAGCAGCAAAGAAAGGCTGCAGAAGAAAATTGAGCAGAGTTTCCCCTGAATTCAAAAACACCGTAGTGATAAATATGGTTCTAAATAAACCTCCTTGTAGTCACAAATCAATTAATCTTTTTTTGCCCTTACGCTCCATCCTAAGGATTTACTTTCTCATTGAGCTCTTGCGAGCTTGTGCAGTACACCTAATTCTTCACCTGGATAAATAACTAGTGGCATTTTTATTCTAAAGCAAACTGGCTTTATCTTTTTTGCTGTGTACAAGCAAATGGAAAATAACCTTCATTTATTTTTATATATGTTTTTTAATTTACTTATTTATTTATTTTTCCCCAGAGCAACCCCTTGTGATTTGTGGCTTAGAATAAACAGGAGTTCAGGGCCCAGCTCTCAGCAGCAGCACACTTGTCTTCTGAAGTCAAGGGGTGGCATCACTCTGCTTTAGCCCCTTGGTCAGCAAACATTCCTTATGTAATGGCACACTATGGGTTCAGATGGCAAGAGCTGTCCCACTGATGTGGATAAGGCAGGAGCACAGATTGTGGCACCACTTGCTTTTAGCCTTACAGAAATATTGCTAAGAGGATGTGGCACAGGAGCGGGAAGCTGGAATTTGGATTGCAGAGTTTTCCTTTCATCCCTTGTAGATGCCAAATGTTGATGAGTTCTGAAATCCTGAGCAACGGAGGTATTTAAAGTCTCTGACAGGCTCTTCTGCTCTAAAAGATTTTCTCTCATTAACAGCCAACATCAAGGATGCTCCTTGAAAAGCAGAATCTTCCCTGTATATAAGTACAGTGGCCCATTAAATACCTTGTTTCGTTTGTATCCCGTGGTTGATGAGGACAGGATTTTCGTTCTGGGCTTTAGTGGGAGAGGCAAAAAAAGGCAAGGGAATAGTAATTAATTGCAAACTGTCTCTTTCAGAAGTGGTGCGAAGTGTTAGCTGCTGTAAGCCATCTTTGTGCAAAGCGCCGTGTGTTAGATCTCCAGCTGGTGAAAAAGGGGGTTTTCCACCCCAGGGTCTGGCTTATTAGATTTAACCAGCAGATGGTAGTGCCCGTTTGCTGTTAGACGTGGTGAAGAACGAGGTGGAAGTGGAAGGAGGCAATGGGATGCTGGCTGGGCTGTCTTTTCTGTCTCAAAGAAGTATCCTGCTAACAGCAATGTGAGTCACGTGAGCTGAGGTTATTTTACAGTAACATGGAGCTGACTTGAAACAACAACGTGAACAGCTACAAACATTGGCTGCATTAAACCAGTGGCAAATGGTTCAAAAGAAGCATCCCATTGGCTTCATATGTGGTTGCAGTTTAATTTATTGATGGGGCTGCCTTTATCCTCATTATGACCAACTAAATCTCATTCTGGTCAGGAAGATTCCACTTTTCTCTTTTTTCCACTATTTTTTTTCCCCCTTTTTCATCTTTTTCTATTTATTTCTATTTTTGCCCTGGGGGAGGAGGGAGGGGCATTCAGAATCAGCTCCCATTTACAATGCATGCCTTGGTTTTTCTCTCCTTGACCTGCTGAGACTCTGGTGGGTGTTTTTTCTCTGTCACAGTACTTCCCATAGAGATTGCAAACAAGATTAAGCTTTTAATAGACACAGACCAAATAAGCAGAAGCAGCGGTCCCTCATGCAGTGGCCTTGAAGTCTGAATAGGGAAGGAAAGGTGTTTACAGGTAGAGTGAAGCTTGGGAGGCGTAAGTAGCTCACTCAAGGCCACGCATCAAGCTATGGGGAGGACAGGAGCAGAGTCATAGGCTTGTACCTTGGGGCTAAAGCACTAATTCATATCATCTGTTTGTTTACTGTGTCTGTGCCCACAATAGAAAGGAGAAAACGAGCAGTTTTGTTGTGAGGAAAGTGCATGGTATTACGTGTTATTCCATGAGAAATCTGCCAGGGCCCAGCCCCAAATGCACCAAAACCATCAGGGAAGAAACCTGGAAATGCAGCTTGCTACCAGCATCTGTTTGTCTGGTTTGGTGAAAGGAGCCGCCTGCTGCACTAAGGATTGACAGCTGATTAATCACTTGGTAGCGATAATGTCTTGCTGTTAACAACGAACCTTCCCTGCAGTATTAGGAAAGCTAATGGGAATGCAGAACCATTTTCCTCATTTCTCACAGCTGTAGGAAAAAGGAAGGGATCCTCCCCAGCTGGATGAGGTGCAGGATTGTAGGCATCCAGGTCACCTTTGAAGATTGGATTTTGGTTCTGAAGACCTCTTAAGCACCGCTGAGTGACTTGGATCAAAGTAGCAGTTGGGTTCTTAGGATACAATTCCTATTTGTTGTATTTCACAGTATTTTAGCTCACAATAAGCTGTTATTCACTGCAAATGAAAACATTTGCAGCAGTTGATGAAGGCCAAGTATTTGGTGGATTCATTTGGGTCTGCTGATGGTTCTGGTGAATGAACTCCCCAACTACTTGAAGCTTCAACCTGTACCTCTTGTTTTCTTACCAAGACTCGTATTTTCTCATCCGACATGTGGCTTTCTCTGAATGCTGCTGAATATTCAGCCTGTGAAACAAGAGAGGGGAAATAAGTGAGGCAGTGAAGCTGAAAACGCATCTTGACAAGAACAGGGAATGCTAAACTCTCCCAGCAGTAGAGCTGGGATGCTGATGGACAAAAGGAGTGGGGAATCCTCACTGCTCAGGAGATTCGCTCTGTGGGCGCATCTCGAAACATTGCTAATAAGTGACACCTGGCAACATTTGCCCCTTTGAGCAATAATGAAGGTGAGACATTTATCTCTTTCCTGAGATTTCATCAGAGAAATGGATGAGTTCTGAATGACTCGCCATATGTTTCACATTCGGGCATCAGGCTTGCACTTCTCCTTTGCCTTTGGGGACTGGAGTGATGGAGGAAAGCAGTATGTCAAACCTGGCTAACGTAATCTTCCTCCTTTGCTCAGCAACTTTAAAACACTAATGTTTAATGCAGTGTCTTCCTTTCCTTCTGCTGCTATTCCCCTCAGACTTCTCCACTCACTTGTGCTGTCAGCATCTTTTGCTCCCCGTCACATATGGTGTGCGTCGTTTCCTATGTATTAAAACCTGAAACCAAGAAACATCCAGTGTTCTGAAAAAAAGCATAACGATGAAATCAGAAACACCAAAATGTGAAGGCAACTGAAAGGGAAGGGAATTTCTATCCAGGAAATAACAGAGTAATCTGTCTGTTGCATTGGTAAGCAGTAGGGAGCTCTTTGGAGAGATGTGTATTTAATCATGATAACTTTTTTGGATGGGGGACAGAAGATAGCAACCTAGGGGTTATTTGAGTTTTTAGTGTATAATGCCCCTAACCAGAAAGCTCCTAAAAATATTGGGTCTGAGATCTGCTCAGTCTTATTATTGTCATTACCATTATTTGAAGGCTTTTGAGTTCAGCAGATATATCTTACATGGTTCCGACATATGGCCTTAGTAAATGATTGCCCTATTTATATCCCTGGAGTTTTGTCAAGCATCTGCTCCGAGCTCAGTGTGGCAAGCATGAAATTCTTGGTCCCCCAAATGCGGTGTGTGTAGCGCGTGGATCTGCTAAAAAGGCAGATGTGGTTTTTAGGTCAGTCGTCTGGAGGAGGCAGTTTCATACAGTCACGTTGACAGTGGCCCATTTATTGAAAAGTGTTTTCTTTTAATCCCAGGAGTGGAGTCTGGATCATCTTTACATGGTCCTGTGGTGTCAAGGGGAATGGTGGACTCTTTCTCCCAAAGCCGTAGTGAGTTTATTGGCTGTGTGTGACCCTGGATACAGCTTGCCTTGATGTGGGCTGAATTGGTTTGCAGTGTCTGCCTTGTTACACCCGTTGACAGTCGCTAGCTTTGAGCAAGCATGCTGGAGTGATTGCTGCTGTGTTAATTCACATGGAATGGGAAACGGTATCAAAGAAAAGCAGAGATGACGTGTGATCGGAGTGGCGTTGAGCTCTTGAATAAATCTCATGAGCATAAATGCAGTTCCTGGTGCAGATTGCCCCCGTTCATCTGAAATGTGCTTTCTTTTCAGTTCACTCATGCATGGAGCAGCTCCAGTGCTGGTTGGAAATGTCAGAAGTCAGAAATGTGATGCCAGGTTTTTGTTGAAATGTTGCATTTAATGGAGACTGAAGGGAAGTTCCAAGAAAACAGCACTGGAAAATACGTTCTCTCTGTCACTTTATGACCCACCATAACTGGGGCGTTGAGGGCATTATAAGGGCTAATGCATTGAAAAATAAATAGGAAAATTAATTGCCTACGTCATGGAGGCCTCGACTTAGTAACTTTTCATTCTTTTCTCCGTTGCCTGGCTCTGCAGAACTGAGACAATGGGAGAAATAAGTTGAAGGAATATTAGCGGTGTGATGGCGGTACTCACGTTCCATTAAGAAATACCGAGTAATTTAAAACCCCTCTCCTAGGCACAGGAGATGCAGAGCAGATGTTGAACAGTGAAGTGGAGGGAGCGTGCTTTCATCTCTTCTGCAGGATGTTATTTCCCGAAAGCAGAAGTGTCATTGTTATCATTCAAAGCCTCTCGGGGTGCATCACATACAAACTTTACTAATAGAGGGCTTCAAATAGATGCTGGTATTGTAAATGCTATTCTGGGCTCCCTGTTGTTGATGGAAAGAACTCTTATACCACTGGTCTTATTCTTTTCCGAAACTCCGTATTAAAGTGCTTTCCATCTTTGTGGAAGTGAGAATATCTTGTTTGGGAAATAAAACCAAATGACTGTGGTTGTGTTGTGAAGTGATGCTCGGGTAGAAGTACGTCTGTATCGGTACATAATGCTGAGATCCTTTAAATAAAGAACGCCACCAGAGATCCTTAATGGAGCTTGAGGCTGAAGAGGTTGGTGAGAGGTTTGTGTTGGCTTCGTTGCAGAAGGCAGCATCCTCTTTTAGCCCAACTAATCGCCATTTCCCATAGCAGTGTCTTGTTGATTGTTTGTATTGTCTAAGTGGGCAGCTGATAAAACTATACGAAATGGGGAAGCAGCTGGTGTTTAATTGCTGTGTTCCTTATATAGAGGCTTGGCCACGCTCTGGTCTCTCTTTCACTGGGCTCAATCCGGAGTCAGCCCTTTGCTGGAGCTTTGCTGGGTTTGGGTAACTGAAAACATGAATTTGTGTCATGGGTTCCTGCTTTAATTAAAACCTGCTGCTGGCTGGAAGAGCTGGGGCAGACACAGGACTCTGCTTTTGGACGTGGCTACCAAACCACTCTGTCAAAATCCTGAAGATCGTGGCTAAAACCCTTTCTCCTACTCAAACCAATTGCCAAATTCTGTCTTCTCTCTTGAGTCAGGGCTTTTCATTTGTTGAAGGAGGGTGTCAAGATTTAGTCCTGGTGGTATTTGTTGTGGCAGCAGCTCTGCTGCAGGCTGTGCTCTGCAGGAGCAGCCTGCCTTGCCTGTTCTTATCTCCATATATCTGAGGTACAGCTCCTATGCTCTGCTTCAGTGGGCAGAGAAATTCCCCTTCTCTCTTGGAGGGAGTGAGCTTCCAAAACAGGATGGAGGTTAGATCTCCAGCCTCCTTCCAGTCTGGATGCATTTCGTTTTGGCAGAGATTTTTCTGGAGAAACAAAGGAGTTTTGGAGTCTGGAGAAACTTGCGCTCAGATGTGCTGCTGTGAGCTCAGAGATGTTCACGTGGGAACTGAATCTGCTGCTGCTCCCAGGGTGTAAACAGGCTGCAGTCGGCAGCTGTTGCTTAAAGGTGCCTCACTGTAAGCAGGAGTCGTGCACCAAACAAGATGCTCTCCATGCATCCTGTTTGTGCAGCATCTCTGCCCACACTGACATTCAGGGAGGTAATGGGATTTCAGGTGCTCCCTTGTTGGAAAGGTTGAGGTGCTGGATTCGTGCCGTGCTGACTACAGAGCCCCAGGGACATTTCTCCATAAAGGCCTTATTTCCTAGTGCACGCTGTTTCATGGAGCAGCAGGATCAGGGTTTGCTGCTCTCTAACCCATCTCAGTAACACTGAGCAGCGATGGATGCTGCCTCTCCTCCCAGGCTGGGAGCTGACCTTCCTTGGAAGGCGCTGTGTGTTAATTCTCCAGTCAGAATGGTCTAAATAAAGCAAAAAGGAGAAGCTGGAGCAGAAGAGTTCCAAGTTAGCATGAAAGTAATCTCATTATAACACGCAGGACACAGAGAGCTGGGTGGGATGAGGAAGCTCTGCCTTGTTAGCAGGCATGCAGGGCTCTGAGCCTTGGCACTGGCCTCTCTGCCCTGTTTAGTTTCAGCTTCCTTTAAAATTCCTGCTGTTAATCCACTTTGCTCACCCGGGAGCCAGAGGCCTTCCTGCTATTCTCTGTCAAATTAAATTAATGGGGAGGGGAAAAAAAAAACAAACCCAACAAAACAAAAACTAACACAGATGCTTTAAATCCCAGGCTAATGCTGCTGAGTTCTGGACCTTGCATCCTCTCAGTGTGGTTCAAATGCAGCCCTGGAGACTCTGGGGCACGTGGAAAGGCAACATGCAGCAATAGCTGTGCTCCAGCAGGGCTGGATTTTCATTTAGCTCTGGGAGGTGAGATGTGGGATGAAGCCCTGGATTTGTTTGTGATCTCTGCAAATGTGCATGGATGTGAGCAGGCCGATTTGCTGCAGGCAGTGCTCAGGAGTTGTTTGTTGGGTACATCGAGTGCATGGATCAGATTTTGCTGTGCAGAAAAATTGTTGGGAAGCTCCTATGTGTGAGAGAGGGTGCTGCCCTGCAAACCGCCTGGGAGGGCTGGGATGGGAACTCGGTGCTTGCAGTTCAGGACTTGGACGTTTTGGGGGTGATTGGAGGTTTTCTTTGAAGATAACTTCAGGCTCTTAACTCTTCACAGGCAGCATGGGAACTGGAGAACGTAAATCACCTTGCTCATGGACACTCAGTGGCCGGAGCTCCTGCAGATGCTGAAGGGCAGAGCTGTTGTGTCCTACAGACACAGATGCCATTTTTGTACAGGGAATGATTAAGGCAAAGGTTGCAACTGCCTCAGCTTGGCGCCGGCCATCTGCCTCTATTTTTATTTGGCTTGTTGTATTTTCAAGTGTGGAGAAGAGCCAAGGTGAGGGAAATGGGCTTTTGGCTGTAGCTGAATGTAAGAAGCTAAAATGCATTTCTTTGGTAGGCAGCTCAGCCCTCCTCGTGGTGTCATGGCATGAGTAGCCACGAAAGGAAAGGAAGCTCTCTCAGGCTCCAGATTTAGGGCTGAAGTTTCATGGTATGGGTGGGATTACTGAAAATTGAAGCTGTATGTGTGTATTTGCTTGCTCTCTTAATAGCTGTTAGGGGATGGGAAGTTCTACAGAAGGTCCGGATGGAAGTGTTTTCATGAGTACTAATGACAACAAGCTGCTTTGGGTCTCAATGAAGTGCCGAGCAGGAGGGAAGTGGGGATCTGGAGCTGTTGGAGCTACTCATGGTCAGTGCCAAGGACGTGCTTAGGGCTTTTGCTCCATTGGAGCCTACACAAGGACCAAAAGTAAGCAGCAATCCTATGGAAAATACGTGCTCTGGGCTTCATTCACTTAGCCATCTTCTAATTGAAAACATATTACTGAAGTCAAGACGGCTTGCACGAAGACCAGAGTCTTTATTTCTGCTCTTTGAAAATTGCTAGGCAAAAATCACTGAACTACATTGTGAACATCAATGAGGGTTTAAATGCTTTTCTTCATTCAGCTTAAATTCTTCTGCCATCCCCAATTTAATCTACGAAATGTCAAAATATCAGATCTGTTCCTCTCAGTGGAAGCAGGGACAGTAGAGCTGCCCATCAGTAAGGAGGTTATTCAGTATAGCATCAATGTTGAAGTGTTTGGATGAATTTTCACGTACCGATTAGGAACCTTTTCATTGCAGCACTTGTCCTTTGTAGGTTACACGCAGGTTACCCCACTGCTTCAAAAGCATTTGGTTTTGCTGTTTGCTTCATGCT
Source organism: Excalfactoria chinensis (assembly GCF_039878825.1). Classification (NCBI taxonomy): domain Eukaryota; kingdom Metazoa; phylum Chordata; class Aves; order Galliformes; family Phasianidae; genus Excalfactoria; species Excalfactoria chinensis. The sequence goes on along the minus strand of NC_092843.1, from coordinate 829,262 downwards.
GTTGATTGCCCTTCTAATATGGCAGCAGCCTCCTTCCTCACCTGCTGAAGGAAGAGGTCTGGCAGCCAAATAGGGGGTTAAAGCTTTCCTTTCTTCTCCTGCATTTCTGTGGTCCTTCCTCAGACTGTTGAATTCCACATGTTTTCTTTCTGATTAAAAGAAAAATCAGAGTGAGAGTGCTTTGGGCTCTTCTGGCATGTGGTGCTCTATATAAAGAGAGGGAATAATTCTTGCTCCATGTGATAAAACTGGCAGCAATTCCTAGCACATGCCTTTAGATTTTGTCTTTCCTTCCTGCTGTTAATCTTGCACAGGCAAGAAGCCTCTGCAAAGATGCTTTAAAACTGCAGTTGAACTTGATACCCATTTCTCCAGCAATCAGCTGTGTGGATCAGAAGGCACGAAGCGCATCCTGACAGTGTGAACTCACTGCAGCTCTCGGTTTGGTTCAGCAGTCTTTGGTTGGATTCCTATTGGGTTTGCAAGACTTCTCAGACAATCTGCTGATAAAGCTTCCCTTCTCGTCTGACTTCCTTTCCAGCAGTTCAGATGCTAACATCCACTCCTCCAGCTTTTTTTTCCAGACCGTGGATTCAATCACCAAGTCTTGATTTGTTTCAAGCCTGCGTTGTGCTGGAGGACTGCCAGGGCAAACTGCAGATCCTGTCTGCAAGGAGGAGAGAAGGTTCTGGGGGGGACCCTATAATGGCCTTCCAGGACCTGAAAGGAAGGATACACCTTCCAGGGCACCAAACAAACATTCGTGTTTATGTATTCTTATGTATTCAAACATACGATGTTATGTATTCTTCAGGACAGCAGTCTGAAGGGGAAGGACTTGTGTTCTGTGTTTAATTTACGTCCTGAGGATGTCTACTTCAAATGAGCTCCCACCATGTTTTGAGTTAAGCGTACAGGCAAGATCTTGGCTCGTGGTCAGGTCCGGTTCTTCTTCGGCTGATGCTGATTTTACACATGGCTGAGCCCATTCATCCCATTTTGCACAGATACCTAATTACCAGGAGCCAGAGAGTGCAAGCTGGCTGATGATGTGTGCTGCCTTTTATGCGAGCAACACATAATTCAAGCGCTTCTATTTTTTAGATACATTGAAGGTGAACTTTTGCCACCAAGGAGCTGCACGAACCCAGATGTTCCATGCAGAAAAGAAAAAGCAGTGTGGTTGGGATTTTGGATTAACTGGCTCTGATTTCAATGCAGTGCATTGCTTTCATTGCTTTCTCTGTGGTCTGTGCTGCCTCATGCCACCGTGCTCTTGCTTCAGTTGTGGTCCCCAGCTCGTGTACAGGTATGGGAGGAGATGTCTGGAGCCTTAACATTTTCACAGATCATTCGGGGGTGATAAAGGCAGCTGGGGATTGAAAGAGATTTCTGCTTTTGTAACTGATGGCCCCGAGTTGCCTGGCCCTTAAGCAAGCAGTTTGGTTAAATCCCTTTGTAAGCGTGGGGACATCTGATTTCTGAATGGCTAGATCTGCTCTAATCCAAATGGGGGTGAGTCCAAAACTGCCTCCGCACCTCTGAATTTCCTCACCTGGCAATCATTTTTCCTGACCTTGCTTTTCCATTTTGATACAGTTCTTCCCGTATTCATTTTTCTTTTCTATCTGCTTCACTCGGTGTTTAAAATAAACCCCCGGCGCTTGAGAGATGAGAATGACATTTACTATTAAATGCTGGAGGCACAAAATGTATCTGTTATGTTTCTTAGGAATTGTGCTTCTGTGCCGTGGATGCGTGAAGGGTAAGTTAAACCTGAGAGCTGCCCTCCCTGCGAATGGGCTCCTATCAAATACTTGTCAAAATAAACGCGTTACTCAGCTCCTTTGAGGTGCTTACAGGGCTATTTCAGCGCACTCTCATTTACCCACAAAGTGAAACTGCTCCATCTGTCAATAACCATTATTCATGTCCCTATTCTTAGTAGCAGCCTGTAGCGAATGTAAACACGTTTACCTGAATTCCGTCCGCAGAAATATCTGTGAAATTCCCAATAACGTCTGTCTCCTGAATCTTTAACTTCAGTATCCATTACGGCGGTACATCAGAAAGCAACAAGGGCCCGAGCAGAACTAATTTGTCATGAAGAGCTCCATCATCAGCCAATGAAGACTTTGCACAGTGCCTTTAGTTTAGCATTTAGGAGGAATTGAGGTTTAGGAGATACTTTGGAGTGCCTGGAGGAAATCAGGGCCATTTCTTGATGAGGCTCCATTGAGATGGATTAGTGGTTGGATGAAATAACCTTAGTGGTCTTTTCCACCCTTACTGATTGTGTGATTCTGTGCTATTTCAGACTCAAAAGGAGGAGGTTTGCTCTTGAATGATGCTCACATCCACACCCTATAAGCCCAGATTTCGTACCGTCACCGCTTTATCTCAGTTTTCCTGTAGGACTGCAGTTTCTTCTGCTATCTGCATACATGCCGATCAGTGCAGATGTTCTTTGTGTAATAGATAGGGTGGTGGCACAGCCTCCTGCAGCTGTGGTTGGGAAGAAAGCGGCTGTGGCTCATGTTTCTGTGCTGAGCTCATTCCTCTTGTTGCCTCTGCATTAGGAGCAGCTGAGCATAGAGCCCCTGGGGAGGGTTTGCTAAGACATGGGAGCCCAGTAAATTAATTGGGGTGTGCTGATTCTGCCATTCTTGGTCATAGGCCAGGACACAACATGCTGCAGAAGTCCTGCTGTGGGTACTGAAGGACTCAGTTTGGCAGCTCAGACCTCCAGCCCTGATCCTTCAGTCCCAGGCACATCCTGCTGCTGAGCTGGGCTGGGAGCTGTGGCTCAGCCAAGGTGAGAGATGGGTTTACCTGTGCATTTTGTTCTCTGCAGCCTGGAGAAGAGAAACACAAGTGAACGTCAGCTGCTTTGCTGCCCTTGAGAAAAAGTATATTCACATTAAAAAAGAAAAGTAAATAACACGTTCCTGTTAAGTGCCTGTTAGTTATACATATTACATCTAAAAGTAATTATCATTTAATTAGCAGTTTAGCAACAGTGGAAGGAGATGAAGTCACAGTTGCATTGCATTTATTACCAATAGCAAGCAAAGGGCTGTGGTCCCATTTGAAAGCAGCTGGGATTAGGATAGGTATCATATGAAGTGAGCATGGGCAAGCAGGCCTGCGGCCTCTGCCCTCCGTCCTGGCTGCTATTAAGGGTAAACATTTGGTTTTTTATTATTATTTTGTATTTTTTTACTTCTCCTGCAGCTGTTTTGTTATATTTTGTTGCAGTAACTCAGGGGTCGGAAGTGCTGAAAGATCAGGTTGGAGGAAATAACAACAAAAAAAGCTTTCAGCTTCACGCAGGTGGAGTCCCAGCATTGTGTGCCCTCCTGCCAGTGGGGTTTTGGAAGCAGTGCAAATGCAAATCCTTATGTCTGGAGCTGTCTATAAAGCATTGTCTCCTTGAAGAACTGGCAAACAGTTTAAAGGTGTTCGATGCCTCTCTCTGTGTGTTAAATCCGAGCATCCTGGACAACTGATGAAGGCATCTCCTGTTCTGCTCTGCTCGACGAGGTGGATTTCGGTCACTGCCAATTAGCAGGGAGGAGGTTTGAGTCTTCTTCAGGTGAAACTTTGAAGCCAGTTCCTGACGTTGCCCCAGGGAGTGCTGCTTCTAGCCTAGAATAACTAGGTCTGATTTGCATATATAAACACTAACCTTTTAATGAAAAGTTCACGTGAGACTGAAAACTCCCGAATAAGCTGTTCAGGAGGGCACTTCCCACTTGCATTGAAAAGGTGACTGATAGTCAATAACAGGAAAGGACCGTGACCTTCTGCTGATGAATCTTTAAAAGGTGTGCGCTCGCCATCCATACCTTGTGTTAAATAGGAGCAGCTTTCCCATGTGCAGCGTGGGGATGCACAGCAGGGGTAAGAGCTATGATTTGCTTTCACCTCCCAGCTCAGCTGAAAACTGAGAGCTGCTTTATTTGGTGCAATTTTATTTCATGTTGGTTGGCAAGGTTTAACTGAAGGAGATACAGACTCTGTTTTCCTATTGCAGACAAGGCTTTGTGGCTGAGCACCTGGATTTCTCATTGAATAGTTGAGTTGGAAGGGAGCTGCGAGGATGAAGCCCAACTTTGGGCCCCACACTTGGACCACCCGAAACTGAAACCCTGTGCCTGAGAGCATTATCCAAACACTTCTGAAACTGTAGGATGCTTAGGGATGCCCTGGAGTGCCTGTCCCATGGCCACCACCATGGCCACTGCTTTTGTGGCTTCTCCAATGGAAAAGCTCTCTCCAAATTTTATTATCTGATGCTCCCACCATGGAGGGTCTGGCTTTGTCTTCAAGGCACCTGTTGGTCCTTCTCACCATCCTACTAACAAACCTGCTAAATGTTAGAGTGTGGCTTCCCAGTTAGTTCTGGCTGTAGTGGCTGCACAGCAGTTAGGGAGCTGTTTTGTCTCTGCAAGTAAAACAAACGAGCAGTTCCAAGATGTGATTTGAGTTGAAGACCTTCAGGGGACCAGTCACGTAGGAAAGTAGAACCAGGTTAACTAGAAACTGTGCTTTTTGACTTTTCTTCCGTGCTAATCTGTGCCCTCCTTTGTATTCCATGTTGATATGCAATAGCTTTCCAGACAGGAAAGTATCTTTCTTGCTATTTTTGTACATATTTTTCAGTGACCTCCAACCTGAGCCGGTGTATGTATGAGAATCATGCTCTGTTTTATCTCAGCCTCCAACTCTGAGCCCGTGTGGCCTTTCCTTTGTGTCTGTCCCTACTAAATCACTTTGAGGGATTACTGTTATTTCCCCCAGTTTTACTCTTGTGGATAAATGGGTGACCATTAGGGTCAGCACCCCAGCATACCAACGTTTGCTTGCATGCAGTTGTGCTACAGTGCCTTGTGGGACCTTCTTTCCCCACGTTCTGGGCAGGCACTGTGGCTCATCACTGCAGGCCAGGGGCTCTCCAAGTGGGTAAGGCTGGTTTTCCCCATGAGTGCTTCTGTCTCCGGGAATAGCTCTGCAGCTGCCATTAAGCCAGCTACAAAGGAGAACCATCTTTTCAGTTTATCTCAAGGGAGAAGTCTGTAATTGCAATTGCATATCAGCATAGCACCATTGATGCAGGTCCGGGGAGTTCTTTGGGGATGGAACTGCAGATCAGCTGGTAAAATACAGTTGGGGGCTGTTACTGCCTGCACATGCACATTTTGACTGTCTTAGCAGCACAGATGTTTGCATGGAATGCCTTGCTAGAAGCGCTGGAGGAAATGGGAGCACGGAGTTGGACTTTCTGGCATCCTGTAATCTGAAGTGTTGGGCCAACCTGGGTTTTTGCACAATAGGCAAGGACAGAAAACGCTTTTAGGTAATGACCTTGGCAGCAGTTTTTAATGCAGCAGGTGAAATTTTTCGATTAGGTTGGAGTCCAGAAGCTTGGATGGGTAATATAAATCTGCTTTACATTCGCACGCCATATCTTAACACACCACAGGCACTATCAGGGCCTGCACATGGCTTTCATTGCTGCTGGTGGCCTAAAGCAGGACTTGAAGCAGCAGACTGTGTGGTTTCTTACTTGTAAGGTTGTTAGCTGCCAGTGCAGTTGACTTCAGGTAAGTTTGGTTTGGGAGGGGTCTGGCAATGCATGACAACAGTGGTAGTTAATTCAGCAGATCCAATGCAGAAGTTACCCAAGTGATTTATAAATGCTACTTCTGAAGGCCATGTAGGTATTGGGCTCATCTGGTAGATGAGATACAGAGAGGCTGAGCGCCTTGTCTGAGGTCCTGGGTGAGTCATTTCTCGACGTGGGAATGGGAGCAGCCGTACAGCAGCAACAAAGTCAGATGGATCTCAGGCAAGGTGACATGGCAGACAGAACAGATATTTCCAAAAACGCATCATTTTCACAGCTTCTGTGTCATTAAAAGTTAAAGTCGTATTCATCCCCTGTAAATGCAGAGAAGGCATTTACTCCAGCATCTCTTTTATGTGATATCTCTTTATTTTTAATTTGTTCCACAGACTCCATAGTACTTAGCAACAGCGGGAAAATAAACCCATTTGAAACAGGCAATTAAACAAGGTCACTGGGGCAGGGAAGCTAGAATTATTCAAGAAACAACTATTGCAGATGCCATCCTGGGGATGATATTAAGCAAGGTACGCTGCTGTGGGCTAAAATGCCTTTCCTTCCTAGAAATTTTATTGCATTCTCTTGAAAGACATCCAGCTTTTATCAGCCCACACCATTACACAGGCACTGAGGGGAAGCTGAGAGCCTGGCTCCTGCCTCACTCGGTAAGTGCACGTAGAAGCCCCTCTGTGGGAGGCAGAAGCAATATATATTTCTGCTTCCAAGAGGCACTTCATCCGTGACATTGGGGCTGCTGGGATGGGCATCTCGTGCACTGTTGGTGATGGCTTCCTGCAGCTGCCCTGGTGCTCCAGCACCTTTGTTACTGCAGACTTCTGGAATTGATGACCTGAAGTTTGTTATTAAAGCAGATCCTGGTCTCAGCCTTCCTGCACCTGTGTGACCACCAATTCTGTTTTTTTTTTAGTATCTTTTTTTCTACATATTTTATAATTTGCGCTTTATCATAAAATTGGAAGCAAGATTTGATTGTGTAGAAAAATTAATTTCCTTGAATTGAAGAAGCAATCGGGCTTGAGGCTTCTTAATCATCGGATGGTAACTGCGTGCTAAAGAAAGGAAGACCATTCCCGTAACTTAATAGACTGGGATAAATGTTTCCCCCCGTATCTTCTTCATCTTTATTTAGAGATTCATGCTGAGGATATTTCATAAAAGCTGCTCTTCTTGACCTTCCATCACTTGCAGTACAGAGGAGCCAACAGAAATAATGGCAAGGATCTGACGCTGTGGATTTCTGGATGCGAAACCAACATTTGTGCTGAACGTTTCTGTTCATCCTTTTCTGCCAAATTCTGCTTTTCCTCCCTCATTAAAGAGAGCGCAGCTATTGGGACGAGCAAATGCATTGAGCTGAGCTGAGCTGTGTGATTTTTAAAACCAAACTGTGTTAATGCTTTTAATTAAGGGGCAGAAGAACAAGAGGCTTTATCAGCTCTTTGTCTGCAGGCCGTAATTTGGTGGCGGATGGGCTATCCGTTATTGTAAGCGTCCACCTTTTTGAAGGATTTGCTGCCAAATCAAATGGTGTTTTTATTTAAATAGTTGAGCGTCGCTTGATTCTCATTTATTTAATATGGAGGCATTGTTACAAAGAAGAATGTAGCACTTAATTTGTATTGCTTGAGGGAGCAAGCTTTGCTTGCTTTGTGTGAGGTCTTTCTGTCCTCTGCCTCTGTTCCCCATGGGCTGGGTTGAGGCTGCTCTGTATAAAACCAGAACAACTTCTGTTTAATTGCAGCAGGTGATCTAGGAGAACGGAGCTATTAGATTGGGCATCTCTAATGTGCTTACCATTTCAGAAAGAATTGGTTCTAGTAATGGCAGCTCGCTACAAATAAAGCAGGAAAATGGAAATCTTAAGTGCTTGAATGGCAGCGCATCGTGAAGCATTACATTGCTTATGGGGAGGAAGAGTGAGCTGGCTGTCAGGGACAAAATCTATTGGAAAAACCCCTCTGATGGATTCTGATGCTGACTCATTTAATATGGCAGCAGCATTCAGCTGCTCTACCGGTCTATTAAAAGTATTAAAATGCCTATAAATAATAATACTTAAGTGGCTTTAGCTCTCCATCCGTGGCTCCTCTGGCAGACGTGGGTATGTTGTGAGGTGTGGATGGCAGGGCCTGATCCTGTGAGCCACATTTGGGTACATTTGAGGATGTTTTCCTCATCTGCAGTTGCTGCTTGCTTGGCTCAGCCTTCAGTGTGCTCCACAGCACAGATTGCCCATGAGCTGTGCTTCGAGCCAGGGAGGCTGGGAGGCTGTCTTTAAAATCTAACATCTTGTTTCCCCTTTTCTACCTCAAAACCAAGTTTCCTCCAGAAATTGTGCTTTTCTAAGTGAATGCAGTTTCCAGACGTGTGCAACCCCTTACCATGCAGGCCTTCTCCAGGTCACACGAGGTCCTCAGGCCGTAGAGGTGGTGGCCCAGCTGTCCTCTATGGTCCTCCCTGCTCAAAGCATCATCGTTTTCTTTGCTTGGTGTGGGCAGGAGGGATCCTGAGCAAATGGCAGAACCTTGGCAAGCCTTAACCTGGAGAATTCCTCATCTCCTCCCTGCTGATCCCTCCAATTGGATACTTGTGTCGCTTTTTCTTTAGAGCATGGTTTCAAACGAAAGCAAGTTAAAGGAGCAAATGGTTTTTATATTTCTATTTTAATGCAGAAAATATCCTGGGGGGTAAGCTGTCTGCATTCCATAACCACAACAGATTAGTGTATCCCCAAGCAGCGAGGGCATAATGATACGGTTTTGTTCGGTGCCGTGCTCTGTAGCAAAGTGTAATTTTACGGACGGGGTCACAAGTGTTTAACCACTCACAAAATGCCCCCAAACGTGATCTCAGCTTGCAGAGATGAGAACAGCATCCTCCTCTCAGGGAAGCTCTTTCAGATGGAGATGGAGATGCAATCCAGCATTTTGCAAAGCAACGAGGGAGGGCTGGTTTCTGGGCAAGTGGCAGCAGGGGTGCTTAGTAAACACCGCTATCTATCCTGTCCTTGAAATTGCATGGTTATTATAAATTAACCCCTGACACTGAGTTTTCCCTCTATCTTTCTGCTGCTACGCTGATGTCATTGGTATTGGTAGGACCTCTCCTGTTTTTTTGGTCGTGTTGCTCATGTTTCTGTTGTTCTTTGTTTCATACAGGACGCCAGCGATGATCGGTTGCTCCTTTGTTGTGCACAGGAAGTTCTTTGGAGAGATTGGGCTCCTCGATCCCGGGATGGACGTGTATGGAGGGGAGAACATAGAGCTCGGCATCAAGGTTTGTGCCACTGCTGTGAGCAGAATCTCACCTAGCGTTACTTAAGGAGCCAAAAGCAAAACCTCAGCAGGTTAACACAGTCACTAAAACGTTTCAGGTGAACTGTTGGTTTGCTGTAAAGAATTTATATTTGACTTTGAAGGTGATGATAACCTGTTATTAGGGGCGAGAGCAATTTTGAGGGGCAATATAAACTGACCTTGGTCAAGCTGTCGCGTTGGTTGGTCTCAGCCATATCAGATGATGTGGGGAGGCAGTGGGACCCTTGTGAGTATATCAGGAAGATGTGGTGCATGAAAATATCACAGAAGCGTTTAGCAGCTGCAAATAAAACGTGTCCTTAAGCAGGCAGAGCATGCTTTCAAAAGCAAAACACTAACAGCCATGTTTTTAGAGTTCCCTCAATAAATCCACGAGACGTTCCTCGTTACAGCATCTACTGTGACAGCGTCACTTGATTACTGTGTACAACATTAGACGGGGTTTAGTGATTCAAATGTGTACATACAGTGAAGTGATTCATAAGCAATGAATTCAGTGTTCGGAAGCAACTTGGGATGGAAAAGTCTGCAGAGGTTTTTCCAGGCATGGTTTAGAGTACGGTACTCGTGCGTTAACAGGCTGATGGGGAGAGACTTGAGACTTACTGCTGGAAAATTGAATTGACTGTGCTGCTGTAAGAATGAAAAATCATTGTTCGGTTCATAGATTTACCAGAGGATATTCACTTTGCTGGCAAATCAGAAGAAACTTAAACAAAAATCTATTGTTATTGGCTACAGGGAGCAATAATCTCATTTAAACAAGGGAGCAGAAATTAAAGGCTTTAAATATGCCACATAGCTCTTCTCCATATGAAGTGGTTTATTGTACATCATCATGCAACTCGCTTCTGGGGTCCAGAGAGATCCAGCTCCAAACTAAGCCTCTCTTGTGACTACCCTAATTTGTTTATCTATGGGTTTTTTTTTAATATCATCACTGTGGAACTTCTCACAATTAATAATTTAACCCATCTGTTACGTTTTGGGGGGATTTCATGGAAGATTGGCTTCCTAACTAGAAAAATAAGACGATGTCTCAGGGACAACTGGTGAACATATGTCATCTTCTTTTGCACGTGCTGAACTCTTTAGAACCACGCAGTAAACATCCTTCTGGAAAACGATAATCCCTCTCTTCCTTTCTTATCCCAGTGACTCACCCAGGCTTGTGTTTGCAGCCTGTGTGTTTCCCTGCTTCTTGCACACGCGTGCACTGCATGTTCTGGTCAAGACTTTAAAGGTGTTGGTGATTTTGATAGACAAAATATTTAGGAAATCTACCTTTTTAGGCATTATTTTCAAATATCCCTAACTAAATCGGTACAAGTGACTCCTTTGGGCAACTGGGAGTTCTTGGCACGGTGATGCCATGTAACGTATGTTGGCCTTTGTCAGGTAGTTGATGTGGAGGGGAGAGCTTTTGTAGATGCTCTGTTTGCAATTGCAAGGACCGTCAGCCCTTTCCCACCTGCCTGCAGCCCTCCATGGCCGGGGTCTGTAACAACCATCCCACATCGTCAGCAGTGCGTAACTCTGATGGAACCAAGTCTTTTTCTGAAGGTTCAATTTGAATATAAAACGTCGAGGCTTTTTTAATGCTGTTTTTGTTTGTTTGTTTTGGCTGCAGTCGGAGAAGCAATTTGGTGCTTCCATGTTTGTTGTAGTGATTCTCGGATGAAAAATATGTGCAGAAAGGATTTATTTCTGTTTTGATGGTGACGCAAATTCCATTCTGAGAACCGTGGCAATTTTAAGAACATATTATTCCTGTATTAAAACAAATAATGCTCAAAGAACAAAAATGAGATAATAAACCCATCGGGGCTCTGAGGACAAAATGGAAAGATTACAGCACTTCAGGCAAAGCCACAAGGTTTTTGCTGAATTTTAGCACAATTTTTAATGCTGAAATTAAAGGTAAGTAATCTGAATGACAAAATGCAATAAATAATTGAGGAGGTTGGAATGTCCTAACCTGGAACGGCCAAGGCTTGCTGCTATGTGAGAGTCTCATGAATTTATATCTGTTGCATTGAGTCTTTGCGCAGGGGAATATTTGTGCTTTCAGTTGCTGCTTTTGGTCATCTCAATGAGAACAAACCCAAACCCCGTTACTCACATTCATGAAGTAGCTCCGGGCTCACTGCTCTCCCTTATGTGCTGGGGAGCATCCTTGGGTTGCTCAGTTAATAATAAAGCCATTAAGCGTATTGTAGCCCTAGGCAGGTTCTTGTTCTGCTCACGGGGTAGCGTTGGCCCCGACATGGGGCACATGTTGTTCTTTGTATTATTGTCTTTTCTTTTATCACACTGGAGTGTCTCCAGAATGCTGTGCTTATTCTCTCCTCTTGTCCCTGATGTCCACTGCTTCACTTCCTGAGGCAGAATCAACTCTTAATTCCCCTTTTCTTGGCTGAGAGCTCAGAAGTCTTTGCTAAGCTGGGCGGTGTAGTCTAATATTTCAACAGAGAGTTTTTCAGTGCATTTTTTTGTTTTCCAAAGTGTGCCTTGCAATCGAATTATAAGAGCTCCTGGTGCAGCTTAAGGCCTCTGTCTCACTGAGAGCCCACTGCCCATCCTTGGAGCACATGCCCCAGGCACCAGAGCTAATAACTGCTCCTAAATCCAAGCTTTCACCCAATCTCTTCAACCCATTGCTTCCCTGAGCAGGTTCCTCCTCTGATTTTGTGAACCCAGTGCCTAATTCTTATATCTCGAAAGCACTGGTGCTGCCCTGCATCCCCATTGACTCCATTTGACCATTTTGACCTCCTCCTTTCATCGAAGGTTTTCATTTTAAGCCCGTTTGTGGACCTGGCTTTTAAGGACCGAATGACAACACAGGCAGGCTGCTCCTGCAGCACCTCACTGTCTCTGTGCACAAAGGGCTTCATGGATTTTCATGGTTAGTCACAGACATTCGCTAAAGATGCTCCGTAAAATTGTGAGTGTCTGTTGGAATAAAGATGCAAAGGGCTGTTGCGTGACCGTTGCCATGATTTCAAGCCTGGGATGGGTTACAAGGTTATTTTCAGAGTGTTTTGTGCTACTGTCATGCATTGCTAATTAAACTCATTTGAGTTGTCTTTCAGAGATTAATTTAATCAATAAGGATATTATTACTCCTTTGATGGTATCATTTGTACGAATTGTCACTTGAAGAAAGCAATTAACTAAGAATGCTTATTAGCTGATCCATCCCACACCTTATTTGTATAGTAAGAATCGATTATTGAATTCATTAAGGAAATCACAATCCGGGGATCCCTTTGAGGTTTAGTGGCTGACTTGAGCTACGTTTCATTATGAATTTTAACTTGTCTGAAGCTTGGGTTGGGATTTTTAAACCAATTTCCAGAGGAAAAGAGCAGCGTGTCCCCTTGAACCCCAGGCTTTTCCCCAGGTTTGTCAGCTCAGTTCATCAGCCCAGTCCTGGTGCCCCCAAACCAACAGTTGTGTCTATGGAACAGGCAGAGTTGCATCTCCATGTAGTTGTAAGGGCTGAATCATTTGAGTTTGGAGAAGCAAATGGGGACGATGAGAGCACTGAGCATGTTGTTGTTAGGGGTAGTTTCCTTAATAGCCAGACTTTCATCCCTTAGCCACGTACTCACCTAAATAACCCCAATGCATTGGCAACGATGTTGATCCTCTCCCAGAGGGTACCGTGCCTGTGCAGCCTTTCTTCTTTTGGAAACTCTTAAGGCAGATTAAATTGCCTTTTAATGTACAAAGGCACTTTTGTCTGTTTCATCCATGAAGGAGCCCGTTTTGTTTACATGAGTGTGATTATTTGTATGCTGAAATGTGGAGAGGGTCAGGCCCTTGGATGCAAAAGAAAAGGAAAGCCATCAACCAGGTGTACTTAGGCTTCTCAAGGGAGCTTGACTTCTTCTGTATATGCTTTTCAGAAAAGTACTGTTATATCTTTTTGTTAAGATGAATGTAGGTGGGTATTTAGAGCAAGCAGCTCCTCCTTGGTGGATGCGCTGGTCCTTGGAGGCATTTGAGGTCGGCTGGACCAGGCTGTGAGCATCTGATGATCTGTAGATGTCTCTGTTTGTTACAGGGGAGTTGAATTAGATGGCCTTGAAGGGCCTCTTCCAACTGTTATGACTCTGTGATTGTATGATTATAGCATCCATAGCTCTGCTGGCCCCGGGGCTGTGTGGTGAAAGGGCAGCCCACACCCAACCTCTAAAGTGGAAGAGTGGTAGATGCAAGTGTATCAGGGAGCACAGGAATGCATGGATGTTTGGTTAGGTTTTCACTTGCATGAACCTGATGCCGAAATAGTGCCTGTCATCAAGGGCTGAAAATACACCCTGTTAGGATGGAAGTTATTTTTATAACACCAACCAAATGTGCAGACATCCAGTGCCGCGTGTCACGCTTTGACTCCGCGACGTGTGCTTACTGCTGTCTTTCCAAATGTGTTTCACTGGGGCTTTTTCTTTGATCATCCTCAAACGCCTCCCTCTCAGTTCTGCTGATTAATGCATTAAAGTCTGGGTGCAGACAGAGACAGCTCACAGCAGGCAGCACCTGAAATCCTTTTTGAGCCGCCCCGTCCATCAGTGCAAGGCTGTGAATTATGGTTTCTCCGGTGCAGGATGGGGGTTTTGGTCAGGTCTGGCAGATCCGTGCTGATGCTTTGCTACATTTTTTATCACTTTGAAAAATAGAAGGCTGAAAAGCATGTAATTTATTCATAAGGCTTTATTAGGCTTGTGAGGGTTTGCTGAGATGCAGTAGTTAGGTTTGAATCAAGTTTCTCGTAGTGAGCAGGGATTTTTTTTCCCCATTGCACCTAATTTTGCTGAGATTGAATTAGTCATGAAGTTACACGTGCGGCAGTAAATGGTTTGTTTGGAAAGTGGAGGGGACAAATTGGCCCAGTGTTCTGACCTACAGGTGGGTTTTGAAGCAAGATGTCTCCAGGCTTATTCTGTGGTCGAGCTGCAGGTGAATGCTGATGATGCAGCCAAAGTGTTGGTGGTGGGGGATGCTCAGGAGGAGCGCTGGCAATAGGGGATGGGGAGAGAAATCTTAGGGCAGAGCTCTATGAGAAAAGCTGGAGGCACAAACCTGGGTGAAACACGGGGCTTTCCAAGGCCCCAGGGAATCCTGAAGTGAGGGAAGCATTTAAAAGAAGAAACGCACAAAAAGCCCTAAACCTGCCAACAATAGGAACTTAAAACTAGCTTTTAAAAAGTATTTTATCAGCCAGGCACCAAAATCCACTTAGAAATTGAGGCTTAGGGCTCTTTCCAAGTGAAAATTGAGTTAACTCAGAAGAAAGTAAGAGGCAGAGCAGGGCTGACCTTGGTAAAGGTCTTAGAAATATAGCTTCAGAAATAGTGATACGCCAGTAATGCATTACCTTTGTGCGTGGCCACAGTCTGTTTACGTGTACCTGTATCCCTGCCAGGGAAGTTGATTTTGCTCTTCAGAGTGATGGTTGTGCGGTCGGAAGAAATATTACCACCACTGAGCAATATCCAATCGCTGCATGCATTTATTTTAAGAGCAGAAATCAGTGCAAGTGTGACTTCAGATCCTATGTTTGGCATTTAATTGTCAGCTCCGTATTTACTGTAGGTGCTTGAAAATGCTTCGTAAGAAGCTCCGGTGTAGTTTTCCGAACTGTTCAGATGCTTTTTCATCTAACTTATCTCCATGGAAATGGAGCCGTGTTTTGATTATTTCCTACCCAGGCTGTAACCCTCAGTACCGGGAGCTGCAGAGCTCTGATCAGCGCCGCAGTGCCGTCCGCTTTAGAGCTGTCCCTCCTTGGAGAAGGGAATTGCAGCCAGGCAGCTGCAGTGCTCCTGCCTCTCTCTTTCCTCTTGATAGAAAATGATTTGTCATCCCTGCCTGCTGCTGCTGATGGAGGGGGAAGGGACCACTCTTTTCACCCCACTTGATTCTAGTGTTTTTACTGACAAGTTGATTTTTATGCCGGGAAGACACCGATCATCTTTACTGGGAAAGATGATAACTCTTTGCGTGCAGTGAGCTGTGTGTTGTGGATGAGATTGAGTGGCGGATGAGGAAATCCATTTTAGGACTCAGCTGTGCCTTATCTTCCCTTGAAACTGGCAGGCATCAGCTTCCTACTGATTTTTCGCAGGGTCAGTGTTTGCCGCTGGCAAGCACAGTTAGGGGTCTGCCAGGCCTTGGTTTAACACTGCACTGGAGCCGGAGCCCACCCTGATCATCCTGGGTGGAGAAAACCAATGTGAAGAGCAGCCAGCAGTGCTACTGCAAAGGCTGTGTGGCCATGGAGGCTCCTTGAGGCTCAGCACGTTGGTTTATTGGACTTGGAAACTCCCTTCTCATCCTCCTTCACATTTCCAGCACTAAATCCTGTAATGGGGGGATGATGCATGAGTCAGAGTGCAGCTGGCTCTGTGTGCCCAGCAGCTTCACTCAGGATCTGCTGAGGTGCAGCCAAGTTAGGCCCCCTGAAAGGCAATGTTATGGCATCGCTCCCTGGAGGACAGCAGTCCTGTAAGTATTGCTGGGTGCCTGAAACAATAGTTCAATGGTTTCTTCGTTCAGCCTTCACTACACAAGGTGAGCAGCAGCACATTTACTCTCTGTGTGTGCCTGTGATGTCTGGAGCATAAATTACCCCATAAAACAAAAAGCACACTTGTGTCTTCCTAAAAACCAGCTCCAAACCAAACTGAACTTTGTCTTCTTACTAAAAGCATGTTTGGGAAATACTAAGAGAGAAATTGACATGAAATTACAGACCAATAAATGAGGCTCATAATAAACCGGGATGAGAATTGTTGTTTGTTTGTTTTTCCCATCCCATTATGTTCATAAAGCTTTCAGAAAGCTCCCTTTGGGTAAGTCTTCTCTTTCCTTTTGTGATTAGCAAAAGCCCAGTGCTGAATGCACCTCCCTTGTTGTGCTATGGCTTGAGACTTGCCCTGTGCATCATGGAGAATAACATGGAAACCACCAGGCATGATTTATGTTTCCCAGTGCATTTTTCCTTCAGTCTTCTGTGTCCTTGTGCTACTCAGTGCAGACTGCAGAGGTGTTGCTCTGTGTTTTCAGGCAGAGCTCCCTGCAGAGCGAGTACTATCACAGCAGTGAACTTTTTGCTTCCCCGTGCTACATTTATTATTCATAGCAAGACAATCACCTCATAGATGATCTAATGGCTGCGGTGCACCGCTGCTGTAATGCCTAAAGGGTGGTTAACCCCAGTAACACGGCGTGGTTTTCATTTATCTCCTTGACTTCAGGGTTTTCCCAGGAGTCCCAGTGCAGTGGGAGATGTCACAGCTTGACGTCTGAACGGCAAGCTGGTATTAAGCTGTCAGCCAAATCCCATCCTCAGATCCTGTCAGGGTTCAGGTGTCTGACCAAAGCTTCCTTGGCTTTGCCTAAGAACTCAGGCACTCAGGTATTAGATACCACGGAATGAAAGTGTATATTTGTATTTTTTTTCCCCCTGCATTGGAGCTTTTAGCAATACTTTCAGAGTCCAATTTCTCCCCAGACTGATTAAAGGCAGCCAGAGCAGGAAGCTGCTGAGGCCAGTGGTAGAGTAAAATGAAATCCCACCTTTGACAACGCAGGCTGTGCTCCAGCAAATCGCTCAACTTTTGAGCACCTGGGGAGTCCTCTTGATTTCTGTGGCAATATTGCTGCTGCTTAAATGTAAGTGCTTCTTAAGTGCCTTTCTGTATTGGGACCCTCTAGAGCTGAACTTGAGCCATAAGGGTTAATATCTGCAAAATGAAATAGGCAACCTTATTTTTGTTGGAGGAAAATGTTTTTGCCTGTCATTTCTTCCCTCCAAACAGTTTCTGTTTTGTGAACTGATTAACTTGTGTAGCTTTAAGATGTACGTACATCCTTCTTGCATTTTGTTGTGTCTCACCACCTTCCGGGGAGTTATTTTGTCTTGTTTGCACAGAAGATATGAGAAGACGTTGGGAAGTGAACTAACCTGTTCATTGAAACAGCTGCAATAACAGAGCTATTATTTCATGTTCATCTACAGGCCCAAAATACGTATTAATTAACCAAAGTACTGCTAGTGGGCATATGCAAATGAAGCGTCATCAATCATGCCGAGATCCTTTTTTTTTTGCATTTTTTGCTTTATTGAGAAATACCTCTTTGTGCTGATTGCAGCCGCTCAGTATCAGATCTGTGCTTTGAAGCTCAGTGTTGGACCAAAAAGAGAAAGAGAATCAGAATTTCCCAGCACTGCAGAAACTGCTGCAAATAATGCAGCTTATAATGAGGGATTCATACGTAATCCTGTAGAGGAGATAACAGTCTAGATCTGCCTTGGGCACAGAGAACCCAGGTTTGTTTTTATGGAATGGGGATTTCTCTCTGTAAAGCCACAAAGTTAAACAGAGGGGGGTAATTAGATCACAGAATCACAGATATGGGTTCACATTTGAACTGTACCCAACCTAATGATAAAACAGGAATTCTAAGCCCACTGCTCTGCTTTACTAAGACTGAAGGTCTTGGAATGGTGGGGCTGCTCCAGGTTCATCTGACGTATCTCAGGGCAGCAGTCTCATCAATCACCGACCCACGGGGTGCACAGCCTCCTCTGTATCTTTTGTCTTATTTGTTGCTTTGGTGTCATTCAAGTATTGATTGTGCCAAGGGCTTATCAGTGTTTTTATAATTGCTCCTGAGGATGCATTCTGTTTGCTTTCCAAATGAAGCATCCAGGCTGGATATTAAATGGTGACCTCCTTGGGTAGGTGCTGTAACTTAGAATGCTTAAGCAGTGCTAACATAAAGAGTGCTGGCAAAGACATTGGGAGTGGTAGCTCTGTGCTCTGTCTTTTCAATCTAGAGAGGTCAACCCTCTACCAATGACAGTTACCTGTCAATATTCTCCTTTTGCTTATGGGATCCTGCAGCACAGATATGTCTGTGTTAATGCAAGTGCTCTGTTTGTCCATGGTGCCTGGCCCTTTTCTCATTGCAGAAATGGGAGGATGGATGGAGAGAGCTGGTCCAGATCCCCAAGTGTGGAGCATCCCCCTGAGACTTCCATTGCATCCTCTGTTTTTCACTGAGAGGATGGTGAGGTGCTGGCACAGGCTGCCCAGAGAGGCTGTGGATGTCCCATCCCTGGAGGCGTTCAAGGCCAAGGTTGGATGGGCTCTGGGCAGCCTTGTCTGTTACTAGATCTAGCAGTTGGCAGCTCTGCCTGCGGCATCAGGGTAGGAACTTGATGATCCTTGAGGTCCCTCCCAACCCAAGGTGTTCTTTGATTCTATGAAATCGCTACCTTTGGCCATTAGTACTTGAAACTCACTGTGGGTTTGTAAAAGGCTCATGTTCCTCACTGGATTTTTCCAGCATCGGGAGCCAGCCCTGGGCTTTGGCTGTGAACATATAGAAACCACTCCTTGCAACTTTGGTTTCTGCTCAGCCAGCCCCAGATCTTGTAACATCTCACCGTTCTGGTGAACTCGTATTTTGGCAAGTTTTGTTTCCTTTTCATCTGTGCTTCCCTGTGGCATCTCCAGTGGGTGCTTAGAGGTGGTGACTCACAGGAGATGACACATTTCTTCTGCCCCAGGGGCTCCTCTCTCGCCTGCTTTAATGGCCATCACAGATGTCTCCTTTCAACACAATTTGAAAAACCCAGAGCTGGAAAAATATGCGGAGCTCTCTGATCTTCCAGCTCATACACTGAATTATCCTGACAGCTCCCGAGCCCTCTTGCTCCCACCAAGGACTTCTTGCAGCTGTACCCAAAGCCACGAGCATCTGTGGCTGAGGGGCTGAGACCAGCGGAGTTATCTGGACACCCAAAAGGATCTGACATTGTCCTTCTAGGAAGTGGCATCACTTCCCTGTTGCTTTACATTAATAATGAGCAGACATAATCAGGGGATGGTGACCTTATCTGTTTGAATTGCTGGCCAAAGATGAGCTGAATCACAGAATCATAGGATGGCTTTTGGGTGGAGGGGATCTTAGAGGGTTGCCACCTGCCAGATCAGGCTGTCCAGGATCCCATCCAACCTGGTCTTGAGCACCTTCAGGGATGGGGCATCCACAGATTCTTTGAGCAAGCTTTGCATCTGCTTGCAGAGCCCCACTGCTGTCTGATGCATCTCTAAGTGATTCTAAGGCTGTGGAGTGAAGGTGTCCAAATACCAAAGACATAGTAATTATTGAGAAAACAAACCTGTCTTATTGCCTCTTAGGAGGTCTCAGTTACTCAGATTTGTACAGACTGCAGGAGTGCAGACCTTAAGCAGGACATCTTAATGGTAATTTTTGCTGACAGTCAGAAATCAGCCAAGTGAACCATTTGGGGAACCTTTCAGAACTGTTCATTTACATCATCTGCTGCTTTTGTCAAATACGTGGAAGAGTGTCTTGTCGTGTCTTCTACAAGAGTTCTGTTGTCTGCTTAGATTACAGGAGAGGGGCAGACAGTTGTTCAGGGATAATCACTTGCACAATACGAGGACAACATTCAAGAACCATAATAGGTTGGTTGGCTCCTCAGCGGAAACTACTATTCAGTAATTTATTTTCCTAATGTTCAATGTTTGCACTGACTAAGGGACATCCAGCACTGATTCTGGTCCCTAGTGCTAGCAGGAGGTCATTGAGTTGAATTGCTGGTGAGCAAAACATCCTCGATAGAGATCTATGCATCAGGCCAGAGAGCTCAGCTGTATGTTCTGCTTAGATTTCAAGTGGAAAGTTCATGGTATAGTACTCTGTGTGCGTAATGGATTTGCTTTGCTCTTTCTGTGACTTGCAGAAGGGGAAAAATGTGTTTATTGGTATTGAATTTAGAAGACCCGTGCCATATAAGAGGGAGATATGTTCAGTGTGAAATGGAAAATTGTCAGTTTTGCAATCTTTGCAGAAGTTCTCTCAGCTTTACTGACCAGGCTTCTGCAATGTGGTTTTAATCCAAGTCTTAAAAACCTGAATGCATAATAAAATGCCTATGGCATTTCATCATTTTCAGCTATATTGCTGTAACTGGTGTGTATATCTAAAGGCAATCATCGCTGTAGAGCAGAGAGGAAGATACAGGGAGGGTCTTAAATTTCTGTAGATGTTGAAATGTTAGAAGAGGGAGCTGTAATGCTGATACACGACCAAACTCTCCATTTCTTTCCTTCTCGTAAAGCTGCGTCTCTTCTCCTTTTACTCCTAAAGTTGATCTGACTTTGAATGTGCAGCTTTGAGACATAAAACCATTAACGAAACAACAGGTGTTCGTAAACTCCTGGTTTTATAGCGGCATTTGAAGTAGTGATTGATACTACGTGCGCCTCAAGCAGATGCGTGCACCCCTTTGGTCCATTACTGAACTGTAGATGAATTAATGTTATATCTGGTAGAGCCGCGTGTTCCGTCGGATTCATCCTGCTGGTGTAAATTAATGAATGTGGATTTATTGAGAGAGAGGAGAATATTTTTTTTGGGTAGCTGTGGGAGAGCTCAGCCAAGGCTGAAGATCTCTGGGCGTTGCACTGGGGGATGATATTGCTTTTGCAGATTTTCTGGCTTAAAAGCACATCTCAAGAATACACATTTTTTTCCCCCTGAATTTCCATATTTCAATTCCAGTTAAGAGTAAGTCCTGGAGCATTTTGAGACCAGCTGCTTTCATTGCTGGCAAGCATCGCTGTAAAGGAAGGAGAGGACTCCATTGCAAATGAGCAGTGTGTAGTAGATTATGCTCGTTGAAAGCATTTCGCTCTTGGCAAATGTGTGTCGTGTAAATAGAGTAGACTATAAAGGGTATCTGATGATGTGGACTGAAGAGCATGAAAAGCCCATTGTACAAATGCTCCTGGTCATCACCTGGAAGGGTCTGTGGCTCTCAGGAGTAAAACGCACATGTTAGTTTCTCAATTAACATTACTTTGAAGACATCTGGTACTTTAAATAGAGAAGTATTGTTATGGTTATCATACGTCTGCTGTAGGGTTGTATGTGCCCCACTGATTTCTCTGCCAGTTTTTGCCCATCCTCTTTAAGAAGCCTTCTGCTCTGTCCTTTCTCTGGTGACTTGGGGGTGGGTGCTGTCGTCTCTTCTTGTGGGCACCTTCTGGAAAGGCCACCTCTGTGCCAATGGCTGGAGCTGCCCATGCCTTGCTTATGCTGTAGAGTCTGCAAGGTAGGAATTTGGGTTGGAAAGGAAGAGCAGTGAGGTAATAGGGGGCACGAAGGGATTCCTGCAGGGGGAAGGTTGCCAGTGAGTGGGCATGGGCTGCACACCCATGGTTGGGGTTGCTGAGAAGAGCTGCATCGTGCAGTCCTCATCTGACCTCTGTCTTTATGCCCTCACTCCACAACTCCTGTGTGTGTTTATAGGACAGCTCTGGGAAAGCCATAAAGCCCGAAGATGCGCACAAGTTTACAGCAAGTAATTTCCGAGTTGTTTCTGCTCCTTGCCGCCAGCTAAATCATGATATGCAGGGAAACGCTCCGCAGCCAGGAACGATTCCTTCTGACAGAGCAAATCAGCTCAAAATCTCCTCGCAGGAGAGGTTAAGCACAGCAGACCCAGATCTGTCAAAACTGCACTCATTTCATCATCAAGGCGGGCAGTGTCCTCCCTTCTGCCACTGGGAGCGTGCTGTGTGTTAACCCCTCACCCCCTGCCTTCCACCTGCTAATCAGCTTAGTGCCTTCCTCCTCCTCGCTGCTGTCCTTGCCAGCCCATCGCAGCCGCTTAGAAGCCAGCACTGAGCGATGCTACAGATGTTCCTATTTGATTTTGTCTTTTCTTGCCGTTGCTCCTCAGCTGACCCTTGACGACGTCACTCTTAGAGATGCTCAAAGATTCTGCCTGTTTCCATTTGTGGGAATTTCCCATTGGACACCCTGCTTCTGCAGCGGGAGCATTTTCCTTTTAAACCACTTCAGGGAGGTTTAGATGTGCCATAAAGATGCTGGTCTGAAAGCTGATGTACGGGTAGCACCGACACCCATGCTGGAGCTGTGGAGGTGCAGCTGATGGATCAGTCATCTCAAATGTGATTTTTGGCACTGCTGTTATTGCCAAAATTGGTTATTTCTTCATCCTCTGCCCTGCTGATATGTCTAATGCTTTGGGTAACCAGTTCTGCCCTAACACAGCAGTGCATTTCTGGGGATGGCCCTGTGCAAAGCTCTGTCTGCCCAGGTGGAAGGATCTGCCCATAAGAGCTTCATTCCCAGACCCTCACAGTGGATGAGTCCTTCCCGTCTCAGTTTCTTTGAAATGCAGTGCTATTTAAAGAGAATGAATGTTCCTCCCAAGCATGTACAAATATAAAACATATTTCATAACATCTTGCCTTGCAGTTCCTGCGCATTGCATAAGAATCGCTGTTTAAATTATGGTGATGTCCTGGAAATGGCACGTTTGGATCTTAAAGGAGTAAGCAGATGTATTTTCCTATAAGCATGCATAGGGCAGCAAGTACTAACTGAAGTTGGTAGAAAATGCCCATTTTTCTGCTCTCCCGCTTTCCAAACTGATCCACAATAAATACCCAGCAGACAGAAAATCGCAGCTCCTTGGTGCTGGCTAAGGGGGAATCTTCAAACATGAAATAGAGTAAAAGCATCGTTTTTATGAGTTTCTCATGTATAAAAAGGCAATCTCAATCCAGGCATTTTCCTATTTCTCTTGGTTATCATCACGGTAGGTGGAAATTTTCTGTTGAAATGGGATGTGGTATTACCTGTGATGCTCAGATCTCGGAGATGTTCATCATTATTAATAGCACGTCCGAGGATGGTGCAGTAGGGCTGAATTTAAAGAGCCGCAGAAACAGAGTTTATTGCCGTTTGATGATGAAGGAATGATGGTGAGCGTGCAGCACTGAAATCCAAGGCCTTGGATTTTCGCCATGCAAGAAATCTTTTGAGCATCCAGAAAGTATTCCTCAGCTCTCCTTGTTTCCAGGGGGACCGCATCCAGCAGCAGGCTCTTCCTTTTGTTCTGCAAGAGCAAAGTAGAATGTGGACAGGCACGTTGCTTTCCTGTATGATCCCATTGGCTCATCCTTGTGCGGGTTGTCCTGACTTTCTGCTTGTGGTGTGTACATCCCCATTGAGTCGTGTGGCATCAGCCTTGTCCTGCTCTCCAGGGACTTGGATATTGTGGTAAGAGGTTTTCATTTCCAAGAGCTACAAGAGTGCCTTGTGTCAGCCAGGCTGGTTTCTGCATAGTCTATAGCAGCTGGTGCAATTTAATGTGAATAGCTGCAGCAGCTCTTTGCATGAACTTGCCTCTCTCCATCACTGTTGTCATCATTTATGTTCAATCTCTGGATGAAATACGCTACATTAACAAATATTTCTTGTTTAGATAAAAATGCTGTGGAAAAAAAAACCAAAGTCATCTCCCTGCCTGGCATTGTTCCACCCTAGGAGAGTCTGGAGAGAAGGGGAGACTCAGCATGTCTGCATTGCATCCTATGGTTGGGCCAGGTGTCACCGAGCAGAGCTGGGCTGTGTTAAACAAGTGCTGTTTGCTGTGGTGAGCTTTACAGGCTGACACATCCATGACATGTGGATATCGGGGGCTGGACAACACATTGCACGTTATAAAACGGGTCCGAAGGAAGTGTGGGGAGGGTGACCACAACCACGCGTGGGGTGAAGCATTGCTTCCATCTTTTGCTACAGACAAAGTGGCTCCTGGTGTTTTTCCACCAACCGTCTGCTTCGTCCCCAGGGAAAGCAGGTTTCTAATTGAGGAGATGCGTGCTGTGTGTTCACCCTGAGCTCTGATTTATGGGAGCTGCTGTTGGAATACATATTCATGACACTCTTTGCATAGAGTAAAGCAAATTATTGTTGTGAAAATATACAGGGTAAGAATTGGTTCAATTTGTTACCTCCTGAAGTGTCTCTTGTGATTCAAATGAAATGCAAAGTGGCGAGCTTGGTTTTCCATTAGTCTACCAGGGAGAGAAGGGCCGTACATTACAGAGCTGTATTTGTGCAGACGTGGTGTGGAGGATTACTGAGCTGTGCCGTTGTCTGGCTTTGGTTGCATCGACGTGTGACACCTCATCAGCTGCTAAACCCCTTCTGCTCATTGCATGTTATACAGTGTGTGCTGACATAGCTCTGACCGTACCTGAGGGCAGTTTTGTTGTACCCACACCATCCACCTTGTTTTATGGGTTCACATAACATCAATGTGTGGCATTTCATTGACAGAGAAGAGTTTAAAACTGTTGTCTATTGTGGATAGCGAGGCAGGGTCTGCCTTGTGCAAATTCAGCCTTCTTTCCTTTTCCATTTGAATTTTAAAATGTTCCTGCTTGTTTTGTGCACCCATTTGATTGGCTTTGAGAAGGAACATGTTGTTATTTACAGTGCTTTAGCCTTGCACTTTAATCTGTTTTTTAGTAGCAGAACAAATTAACTGCTTTCTCCTTCTCTAGAAAGAGAGCTCTGGTTCAGAGCCTCGAAACAAAGGAGGCTTTCAGTCACCACATCTTCCCAAGCTTCCCATCTTTAGTGATTTAGGATTATTTTTCTTATTCTCCCTCTGATTTAAGATCAGAAGTGGGTATGTTTAAAGCTGTATATTTACGGCACACCAGGCATAAGCTCTGGAGAGCTAATGGAGCTGGACTCACTGCAGTTGAGGGCACCACATGTACCCGAGATCAAATGCTTTCCCAAGAAAGGGTGTTTGATACATGTAAGATCCTTTTAAGTGGCGAATGCTGCACAGGCAATCAGATGCTGAGCGTGATTATTAATAGCGGAAATTAATGTGCTGGGAAATTAGAAAGCTAGAGAAAAGTCCTGAAAGGGAATCACCTTGTGGGAACTGGAGCACGGCTCCAGTCAGTAATGGAAACTTAACAGTTTTTCCTACTCAAAAGGAGAAAGGGAAGCACTGCTGTTTCTCAGGGGTCCTTCTGTGCTCCCATAGCAGTGGAAGTGGGGCCGGGTACATCCATCTCTGCAAGCATCAAATACTTGCCAGCAGCTCCAAGTCAAACTAAATATTCTGTTTCAGCCCCAAAACTCCCCCATGGATGTGAGCATGTTGGATCCAGCTGGGTCGAGGAGTTAACGCTGTGCTGCTGTGGCTGTCACCCCACGGCTGTCAGGACCACAACCAAGGGGAGATCTGAGCTGGGGTTTGTAGAAGCAAAGCCCTGTGATCACAAACAGACACCGAATGTTCTCTTTTTCTCTGGAGAAGCTCCAGAGCTGGGGGAATCTCATCCTCCCATGGCCCAAATAAAACTTGGACTTGGACAAATGCTTCTTTGCAGAAATACTCCTGCAGAAATAGCTTCCACGAATGTGTGTGTGTATAAACAAGTCTCAGCTTGGCACAGTGCTAATAGCTATAAGCAGTTGTTAGAATTAATTAAAGTATAATACATAGTCTGGGAAATGAAACTCAATTTCACATTCGGTCTTTAGCCTAGTTATACTGTTACAAATGTGGTAATAAGTGTTGAAAATGCAGGTGAGTATCCTGCAAATTGAAGGGAGAATGAAGTATTTTCTAATTTTATCTGGGAAAACACATTAAGGGCTACAGCGGGTCAGCTGGTGGAGAATTAATCACTTCCCAACCCCTGTGGTTGGGCTTTTGGGGAGCTTGAATAGCTGCCTATTCAATCAGGAAAAATAACGGGAGTTTTAGGCTTTCTAGGCGTTTTGCCCAACAAAAACAAAAGGTGTCATTAACTGGCTGCCACTGCCTGGTTTTTCAAAGTTACTTTTCCCTTAAAACTTTTGCTGGAGCTATTTTTTCTTTTTTCTTTTTTTCTCATGTCAAATGATCCCAGCGAAGAGCCGTGTGTGCGCTGTGATTACTCCTCATTATCTCTGTGAAGTCTTAGGTAATACAGGGAAATATTGACCTTCTATACAGAGCTTGCTGTTGGGGTTTTATTCTTGCTATACAGCAGCCAAGAAGCAAGCTTTCTGGCTCTGTAGGTTGCATTTTTTTCCATCATTTTGTTGTTCTGAGTATGAACTCCTGTTGACTCTTAGGCGTATTCTTTGCCAGCAGAACAGATACATGATATTGAGCAAAAAGAGTGGGTCAGTAAGAGACCGCCCTGGCCCAGATCGCAGGCACTTGGATGGGCACAAGCTGTTCTAGAAGAGATGAAGCCAATTTGCTGTTTTTATAGCTAAATAAATAGGTCTAAATCATTGGATTTGGCACGGAATGAAAGTCATACAGCCCAACGTGGTGCTGGTCAAGCACAAGCCATCCAGCAAGCTGCGGGTCGGTGTGGTGGCTGGACTGCTTGGGGATGCTGGATGAGGACAGACGTGTGGGGCTCCCATTCTGACCAGCCAGACTTTCACTCCAGACCTTCATCCCAGAGGTGTGACCAAGGACGGTGGTGGTGGTCTATGTCACCCATCTCAGATACAGGCAATTAAAGGCCCATTTGCCTGATGTGCCTAAGGATTGTGTGCCCCTGAGCTGGTCACATCACAGGGGGCTGCAGGAGTGGGAGTTGGATTTGTTTTGCAGTTTGGCTGTTTGTTTGTAAGCTCTTACCCTCTCCTATTATAGATTTGGTGGTGTGGTTCAGCACTTTGCAGGTCCTGCTGCATTTTTCTAGCCTGCTGTTTGTTCAGAGGAACGGAGTCAAGGCACTTTGCTCACCTTCCTCTTCTTCTCCCTCGCACTCTGTATCAGTCCACAGATTTTCTTCCTTTGAAAGAATAAGCAAAAAGTAGGTCAGTGCTTTGGCCACAGCCTGATCTCGTCTTCCCCAAGCCAGCACGTCTTAAGGGTTTCGTCATGTTGGATGAAGTCACCTTTGAGTGGAGTTGCTTTAATTACAGCTTGTTTGTGGGAGACACATGGAGGGAGATGCATTGCAGGTGTATTTTATGTTGTGATTTTTGCTTAGAAATGATGTTAATGTGGCTCTTTCGCAAGCAGAATTTCTGTGGATGGAGCTATAAGGCTTATTGGAAGCACTGAGGAAAAACAGCTTTACGATCTGAGTTAAATCTTTAACAATGCAGATTACAAAACCCTCACTGCACGTCTAGAAAGACATTTTGATGAGCAGTCTTGGCTCTGGTGGCATCTCATAAGTGAAGCAGCGAGAAGAATAAATGAGCCCTGTCTCTTGCTTTACCTTTTCTCTTAATATCACAGTTGATAAGTTTTGAGTAATTGCAGTTAAAATAGAAAAAGAAAGGGAAGTGTTTGTCACAGAGGCATCAACGTAGCAGCCAGGAGCACAGTCCTCTTGCTTTCATCCCTTCCAGGGTCTGTATTAGAATGGAACTGATTTGGACAGAGGACTAGATGAAAAGAAAACCAAAAGCAATAGAATCTAGAATACTGAAGAGAACTAATTTATATACATATTGCTAAGAAGTGCATGTACGACATGCAAGGAAAGGAACTGGAGATGTAGCCTGTCACAAGGAGGAGCATTTGTCCTCAGGCTGTATAGCCTCCTACACTGCTTACTTGCAGCCTTTGTGTTTCTCTCTCTTGTCATATGAAGTTCTCTCCAGTTTGAGTACATGGTTCAGCATTTCCTGCTCCCGATGCTTATTCAGGCTGGTCTGGACAAAGCTGATAGATTGACAGTGGCCTTTATCTAAAAGCAAAGAACGAATTGTAGTCAATAGAGAATGAGGGTTGCTCTGAGATTTCATTTTGTTCTTTCACCCCAGTTAATTGTGGGCAGAAATTGATGTGGCTGTCGGAGCAAAGCGCTGCGAGATGCTGCCTTTCACTTCCTTAATTGAATTCCTCTATGCAAGGAAGTCTTTGGACTGCTGTGAACTCAAAACCTGATTGCATCACAAGGACCAAGGGTCCCTGCCAAGTGGTGACCTGTGATGGAGCTGGTAGGATGCAGCTGTGCCCACAATGGCTCCTGTCCTGCCCATTGCCCACTCAGAACTTCCTGATAAGTTGGAACTTAGTATCATATATCAATAGCTTTAGTTGGGGGAGAGGTAAATTGGGGTCGTTTTAGTAATTAATATAAAGGGGAAATAAATCTTGTTTGTTTCATGGGACTTGGCTTTTCCCATGGACTGTGTCTTGCACCAGCTGAAGTAGTGAAATTTGGGATCTTCACTGAATCAAGAAACACTGGCCCAGCATGGCTTATAGTTTCTGGTTTCTTCCTGTTCACAGCTGCAGTATATCCAGGGGGTCAATTGAAAATGCAGGCTTTCCTTCTTCCTGACGATATTCAATAAAGTTGAGCATCCTGGCCAGGTTCGGGCTTGCATTTCATTCCAGGGCCATCAGATGTGCTGCAGAGCAGAGCTCCAAGCTGCAAAATGACTTCTCTGCAGCAAGCCAAACCCAGTATTGCCAGTGTGAGCTTCCTGATCAGGAAAAAAGATCCATTCCCATGTCCCCTGTAGGGAATTTCCCTGTCTGGCCGTGGTTCTTTACAGGGTGTGAGCAGGGACATCCTATGCTGCACTACAGAGAGGGGCTATAAATAAGCAAGAATTTTATTTTATTTTTCATTTTTCCTTCAGTTCTTCCCACTGTTGCTTTCCCTCTGTGGTAAATGCACGATATCACCTATTTCCAGTGCATCAGAAAGGTCAGTCCTCTGCACAAAACCAGTGCTTGAGATTGATTTCAGGCTTGAATTGTTTCCAAACTGAACACAGCTGATTTCTTCTTCATCTTTAAAATGGGAATAAGGAGCTTCCTGTTGCTTCTTTTTGGGCAGCAAGGAGTACTAGAGAATATCTGTGGACACAGGAAACCCAGGATCCAATTAGTTGCCACAGATTTGAGGAATGAGAAGTGAACATCAGCCTGAAATGCCCATCCTCCCTGGCACTATCAGGTGATGACATGCAAGATCATTGTAACACCGTGTAATTGCTGCGGGCTAATTAGCACCACCAGCTACTGTTGGCATTGAGGATCAGGTGAGCTTACAGTCCTGTGATCCTGGCTGAAAACCAGGTGCTGATTGCATTTCTGCCACACTCCAGGTTGCCACAGTCTTAATTGTCTGCAGATGAAGTGACTGCCTGAGGCTGGTGGGGACCTCTGGGTACAGCTGCTCCAAGCCCTGATGAAGCAGGAGCATGCACAGAAGGCTGCCCAGGAGCACATCTATATGGCTTGTCCTCTAAAACAGTTTCTTTAAAAGAGAAAAAAAATAATCATCCAGAAGAAAATACCTTCGCATGGTTCCTATTTGGCACCTGCAACAGCAAAATGCCATCAAGAGTGTGTTTGAAATCAAACCCCATGAAGGCTGTGTTTTCTCACTGACTTTAATTTGCAGGGTGCACGTGCTCAGCAAAGGAGCCCTTGGGCAGCGGGCATGATGCTTATTCATGGGCTTGCTATTAATGCATGCAGTAACTCATTGTGAACTAATTAAGCAGCTGAATTTGTAAAGGAGGCATAAGGGAATAGAATACCGGGCATTTGTTTAAAGAGCACAAAGCAGTGTTGTGGTTTGGGCAGCAGACCATGTGAATCCTGCTGGCCCCTCAACGCCAGCAGCAGATCCAGAGACTGTCAGCCACAGGGATGTGTTCTTTCTGATAGCAAATACTTCTGGTTTCCTTGGAGTCCCTCTGAAACCAGCAGAGAGCATTGCTTTTTATGGTGAGGTGGTAGCTGGAAGCCCACCGTGATAATCAGCAAAGCCAGATCCGATGTGAGGAGCTCATCTCTTCTGCAGTTTTTCTAACCCTACAACTTGGTTGGAATTAAGAAGTAAATTACCTGGCGCAGAGTGAACCTCAGAATGGACAGAGATGCCAAAGCTCAGCGTGGTTCTTCATCTAAGTGGAAATGGCTGGGGAGAACCTGGAGTAGAAACAACCACGAAGAAGAGAAGGTTGGAAATGGAGCAAAGGCTCCAATGCTGACAGCTGAGACAGAGAGAGAGCAGCAGCAGCAGCAGCACCGCAGCTGGCGCTTACAGGGGAGGCTCTCGGTAATTGCTAAAGCTGCTTACAGCGGATTTTTTCATTCGGAAGGAAACTAACAAATATTTTGAAGCTGTTCTAATACCTGGAGCTCTCTTTAGGAGCTGTAGACCTAATGGAGTGTTTATCCAAATTCTTCTGCTTGCTTCTGTCAAAGCAGCAGTCCTGGCTGATTTGTCGGCTGCGTAGACTCGTGTGTGCCTTATGTGGGTGTCCTGCTGGAAATTACATCTTGTTTACTTGCCTTTAATTGACAATTAGTGTGAAGTGTTTCTACCAAATGGATAAAGAAATTAGCAAGTGAGAAAATAAAATTGTTACTGGGGGAGACATCTGGAAAGAGTGGCAGTCATAAGTGCGTACCTGCACCGCGCACGGGAAATGTTTTGACAGTTCAACCTGAAAGCAGGCTTTGGTGTTGGCACTATTTGTTAATACATCGATTTTTGTAAAGAGTGGCAGCGAGGAACACGGCTTGGAGGCTTTAATGGAATCTGGAGAGTCTGTAATATGTTTCTGGTTCGGATAAAAGAGGAAAATTGCTTCGAGCACTTTTATGCTCAAGAAAACAAAGTCAAAATCATCATCCCTCTGTGATGTCTTATCTATAATGTGCTATCGGAGTGGTATCTACATGCAGCTTGCACAGTGTCACTGAGAATTCTCAGCTCAGAGGGATCCAACTTTGCTGTTTCTTTATATTGACCCTTTCTTAAAAAGCAGAAAAACTGGAGGAGAAGCCAAGGAGGACGGGTTGGTTTCCAAGGATCTCTGCCTGCGGGCTGTCCCTGTGGATGGGAAGCTGAGTAGATGTGGGAGGACTGTGGGGGTTGTAGGGGCTCCATCCTTGAAGATGCTCCAAACTTGGCCCGGCCCTGAGCATTCTGCTGCAGGCTGGTTGGGGTTGGATTGGAGGGTCTGTAGGAATCCCTGCCAGCCTCAGCAGCGCTGTGATTCTGTGAAAAGGGAAACAGAACCCATTGGATTATGTATTGCCTTGAGGCAGGTGCATGTTTTCCTGTGCTGAGCTTTCCGAGGGCGCACACATGGAGTTTGGCACAGTCCTCACTTTGGTGGTGGCTCGTCCAGTAGCAACTTTCAGAGTCACTGGAGGTGCTTCCAGAAAGACAGACAGACTGACAGACAGACAGACAGCACTGCTCCGCTCAGCTGATCTGAGCTGGGACAGTCGGGACTTCAGAGCAGTGTGGCAGTTCACTGTCAGCCAAGCATTTATGTCGCACTGGGAATTAATCTGCAACCTCCCTCCATTTGCTTTAGCTGCTGATAATTCTGTCCTCTGTGATTTTCAGCGAGGAGCCCTATTAGCTCAAGCTGTGTACAGCGCCTTCATAAAACCGAACAACAGAAGTTAATCTTTTCCCTTTCATCTCTGTTCCTGTGTTGGTTCTGAGCAATAGCTTTGTAAGTTTTCACCCTTCTTAGCATGCCAAGCCTTTCCCTCATCTCTTTATCTTCTATTTTCCTTAATGTCCTTATCCTTCTTCTTGAGACAGCCTCATCTGCAGGGACTGCTGTGCTGCAGATGCAGAGCAGCTAGTTGAAGGAGGTTTAAGAAAATAGTTATCTGAAGATTAAGAGGAGATGGCAAGCAGCTGGCTCCAGTTTTATCTACTTTTGCTCCTTGTTAATTGCCGTTGGAGAGAAAAAGGGGTTTTATGTTTCCAGAGATGGGGAGTTGATAACTTGTTTAATCTTCCAATCTCACTCGTTCCAGTCTCATGACTCACACAGGAAAGGAAAAAGTTTCTCTAAGAGATCACATAAGATAACCACCAAGCTGCTTCTTTCTCTGGGCCGAGCTTCTCCCCCTCATTCCCAGGATGAAACTAAGCCGAAAATACCATGCCAGTCCTAACACTGCAGTCTGGTTTCAGTGATTGCAGGTTAGGTGAGCTCTGAGCTGATTTCTTGCTGCTCTTCTCATCTGCAGAGCAACCCTGTGCAGGCAAAGCCCCCTCAGTCCCTGTTGTGCACCCTCTGCTACCTTAGGGATCAGGCAGGAGATTGTGGCAGGGCTTTCATTTCACCCCATGCTGGCTCTGATGTATTTACTGTACACTGATTTTGGAAGGATGGCTTTAGATCTGAAACCCTTCTGGCTGAGGTGAGCAGAGCTGTGTGTCGTCATTGTTATGGGAACGTGGTGGGTGGATGTGCACACGCAGACTGTTTCTGCAGCAAGGTGCAGGAAGTATTTGCTGTCCTTGTTTTCCTTTGCTTTGGTTGTATCCCACCAAAAGGACACGTGGACATTGCTGCACCCACGTCTCTTCTGCTCTGTTTCAGTTACTACTAACAATTCCTGCTGGAAGGAGCTCAGGAATTTCTCCCCTCTCCTTGTAGCCATTTGTACTTCATTATTTCTATGAAGACGAAATAATGATTTGCAGATGGCAGTGGAAGAGCCCTCCAGGAATGTGCCTTTCATTTTGGATATGCCTTTCGACCATGGTTTGAAGCCAATAGACTTAGGAGCTGGAATGAAATCACATGAGGCCCAGCAGACGCTGCCAGATGTGATCTTCCCAGCTCCGGATTGTCGATTTCTCCTCATTTATCATAGGCTTTTGTCAAAGCAGAGTGCCCAGCCTGCCCTTCAATTAGCTCTTCCCAGCTGCAATCATCAGTGGGGTGGTACCTAATTGAAACCACCCAGTAATGTCAACCAAGAATTAACAGTTTGTTCCCTAAGATTTGGGGTGAATTATCATGGTGGGTTTATTTTAATCTCCTGGTTATCCCATATTCCCACCAGCTCTTGCAGTCCTCGGGTGAGTCACTGCTGCAGTTTTCAGAGATGTTTGCTTCTGTTAGGCTATAGATTTCCTGCTGCTTTATAGATTTTCACTTACTTTTTCTATATGAATGACCTCAGAAATCACCTGGCCAGCAGCGCCCAGGCTTGGGTGACCTGAGGGAAAATGAGGTGTCTCTCTTGTGCTCAGCAAATGGCAAGCAAAAGCAAGCCTCACTTAGGACATAGTGAATAAGTCAGTGTGGGTGGAAGGGATTTGCAAAGAGCTGCAGGCTGGATATGGTCCCTGGCTTGGGGTCCTCAATGGACTGGGCCACACCAAAAGCTGCCTCCACCCTAAGGAGGGGAAAGGCCTTTATTTTGTCAAGCTAATCTACTTAATTTGTTCAACAAAGACCTAATAACGGCTTGTGCTTCATTCTTTTTGACTAAATATTTTACTCCTTATTCAATGTCTGCTGAGGTCTGTAGGAATTTTTGCATTGATTTCCATGGGCCTTGCCTGAGTCCTAAAGTACATTCAGGCACGCACTGAAGTGCACTTGTCCCCAGAGAGCCCAGGGCGTGAGGCTGCCAGCCCTGACCAAAGCTCTCCCTAACCTGTCCCGTCTGTGGATGAGCTGCATGTCATCCATCCCTGTCCATCCCTGTCCCACATCTGGGCTGCCACCAGAGTCGATGCCTGCAGAGGGCTGATCACCCCACCCTACATCGCTGTGTAGTGCTGCTCTTGGACATGCTTTCTTCCCAAAGCAGGGAGGGAAAAGGAGAACGAGAGAAGTTCTCAGCTTTCTTTTCCTTTTTTTGGTGTGGGAAAAGTGTTGCATTTTTGTTCTCATTGTAGAAAAGCTACCAGCATGGAAATGAAATACAACAATAGGATGCCCCATCCCTGCAGGCATTCAAGGCCAGGCTGGATGTGGCTCTGGGCAGCCTGGGCTGCTGGTTGGTGACCCTACACACAGCAGGGGGTTGAAACAAGATGACTTTTTCAACCCAGGCCATTCTGTGGTTCTGGGAATAGGTTTTGGTCAAAGGAAAGCACTTTCGAGATAAATAAATACAACATCATCATCCCAAGTAATTGTTACTGCTTTCTGGAGGGATTTAAATGCCTCTTACTGGTTGTTCCAGAGATGGTGTGGGGTGCGACTCCTGACAACTTGTAAATTAATTGCTAAATTAAACCATATATTTGCTTAATAGCTGCTGTCGGTTCATTTTAAGAGGTTTGGCAGATCTGGGACTAAAACCAAGTCCTCTGCCATTGCCAGCATCAAGGCTTTGGCTGTGCTTTGCTCTTCGTGTGTGTGTGAACCATTAATATATGATCCTAATGCAGATGAAATTAAGTCCCATCAGAGTTCCTGCTGTCTGACAAGGTTGCTTTGTCTGAGCTTGAGGTTCTTGAAGGGATTTCTGCTGGGAACACCTGGGCTTGCCCTGTTGTTGCTGGGCTTGGATGTCAAGCATGCAACTCAGGAAATTGCTGCTGTTTTAGGCAGTGGTTTGCCCCAAACACCTTCAGCCTTTATTACAACATGGGAGGACAGAGTGTGTGTCAGACCCTGGGAAAGCTGAATCATCCCTCCTGGTGAAGGAATCTATCTCAAAAGTAATTATACAGAGATGAAAACAGTCAGCAACAAGCTCAGTACCAGCAGTTTGAGTTCACATTCTCATTTCATCCTGCAGAAGGATGAGTAATTCTAAATAGCTCTAAAGACATTTAAAAGCACCCAAACCATGACAGACAGAATGCAGCAAATGAGAACAAGGTAAGTTATTATATGCTTTGTGAGCATATACAAAGCCCTGTTATCACGGGTACATTGGTACATGCATTATCACTGTGTGTGTACCAGTTATATGCTTTCTTTGGCATGGGGCACGGCTGGTGACAACAAGCCTGATCTTTTCTTTCACCGGCAATGCTGAAGGCTCTGGCAGTCTTTTTGGCTCTGAGCTGGGTCAGAGTGTAAAGAAAATAGAGATGCAGCAGCTCTGTGGCAGTTTGTTCAGCAGGAAATTGCTTATTCAAACCTACACGGGACCACTTGCTGATGGGAGAAAGGTCTTCCTCTCTACACTCAGGCAGAAAGCTAACAACACATGGAAGTGCTGCGGAGGCAGGAGAACCCCGGCCTTTTCCTATCTGGGCTGTCCATGGCAGTAAGAGGGATGTAAGCAGCCAGGCAGGCTTTTTTCTGCCTCCAGCATGATGTGCATAACTGTGCTTAACGGTGTGCTAGAGCCCGCTCATTTACAGGAAAGATCAACGAGCAGCTCCTAGTTAAACTAATGAAGCAGAGCTCAGAGGCACTTCTCATACCCAGAGCTCTCCACGCACCTCGCCTCGGAGGAGTAGATCCTTTTGCACCTGAATGCATCTTTCTAATTAAAATGAAGTTTTATTATCGTATTCTGATTGAAATCTCGGCCCTGGTACGTGCTGATGGCATTGGCATCTCCCAGGTGAACCACTGCAGAGTTCGGCGGTGGGGACCGCACTTAAGGCTGATTTAAAGCCTATTGAAGTGGCTGGAGGTATTTCCATTTTCTTTCAGGGATTTGGCTTGCTCTTCACAAGTGTAATTTGAAGCTGAGCCAGGATGTGGCCCAGACTTTGCTTTAGAGGGAATTTGGTTGAAGGATTTTCATGCTTTAAGGTTTGCAGTCACCTGAAGGCTGCCTGGTGACTTGCTGATGTTACTTACAAAACCACAAACAGCCTCAGAGGAGCCCTTCTCCTGCATAACCTTGCTAGAGCAGAGGGATGCATGAAAAGCAACCTCTGCTTGCATCTGGTGCTGCAGCAACGGGCACTTTTTGTGTCTTAGAAAAATTCAGTAACATCAGTTGGGTAGCAATCCAATCGGGGTCTTCTGACTTTATGCTTTGTTTCCATCCCTTACAGTTTTGTGTGCTTACGGGGAATTGCCTTATTTGTCATTTTGAATTCATACGGAACACATGAATCCCAGCGAATCAGGCAACTAATGACAGTTGGTGTTGAAATCTAAACAAATGAACAGAAGAGAAATGAGTCATCGTGACCCAGAGGCACAGCAACTGCTCATTGTTTTCTTCTGTGTCGTCCACTTTGTACGTCCTTGTTTCCCAAACTCATTATTTTGTTTGGATTTCGAAACGCTCTTCAGAAAGTCCTGAAAAGTTTCCAGAATTGGAGTTCAGAAATGATGGAGTTGATGGTTACGTTTTGCTTTGGGAAATCTGAATTTTGCTCCAGTCCCGACTTGCTTATTTCTTACAATTCATTGCAACTTTGGAACTTGATGCAAAATTGAAATGCATCGTCTGTCCATTTTGATGAATCTTAAATGCTCTGCTTCCTTCTCAAAGGGTTTCATTGCCATCAGTGCATTGCACATCTTTAAAAAAGTTCAGATTCTTTTGAGTCAACTATTTTGAGATACAGTCAGACCTTTATATGCTGAATTCAGGGCAAACAGCTGCAACCTAAAGGATGAGAACAGAGCCGGGCACTCCACATCCACACCTGTATGGGAGATTGGTAATCACAGCCCGAACCTCTGATTAATCAGTTGAGTCAAGTGTTGGGTCAGCTATGGGAGCACAGGTGAGAGTGATGGAGCTGTGCTCCCAGAAGGAGTGGAGCTCAACTCCACCTCCTCTAAGACCTCATTTAAGGGCTGACCACCACTGAGGCAGCATCTCTTGGAGATTGCTTCCTGGTGGGGACTGCCCCAGCTTTTCCAGCCAAGGCATCGACATTGGTGAGTTTTCCTTTGCATATAACCTTTGAATATTTGCCATCATCTTTGTTAACATCTTTATATTAGCCACCCTTATGACGCCATTTGTATTGTTGGTGCATTCATAAAGCCTCCTGCAGTAAAATGTCATGTACAAATGCCAGGGATGCCTAAAAACATCCCCTGTGCTACTGCTCTGCTTGTCACCTCTGTAATGCATTTTTTCAGGAGTAAAATAGAAGTAGCTGCTTCAGCAGAAAAGTTATTAGTGCTGGTGCAACCTTGAATGGGAAGCTTCATATTTGGAAGGAAAAGCTGAAATGAGACTTTTTCAATTTGATGATTTTGTCTGTGGAGAGAGAGTCCTTTTAATCTCAATTTAATGAAAGGCAGCTCAGGATGTGTAAGTGGCTGTGCGAGTGCTTGGAACAGGCAAGGAAAAGGTTGAAGGGTTCTCCAAAGTGACCTTAGAGAATGACAGAACCACAGGAGTTGGACCTCGAGAGATCATTGGGTCCAACCCGCACTACTAAAGCATGTACCCTACAATAGGTAGGTGTATAAATGGGGAGACTCCACCACCACCCTTGGCAACCTGTTCCAGTGCTCCATCACCATTACTGTGACGTTCTATTACATGTTTGTATGGAACTTCCTACGTTCAAGTTCTAGCCCATCACTCCTTGTCCTGTTGCCACACACCACCGAGAAGAGCGTGGCCTCATCTATTTGCCTCCCACCTCCCAGTAGATATTTATAAATGTTTATCAGATCTGTCCTCGATCTTCCTTTATGCAGACAGAGTTTGGAGTAGGGCTGGGTAACCGCCATACACTTTCTTGTTTATAAGAATGTGCTAGTTCATTTAGATAAACGACTTGGGAAGCACTTCATAGACATGAAGGAAAATGTGGCAGAATAAATTATCTCCGTGACACTTACATCAGGAGCAACCATCTTTTTCAGTCTCTCAGACTAAAATAACTGAGAACAGTCTGGCCTCGTTAGTTGTTTACTGCTTATGGGTGATGTCTTTCATTGCTCCTACTTAATGGCAGGGATTGCTTTTCCCGCACCGCAGCCTGCTTACAGATACAGCATTTTGAATGTACTGCTGAAAGTGTTGCTGTAAGGGACTTGCTGCCAGCCTTTGCCATGCCATGCAAAGCTCCACAAGCCAGCAGAAGGCCCTACACAACAGATCACGTTACCCTTCCCAGGCATCAGTGCCACCAAAGTTCTGTAGGCTGATGGCAGTCAAGCCTTGGAAGTCCTCCTGTGCTTCACTGCTTCATGCAGAACGTAGAGAGCACAGCAGAACTAATGTTATGTTGCACCACTGGGGTTCCTGGTCCATCCATTTTTCTCCCATGTGTTCTGATTTCTTCTGGAAGCTCTCATTTCATCTTCTCTGCCCACGTTGCTCTATGGAGACAGCTGACGTGGAGGAGCTGTGGGAGCACTGAGTGAAACCCGGCTGCGTCTGCCAACCAGCAGGATTTTCTGTCCTCTTCTTGCGAGAGAGCTGCTCGAATGAAGAAAAGAAGAGGTTCTTTCTGGAGTCTTGGCTGTCTGGCTGTAATTGGGGGAGAGTGATTTGCTTCTCTTGGGCAGCCTGGCCTCTGTCCTTGCCTCCTTCGTTTATCCCTCCCCAGATGCTGGAAGAAGAACTGGAGGAAATGGCTTTCCCACAGGGCTTTCCAGAGTACAGATGTGTAATAAAAGGAAAAACTGTTCCGTTGCCAAGCAATTGCAGAAGAGCATCTCTGGCCTTGTGCAGCAAAGCTGCTGAGAAGGAGCAAAGCCCCAGAGTCACCCTCCAATGGATACTGGCAAGGATGAGGCCAGAGATCGTGTACCAAACCAGTTCATTGCTTTTAGTCTTTGCACAGTGCAGGTAAGGCATAAGCAGAGGATGCATTTTTACCCCCAGGGTAGGCACTGATGGGCTCTGCCCTCCTGGGACCATGCAAGCTGTCCATGCAGTTCGTGGGGATGCCTAGAATCAGCCAAAAAGGAAAAGGCAGAAAGGATGCAGTCATTGTGTGACTGTGTGGGGATGGGCAATTGTGATGCATTTGGGGCTCTCACATCTATAGCACTGTGGGCAGTTTGCTGGCGGGTGGGAGTGGATGCCAGCACAGGACAGCCTGAAGCACACAGCTGGAAAAGAGCAGTTTTGCCTTACTAATGAATTTCTACAGCAATTGTCTGTTTTCTGTGCTGCCCCAGCCTTTGGCTGAAAGAAATAGGAATATTCTCTATGGAAATGCCTTATTAGAATATAATCACCATTTTCCTGGTGCTTTTTGAGGCTTGGAGTTGCAGAGAATGATAATTGCTTTCTTCACGTTAGAACAAAATAGCCGAGTGTGTACTAAGAGTATATACATATAAATAAATGAAAACGTTCATTGTTTTCATCAACATGCTTCATTGGGAAAAGAATCCTTATGAGCTTTTTATTGCTCCCTAATAGCTATTCAGGTGACAGTCTGTCTGCAACCAGCATTGTGGGATTGTATCACTTCTACTGCAGTTATTTCTAATTGGCAAATCAAGGACAAGAGAAGTCAGGGAAGAATGGATAAGGACCGTGCTCCCATTATTAAAATGCAGCCTCAAAATTGGGCTGTGCTGAATGACATGCAGTGCTGCTGCTAACCAGGCTGCCAGGAATCGAGGACATCGTTATTCTACAGAGGCTTTTATTTGTTTATTTATGTATTTTGGAGAGAGAGTAAATTAATTAGTGCTTGTACAAAGGAAGCAGATAGAAAAATAGATGCTGATGGGTATTAGACGCTCTTAAACAATGATTGTGCATTTGGGGACTTAGAATAAAGGTTCTTAAGGTCTGTGAAATACTTAGCATGACTGGTATAGATATCAGGATGGCAGAAAGCACAGAGCTGTGGTAAACAAGGTAACGTCAAATGGAAGAATCAGGCCCTGTCAGATGAAGCACACAACGGTGCTAATGTATGATTTTGCCAAACCGTTCTGCATGTCGTGCAGGATAAATGCTGTTAGACCCTCATAGTAAGTGAACTGAGTCTAGCTCCATTTCGGAGGTGTTTTGGTTACACTGGATCCACGGCTTCAGCAGGATGTGGTTGTTCAGTGCAGGGATTCACTTGTGAGAAAAACAAGACTTTTTTTCACACATCTCAGTTGCTGAAGGTGTATTCTTCAATACACGGCAATGTGCTTGCGTTGCCTAGCTGTCTTCTTCACTATTAACTCAGCTTCTCTGTTTTAAGTTTACTGCAGCTCTTTGATCAATTTAAGTGGAGTCTGACCTATAAAAGATTCCTAATCATCTCTTCCTTGTTGTTCTTATTGACCCAGCCACGGTTAACATCCTCTGTGCTGTTTGCGATGTGGAGGAGGAGGAAGGTAGGCTCTGATCCATCTCACTTGGGCTTAGCTGCCTGGTCTAGCTGAATCACACAGACCAGGTTTTCAGTCTGCTGACCCTGTGGATACCAGCTGTCCAGGTACAGTCTGCGAGCAGGTAGGAGACAAAAAGTTGTTAAATGCTGTATGATAAATCCAACTTGGAGAAGTTCCTGAAGGGCTCTTCTCCTCAACTGGAAAATCTGACATTGCTCAGAGGTGAGAAACATTTGAATAACACCACTGTATAGATACTTCAATTTGAAATAGCCTGGGGATTCCTACAGTGCAAAGCTATTCCTGTGTCTCCAGTATCTTGAAGGGACCAGTGTAGGACGAGGAGCCATCCATGTGTTGTTGCAGCCTCCCTCCTCACAATATGTTGTCTGGTTAGACCACACTGTTGGTAGAAGGGGAGAACTAGGGTTGATAGCACAGAAATAACTTGTCAGGCTGCTCAGTGGAAGAGCCAAGATGATAATTCACAACTTTTCTACCCTAGCCTAGTGATATCCTCTCAGGGATCTCTGTACATCTGTCTTCAGCATCTCTGCACAGGAGTTGCAGAATAATTCAGACTCAGACTTCTTGAGGGCTGTCATCCGCTTCAGCTCAGTGCTGGCCGAGCTTCAAAACGGGATCGGCTTGTTCATGGACGTGCCCAGCTGAGGATGGAGGTCAGAGGCTCCTTAGCCTCTGTGTCCCAGTGCTGGGTGCTCCTGTTGTGCATCCTGGCTGGGTGAGATGAGCAAAAGGAGGGTCTGTTTTCCTGTTCATGGAAGTATAGATAGTTTGGGAAAAAAATCAGTTACAGTGCAAGATGGTGTAGGTTGCACCCTGTAGGGTGCACACAGAGGACTGCAGCCATAGGGGAGCTTGTAGCCACACACCTGATCAGCTGGTGCTGTGGGATGGAAAGGCTCCAGCTCTTCTCTCTACCCTTGTGCTACCAAAATATTTCCAGGATTACATTATATGTACGTGTGTAGGGGAAAAATAAGGAATTGGGGAGACTTCATGTTTTTCGTAAGTATAAAGAAAAGAAATGTAAGTACCAAAGTGGCTGTGTGTTTTAGCTTTTTCATGAAGCTCTGGCCTGGACCCATCAAGTGCAGCTGAACGCTGAATTGATTTACAGCAGAGAGATTTGTTTGTGTGTGTGTGTGCAGCTTAACTTTCAGCCAGGGCTCAGCGCAGTGTGGAGACCTATCCAGCCATCCCTCCTGGGAACGTGACCCAAGGGACATCTTACTAGAGCAGCCCATGTCCCCTCTGCCACGCAGCAGCCACACATCACCAAAGTCACCCGGAGGCAAAGCAGAGCTGCTGTTTCATTGGTGTCTCACTGCTGTTCCTTTGCACTGACGAGGTGCGGTGTGACGAGCACAGCTGGTGTTTGCTGCATGAAAAATCATTAGTGGTCATACTCTGTGGTGTCCGTGCTGTGACCAGACCCCGAGGGACATAGAGATGCGGCAGAAGCTTTGTGGCTGGGATCTGGGGAGAGGAGGAGCAAGCTGATGGAGTATAGCAAGTCAGTGGGTTGTGCAAGCAGCCAAGGTCATCTTTCTAAACGATTTTGATTGCTGCTGTGGCAATTTGGTCCCACAGACCAACGGAACAATTTTCAGCATGTGTTATAAGAGGACTTAACATGAAGCAGCATTCTTTCTGGGCAGCCACAAAGGACACTTTCCTGCTGCAGCAGTGGGACGTGAGCACAGACAAGGTATGTTGCCATGCTGGGAGAGACTTGCTGATGCCCTTCTGGGCATGAATAACGCAATCTCATATCTTCCCATAAAGCTGTGACCGTTCCAGTGGGTTGGATCACCCTCAACAGTTCAAATACATGCTGCCTCTGCATGAGTCCATATCCAAACAAGGCTTTGATCAGGGTTAGTTTCTACAGAGACAGCATTTATTAAGATTGATATTAATACAAATAGGAATGCAGCTCTGTTTGTAAGCAATGCTGTGTGCATGAGGGGGAAAGCCCCACTCAGCATTAGATCTGCATTATTTCCATCCTATCCAGGTCTGTCCCCACTCACCATACAGCCCCTGTTTTCTTGGTCATGGTTTTAGAGAGGTAGTTGAAGGTTGGTGCTGGCTGCTGTGAGCAAGTTCAAGTCCTCTGCAGCCAGAGACCATGCACCCAATGTACTCCCACACCAGGGGAAAGCTGTGGTCTTTAGTAAACTGACATCTAACCATGAATGTAAGCGCAGGCCACTGACAGTGGAAACCTTTGAAGATGAAAGAGTTGAGTCCAGGTGGATGGGCACCAAAGTAATTTGATGCTCTTGGAATAGCTCATGTTTGCATCAAGTAGCTGTGCTGCCATTATCGTCCTCACTGCTGTCCCCAAGCCAAGGCTTCCAAATCTAAACTCACAGCTCCAGCTCAGTGGCTTGTCTGTACTGAAGGGAAATGGTTCTGGAGTTGGCCAGACTTGAAGGAGTGGCGTTGAACAGATGATGGTGCTGATGAGCAGCTGGTAGGAGGTTTTTTATCTTCGAGAGCCTTTGCACAATGCTTCACCTGCACGTGTGCCAGAATTTTAAAGGAGCTTTTTAGTGGAGGTCGAAGGCTGTCTGTGACAGTCAGTTATCAGCAGTTCTGCTGATGATAGCTTCAGAGCCATGGCAATTGCTTGGGCTTTAAACTTTCACACTTGTTTTGAGTTGCAAAGTATTCATTATTTCAAAGCACAAGACGACTGCGCCGAAGATGGGATTTTAGCATTGCCTTAGAAAATAAGCAGATGGCACATTGAATGGCAGAAATGTGACAGAGCAGCCCCAGTCTCCAACCATCTGGTTTGGACCTTATTTTCAGATTTCAAACTTGCACACATTAAGTCTGTCTGCAGCATGCATGGTGCTGCGAGGGGGAATGTGCTGAGCAGTAGCATACAATAGCCCACGGACCTCAGTAACACATAGCTACCCTGCCCAACATGAGCTGCCCATAGCTAACTACTAAAATGACAGTCTGATTTCTGCACCAAAGGCTGCTAGGTATGGGGCAGCTCCCCAGGGCAGTGGGCACGGCCCCCAGTGATCAGAGCTCA
This sequence comes from Excalfactoria chinensis, assembly GCF_039878825.1. Taxonomy (NCBI): domain Eukaryota; kingdom Metazoa; phylum Chordata; class Aves; order Galliformes; family Phasianidae; genus Excalfactoria; species Excalfactoria chinensis. Next base: position 786,367 of record NC_092843.1, on the reverse strand, counting down.
AGGAGAGTTTGGACACTGCTTTCAGGCGTAGTGTTTGGATTCAGGTGGTCCTGTGTGGAGCCAGGAGTTGGATTTGGTGATCTTTGTGGGTGCCTTCCAATTCCAGCTATTCCATAGTTCCGTGGTTCTATCATTCTTTGTTACTGTGATTCAACTGAAACACAGCGCTAAGGTTTGTGATGCAGCACAACCTGATGGAGACCACATTGGGGAGATTCCTGGTGGTTGGGTATGGGGAGGGGGTCTGCATCAGGGACAGACAGAGCCCTTTGAAGACCCTCATAATAGGAACAAAATCAAAACCTGAGGGTAGGAGCCTCAGGGAAACCTGACAGTCTGTTTCAGTGCTCGTGTTTGGCGTTCTTTCTAAACCTTATGAATGAGAAAGTCCATAGCAAAACCATCTGAGAGCCTAGAAAGCATTGTCAGTCTGGGCTGGAGCTCTGACATACCGTGTGTGTCTGTGCGTGGTGTGTATGGGCATCCACACCAAACAGCAGACACTACATGCATTTCCTCCCTCAATATTTGCATGTTCTAGTTTTAAACTCATTAGCTGTTCTTTTTGATGAGTTGCTTGAGCAATTTTCTGCAGACAGGATCATCTGAGTTGCATTAAATCCTATCCATCTACAAGTATCTGTGTCGGAGCTCGGCTTCCTTTCAGCGCCTTCCCCATCAGCGCCTGATGAGAGGAAATCTATAATTACAGATCACAAAAGCCGCAGTCGTGATACGCTGGAGTTAAGACGACTGGAAGGAGCTGGGTGAGCTGTCAGCTCCAGCATGCATTGCCTCTCTCTGCATAAATAATTCTGTTTCAGAACTGCCTCTTATGGTTAAACTGCTCCATGACACCTCCCCACGTGGAGCTCTGTTAGTCCGGAGAACCGTCTGAGAATAATTTCCTCTTAACAGCTTTCCATGCATGAAAAATAGATCAAAATTCCCTTGAACTGTTTAGGGCTGTTTTATTTTTACAGCTTTGACAAAAGTGGTCGTAGGAGAATGTGATCGAGGTGCTTTTGGTACGTTAACGGGCAATAAAAAGCAAAAATGAGCAACCTCCAAGTAGATTAGAGTCAAATCCTGCCGGTAGTTTGTGTCTTACAAGGGTGTAAAGCCCAGTGTGGTCGTTGCCTTCCAGAAGTGCTTACAGGTATTGTTGATGCTAGTTTCAGGCACTTGTCTTTTATGGGTCTCTGTAATAATCTTTGTGTTACGCTATTCCAGCATAATCAGGTCCCTGCCGTGCTGCCAAGACTGATCAGTTGGCATCAGTGCACTGAGGAATTTTCACGCTGAACATATTATGAAAGGCACAGATTTATACCACGATAGCTGCAAACCACTTCAGCTCATCACCAGAGCCTTGTGCTCCACGACTCACATTAAGAGTGGTAATCCAGTGTCTGGTTCACATCCTGTGTATTCGGTGCTGTAGACCAATGAGACGATGCCAAGCTCAGCCAACAGGAGCAGGTGGAACAAACCCAGGCTCCAGCCAAGACTGGGACAGAGGTGAGGCAGCATCCCTGCCGATTCAACAGGCACATTCCCTTCCTCTTTGTCTTAAAGATTACTTTTAGAGATGTTAAACTGACAATGCTACGGTAACCCCGGTTGCTGTAGTTGAATTTTAAGGAAATTAAAGCACCCGTCCTGATGTGCTGAGAGGCAAAATGCTCTTTTGCCACAGTTTTTCTGAGCCAGGAGGCTGGGGACACGTGATTTCCAGCTGATCCTCCTGCGCCGTACTTTATGACTGGAGTGTTTTAAATACAGCCTCCCCTCACGCCCATTCTGACGTACCTTATCTGGCGATGAAGCCAAATCAATACCCATTGTAGCCTGCAATGATGCACAATGTAGAACAGGTTTTGTTGGATTTGTTGGAGGAGCGCAGCATAAATTTTTCATTGGGAAAGCCTCAAGTTTGAGCAAACACAATTACAGTGTGGATGTCTCATTCTCCTTGAACTGTGGCAGCACAGAGAAATCGCTGCTTCGCGTTGACGTGAAGCTTGCTTTATTCTAGCATCTCCAATATGTCAAATGTTAAACTATTTATGTTCCACACAGAGTTAAGAGGATGGAAACTGTCACTGTTACATCTTGTTGCTGTAGGTTAGGATTTGTGGAATGAATTTGGCACCTGGGTTCTGCTTCTGTTTGGCATTTCTAAATGGCCGTGATAGCAGGAATGCATTTAGTGGTCTCAGCAGAAAAGCTGGGGACTTTGGACACCAGATAGTGTGGATCTTTCTAGTCTGGCTCTGGTACAACAAGGACAGGAACCTGTCCAAAGTCATGACATTCAGGAAGATTCCTTAGGAGGAAGTTTTTCACCCAGGGGGTGGTGATGCACTGGAACAGGTTGCCCAAGGAGGCTGTGGATGCCCCATCCCTGCAGGCATTCAAGGCCAGGCTGGATGTGGCTCTGGGCAGCCTGGGCTGCTGGTTGGTGACCCTGCACACAGCAGGGGGTTGGAACTGGATGAGTAGAAAGAAACGTTCTTAGTATTTCTTTGCCATCTCTTTTTTTTTTTAAATTATTGTTATTATTTGCTATTTCTCAGTTTTATTATTTAGGTCTTTGTTCCGATGTGTTCTTATTATTTTAGCTGCCCTGGCTAATTGTGTTTTTTCACTTAACTAAAGAAGTTGCTTTTAAAAGAAAGGAGGATGGGGGTGTAGATAAGGCAAAACTGTTGAATGGGAAATCTGTTGCTAATTAAGGTACAGTTTTGCTAATCACCTTAGAAATGAACTTATCAGCTGGAAAAGACTGCAGTTTGTGTAATGAAAGTTAGGAGCACTTCTCCCCGTATCCTTCTGTCACAATGCATTCCGAGATCAGGAGTTTACCTTGCAGACTCATCCTGACACCATTAGACATGATGTCTCTTTGCATTAACTGCAGGCAGGCTCGAGCTGTTCTAGGATATATTTCAGTCTGACTACTTAAAATTTGGCAAAGTTATAAGCAAGGAAAGTCAGGATCCTGTAATGGGAGCTGTCAGTGTGCATTATGGAAGTCTGAGAGAGCGGCAGCTAGAACGCCGTGTTCAGGACCCCAGATAGCTGCTATCCCTTCTGACTTTTTATTATGGTGATTATTAATGATGTCCCAGGGGTGAGGAGGACACACAGCATTATGTAAGGCATTGCCCAAGCAATGGGATGTTTTTTTCTCATGTGGATGCTGATAAGAGAGGAGAAGGTGCTGCGTTGGGGCAGGACCAAACTCTTCTTAGTATGCATTAAACTTCTGTTTTCAAAGTGAATTGGGTTTGGCCCCATTCTAGCAACTGAACCTTCTAGCAGACCTCAAGATGTGATCCTTCTTGAGCCCGCTGGGGAGGGCAGATGATGCCCTGAGGCTGGCATAGCACAGGACAGGCTCTCAGCACCCCCCTTTATGGTTGGACTAGATGAGGTCTTTTCCAACCTTAGTGATTCTGTGATGCTATGATTCCTGTAGGCACAGCTCCTCTGGGGCTCCCTTTTCCACCTGGCTGGCTCCAGTGATGGCAGCAGATTGTCAGAAGTCTTTTTGTTTCTTAAATAATGTTCCTGGAGGGTAATTGCTGCTCTTGGCAGGCAGGAGCAAAGCAAATTGATGGTTGCAGTGAATTTTGGAGGGCAGAGGGGATTGTGGACAGTAATTGTTCCTTACTGCATAACACTTGGAAAATTGTTTCTGTGATCGCTGCAATGTGGTGGTCAAGTGAAATGGGGGTTTGCTGGCTGTCTCCATTACCAGCACAGAGGGCTGTCTGTGTGCTGCACTTTGCACACTCTTGCCCACTTTCCCTCCCTAACCAGCAGGGCAGTAGCAGTAGAGGATGTGCCCTTCTTGCTGTTCTCCCAAGCACTGCACCTGCTGAGGTCCCAGCCATCATTAGGGATGGAGACACATTAAATGCTCCACATGAGCAGAGTGAAAACAGCTCTGATTTTGCATCCAAGACCTGCAGGCTGATGGCAGGGGGGGATGCCGGTGCCTTGCCTGGGAGGTGGGGGAATGCCTTACCTTGAATAGTGCGATGTACTTGCATGCTCATGCACAAGAGAAGATCCTGAACCTCCCTAGAAGCTCTACTGCTGCATTGCAGCACGCTGAATTCCCCTTTGGACTGTCCCAGTGCAGGTCAGCGTGATGCTGGCTGTTTTGTCAGTGCTTTCACACATCTGTGACACCTTCGTGCTCCCTGAGGGTGATGGGAGAGCAAAACTGGGTCACCCCATCCCTAGAGCAAGGTGATGGAATCTTGCACTAACCAAGGGCTGCCTCCCACCTGGGCAGATGCTTCTAGAAAGGAGATGGCTGATGCTGTTCCGGCTGCAGTCACAAATTTCATTGCTTGAGAATTGCTGGTTTTCCATGTTGAATTCAGTCAACTGACAAGAGGGGATGGCCTCAGTTTGCACCAGGGGAGGCTGAGGTTGGATATTAGGAAATGCTTCCTCAAAAGAGTGGTCAGGCACTGGAGCAAACTGCCCAGGGAGGTGGTGGGGTCACCGTCCCTGGAGGTGCTTCAGAACCATAGGGATGTGGGGGCATCATAGTTCAGTGGGAGATATTGGTCGATGGGTGGACTGGATGTTCCTTGAGATCTTTTCCATCCTTAGTGATTCTGTAGTTCCCAAAGCTCCCCCGGTGATGGGTTTGTTTTCTCTTTGTTTCTCTGGAAATGCTTTACTAGAATTTAGAGTTAAACTGTGTGTTTTTCACCAAGCCGGGCATCATTCTGTATGTTTGTGCAGACGGCTGGAGGAGCAGCCACTGAGTCACTGTCATTTACTGGAGGGGAATGTTCTATTTTTAATTCCACATCTCTTTACGGGTGGATGAATGGCACGCTAATAGTCATGGTGAAATCTGAATGTCAGAAAACAAGGGGAAACTTGTGACTTGTTCCTCGTATTTAACTGCTCTGTTACACATTTCATCCTGAGTCTTCAAATGTGTCTTCACGCGCTCTCCATGCATGTTTTATGGATGGGTATAACTGTTATTTGTTCCATGGTAGCAAGTGGTGTGAAAGATTCTGCCAAATTCAAGAGGCTAAACATGAATTCATTGATCAGACCCCATTTTTTTTTTCCATTGGTCTCAATATTTTGCTCCTCTTGATTACAATTCTGCTAAGAAACACGGACAAATCCATAAGGAACCAGCAGAAAAAACACATGCTGGACCAATTGCCCATTTAAAGCTGTTAGTTGGGCTCCTTTTTTGACCCCTGTGAGGTAAATGGGGCGAGTTTGGGGTTTTTTTGATAAGGCGGTGGGGTCTGGAGGCTCCTCGTAGTGCTGGGACTGCAGGTTGATAACATTTAGGGAACGCAGATGGGATTAAAGGTGGTGAGCCTGGATGAGGTCCCAGAAACGCTGGGTGTTACAACAACTGTGCAAAAGGTTACTGCGAAGCAGACTGCAAAAGAGGCGAAACTGGGATTATTAGGCCTGCCTGGCACATGTGTTTATAATGATTGCCCAGAGCCTGGTGTCCCTGCCGTGGGTTTTTGATATTTAAGAGAAATAATTTCTTGGTGAAGGTAAACAGGCAGGTAAGGACTCAGGTACGGCGAAGCATTCTGTGCGTTCCCTTTGTGTCTGAGAAAAAGAAGCTCTCAAAATGTTTTATTAACTTGTAAACTGTGATTTAAGGGAATTTTAAACAGCATGTGAAAGAAAAATAATGAACAAATGTTTTCAAGTGGGAGAAATCTGTCCCTGCCATATGTTTCTCTGAGTCATCCCTTCTGCAGAAGGAGCTCTTGCAATTGTTTCGGTTATTCCAGGCACTAATCCTTCTTATTTAGTAGAAGCATCTCTGCAAACTCAGCACCCCATCCTGCAATGCAGTAATACCATGAGGTGCTAAAGGTGGGGTGATGTAGTCGTCATCCCACCAAAGGGCAGAGTGCAGAACTGCCTCGCTGCTGAGCAAAGTCCAAACATGGCCACAGATTTCTGTTTGCAGCTGATGATGAGATCCCGTGTGCTATAGCAACCACAGGACCTTCTTTCTCTTGAATTTGCTCATGGACCTTTGGCTGATGGCAGTTCTGCCTGGTTTCGTTGCAGGTGTGGCTGTGCGGTGGCAGCATGGAAGTCCTGCCCTGCTCTAGGGTGGCCCACATCGAACGCAAGAAGAAGCCCTACAACAACAACATTGGCTTCTACACCAAGCGTAACGCCCTGCGAGTGGCCGAGGTGTGGATGGACGACTACAAGTCCCACGTGTACATCGCGTGGAACCTGCCTCTGGAGGTAAAGCCATTGTGCCCTTCTCCTCAGTTTTCATTGGGTTAAAACATTCAGTTGTAGAGGATTTGGTGCTCCCAAGAGATGAGCCTTAAATACCCTCTGTCCCACCAGTAGCCACAGAAGCCATCGGGGCTCTTCCAGCTTCAATGGAGGTGCTGCAGCACCTGCAGAGTTTGAGTAAATATAAAGTAAATATACAGCCGTCCTTTTGGTGATGGAAATAAGGACTCCTTGCAGATCCTGCCCCAGCTAAGGGCTGCTCCAGGGTCCTGCTGCAGCAACATGCCTTCTGGCAGCACAGTGCTTCAGGGCTTTTGAAAGGCATTAGCAGGAGCTGCTGCTGTTGGAGGAAAGGTTACATCTGGGGAGATTAACTGGCATTTAGAGCCCCAGTCGTCTTCATACAACTTCATACTGTATTAGAGAGCAACTGTTATCTGGGAAAGGTTGGTAACTGCCCATTCTGCTGGTCTGCTATTCTGGGCATGGTGGGAAGCCCTGCATTGGCTTTTTGTTAGGAAATAGATGAGTGGGTAGGGAAGGTGATGCTGTTTACCCAGCGTGTGGCAGGAGGGCACAGGTCCTGTGCATCTCTGAAAAGGCAGCATTGTGACAGCGGGTCACAGCATATCCCAGATTGGAAACGACCCATGGAGTCCAGCTCCTGGCTCCACACAGGAACCCCCTCCCCCAAATCCAAACCCTTTGTCTGAGAGCATTGTCCAAATGCTCCCTGAGCTCTGGTGGCTCAAGGCTGTGCCCACTACCCTGGAGACCACCCTCTGGTGCAGAAGCTTTTCCTAACCCCACCTGACCGTCCCCTAATGCAGCACCAGGTGCTGAATATTCCAGACTCACCCATTCAGATCTCAGCCTGTCCACACTGAATCATCTTTATTTCACCTATGAGCTACCAGTCACAGATTAAAATGGTGTCTTCTCTAAAGCAGACTGAATAATTCATTAGGAGATCATTACAAGCATTGTAATGGAGAATTGCTTTCCCAGCTGTAGTTAATGATCACTAGAAGAGAAAAGAGCAGGAGCTAAAATAGAGTAGAAACCCAGACACTTGTAGGAAGGAGAAGTGGCTGCTTTGTGCCTTTGATTTCCTTCACCTGGTTGCTGCATTAGTTCCCCAGACGTTGTCATGAAATAAAAGGTTAAAGAGGGGTTGCTCTCTTCAGCTCCTGAGTTTATTCCCCTGGGCTGGGTGCTGCAGCTCAGTGTGCTTTTAGATCAGTGTGAGCAGTGGGGTTCCTCCATGTCTCCAGGGATGATTTTTCAACATGTAATTTTCAAAACCCTCAAAAAAGGATATTTTTTTTTTTTTCGAGGTTCATCTTCTCCCTTGTTTATTTTATTCTTTGCTATCTGCTTCTCTTCTGTTTGAATGGTAAATCTTTCCTATAAAAAAAATAATAATAAAAATCTTTTTTTCTTTATTTTATACCTTTCTAACCATGCTGTCCTCTGAGGTACATCTTGGAAGAGTCTCCCATAGAATCATAGGATGGCTTGGGTTGGAAGGGACCTCAGAGACCACATAAGGGAAAGAGTTTTGGTGCTTGGTGCAGGCAGGGCTTTGCTTTCCCAGGGTTGAGCGCACAGCCATCTTTTAACCCTGATGTGTATTTGCTGTTAAGCTCTTCAGGAAATCCTCTGTGTCAGTACCTGAGGGGTAGGTGAGATCTTCTAGCAATAGCTTGGCGTTGTGCCTTCTGATAAACTCCATCACTTCCAGACTGGTCCAAAGTCAGAGGGGATTAATGGGGAGCTTTGTCAGTGCCACGTTGCGCTTCTCATATTGCCTCCCAAGGCCAAAGTGTGTCTGGTGGCCAATGCGAGAATGACTTTAAACCTTGTCAGAGAAGTGAGTGCTTCCTTTGCTGTGGCTGTGAAGCCTCCGTCCCAAGTCAGATTTGTCTGATGGTGATTTCAGCCTTGGATGCACCTGCCAAAATTTCCTGGCACAGCTTCTGTGTGAAGTTACTCAACCTTTGGCAGTTTCCAAGTGCATTGGAAAGAACAGTGAAATGAGTGAAATGTTTTCTCTTTCCTTAAGAGCCGTTCAGCGATGTGCTGTGTCTGTTGTTTTTCAGAACCCAGGTATTGACATCGGGGATGTCTCCGAGAGAAAAGCCTTAAGGAAGAGCTTGAAGTGTAAAAATTTCCAGTGGTATCTGGACCACGTTTATCCAGAAATGAGAAGATACAACAACACTGTTGCGTATGGCGAGGTAATTAAGGCTGATACACCCTTAGATGAGACTGGAAATATTTACAGTTGGTGAGGCTCTGATGAGAAGTAGCCTCAATGGAGTTCAATGTGAATCAGACCTTACTGTGCCCCCGTAGTTGTATAAGCGCTTATAAATCTGTTCACGGTTGCTTGTGGAAACCTATGTTGGGATCTATTTCTAATCTTGGAGGCTGCAAGCGGTAAAATATTGTAATATGTTATTTACTGGGTTGACACAGAACTGTGTGTGTTGCCTATCGAGTGTGTGGATTATGCAGCAAACGTGTAGTCATTTTATAAAAGCCTTTGACTTAACCTCAGCCTAATTTCTTACATGGCCTCTGTAGGATATAATGCATTGTCACAACAGCTTAAGGCTGAGATAAAGCAAGGAGACTTAATTCAATCTCTCTTGGCATTGAGACAGCACTAGGAATAGAAAAACAGGCAACTAACAATATTCTGTTGCAATGGGTCTCAACAGAACAGCGGCAGTTCAAGAAGGCTTCTCGAAACGCATCTTGAGCACCCCTGATGGGCATCAATTTTAAGGAAGTTTCCTTATTGGATTTACTCTGATAGCTTCAAGGAACCCGCCCCCAAACAGGCCATATTTTAAAGGCATCATTTCATTTCAGTTGACCTATATGATGAAATCGGAGGGAGGACATCTCTGCCTTCACAGACCTGGTTTGTAGCATGAGTCCAGCACTCTCCAATGGGTGTCCTTAAATACTTAGCCAGCAGCTCTGTGTCTCCTCCTGCATCTTTGCAACAGGCCGTAGGATTCCCTTGTGCTAACTGGGCATCTTTTTCCTGCCTTGTTGAACACTTTGGGATTCTGATGAAATGATTCCGCATTGATTTGAGGTTCCTGGCAATGCGCTGAAAACAGTCTAAAAATACATTTGTTACTTCCACGCATGACCAAATAAGAACACTATTCAAGGAAGCTGGCTCCTTTGACTGGTGATTATGACGTAAAAATAGTCATCATTAGGCCCGTGTTGAAAGAAAACACAGGGCACAGTAAACTGTTCTCTGCCTAATTATGCCCATTGATATTTGATACTACATATTCTTTCCATGGCTGGGGACATGGCTGCGCACCTGTCCCCAGCTTACATCTGAAGATGCTGTTTAACCAGGCTGTCTTTATTTCTTACAGCTTCGAAACAACAAAGCAAAAGATGTCTGCCTCGACCAGGGCCCGCAGGAGAACCACACAGCAATATTGTACCCGTGCCATGGCTGGGGACCACAGGTGAGGAGCCCACGTGTGCTGGGAGCGGAGGCTGGAGGGACAGAGGATGGAGTCTGGATGTGCAGCATCTGTTGGCTTTGCTCTCAAATGTATAAGGCCTGACTTTTTGTTTAAAAAGAAAAAAAAACCTCATGTAAAAAGATGCACTTTCCCAACTACTCTTAGAGCTATTTTCTGGATTACCATAATTGCAGCAGAGCTGCGAGTAAAAGCGTAATTTGAAAACATCTTCCAGACAAGGGTAAATAATTCTGAAAGCAAATGGCCAATGAGCAGAGCAGAGCACACACAAGAAGAGCATTTTAAGACTTTTTCTTTCTCTCTTACCTGACAGAGCAGAAACAAACCAACTGGGATAAGAAAACAAACAGTGCTTTTTGATGGGGTGATAATCAGCTGTTCCTAAAGGCCTGGGAGCATGGCTTCTCATTCCTGGTAGCTTCCCAGGATGACATTTGATTTTGATCTCTTTGAATTCTTCCTCTGCAGAATGATTTCTGCTGAGGTAGGCAGGAGGGTGAGTTGAGGACTGGGATGGAGCTGAGTGGGGACATAGAGCTGCAGGATAGAGCAGCTGTGGCAGCCTTAGGTGCTGTCTGAGGATGGAGATGGATACTGGGATAGCTCAAGAAGAAGACTGGCGTGTGTAAAGAGTCCATTTTCACAGTCCAGTCACTGCCAGCTTTCCAGGTTCGCTGAGATTAAGTAATTGCAAAGCTCATCCAAACCTGAACTGCAGACTGCAGGAGCCACCTGAGCTGAGGCCACGAGAGTCCTCTGGGGTAGAGACAAACCTCACATTGGTTTATCCTTGCCTTTAGACAGAGCCCAGTCAACCGTGGCCTATCAAGTCACTGCTAAATATAGCCGAGCTGTTGCATAAATGCACAATTTCTTTTTCTTAAATGGCACAAACTGCCTATTGGACTTCCTGGATGGAAACTTAAACCTCTAAGTGCATTATAATAGGAGAAACTGAATTAGTCTGACAGTGCCTACTAAGCCCGGGCTTTAAGACTAACGACTAAAAGCAGGTTACTTATTTTTTTCCACAGCTCCTTTTGTGATTAAACAACGTTTTCTTTTTCCAGCTTGATACTCTGAAATAAAACACTGCCTGTTGCACAAGCTCAGCACAGGTTTTTCTTCCTGGTTTTCTATCTCATGTCGTCTCTTCCCTCTCCAGCTGAGAGCCAGTTCTTGGCAGTTCTTTTGTTTCGCCATATGTGCAATTAGCCTTAACTCCTTGAAAAGCAGCTATCAGGGAGTGCAGAAGCTTTGAAATCAGCCTTTTGCAAAAACACAGGCGCGGCACAAAAGAAATTGGACTTTCACTACTGCGGTTTAATTAATGGGCTGCGTGTTGTAATTTCTTACCGGAAATATAATTAGAAGGGATGTAAACACTTTGTTCTAATAGCTCGCTTGCTGGAGATGTGTATATGTAAAACACAAGGACTTGCAGTTCCTGTTGGGTTGCAATGTCTGCTTCTCTCCCTGCTGCTCATCATAGCCATGCTGAAATCCATGTCCCAGTTCAGGAATGGGTTTGTTGCCTAAGCTAGTAACGTGTCTGCTCTCAGCTGGCATCTTAACAGCACAAGGGCAGCACCAGGGGAGGTTTGGGTTGGATATTAGGAGAAGTATCTTCTCTAAAGAAGCGGTGATGCATTGGCATAAGGTGTAACGGGGTCACCATCCCTGGAGCTGTGGCACTGAGGGACGTGGGCATGGTGGGGTGGGTTGGGGCTTGGTGATCTTAGTGGTCTTTTCTACCCCAAATGATTCTGTGTAGCATGTAAATTAAAGTGGTTGGGTGCGATGGATGCCATACCTGGTGCCAATATTGGCTTTTTCTCACAGCACCTTTGCTATAGAATCTACAATGGGGAGATTGTTGTTGCTTTTTTTGTCTTTTTTCTTTCTGTTTTCACTTTACCTTCTCATTCTTCCTGCTTTTATTCACTTCCAACTCAAATAATTATCAGATTTCATAACGAAGTATCCTTTTATCCTGTAATTATACTGAATGTGCTCTTTTAGACTTTTTCCTGATGGCTTCATCTTTTAAACGATACATCATGAAAAAACCCTGCTGTAATGATGTATCACACTAATAATATAGTAATACCTCATTGGAGTGACAGAACGATGGTGATATATTAATGTGATAGAAAGCACTATAATGCTATAAAACTTAAGATAATGTTCACCCAGCAGAGCATTTCATTTAATTATAGGATAAAATGTGTTTTGCCCATTTAATCATCAGAACCTGGGGACAGAGTCATCAATACTGAGATCATCCGGGACACCGCGATGTCAAGGATGACAAAACAGCGCATCAGATGAAATTGGGTTAAGGAGAAAATACTGTGCTCTTTACTTAACAGTTGCTAATGGATGATCTGCTCACTGCAGAAAGGAAGCTAAACAACCCTAAATTATTTTCCAATAGAGTCAATGAAGGTCATCAAGGCTTTTATTTCCCAGGTGCTAAGATGTCTAATTAACTTTTCCCCATCCCCGAGATGCAGCCAGCCAGATAAAATAATCAAAGAAGATATATTGTTGGTACTGCTTTGCAATGCATGGGGCACGTGTGCAGCGCCAATTTGGGACCCAGAGCCTCATCCAAAGCATCCTTTTTTAGTCCCAACGTCTGTTTTGATGGCATTAAGATTGATTCTGAGATCCCAGAGCTTTTCATCCTGTATTTTTAGGACTCGGTGACTCAATTAGAGATCCAAAGCTGTCTTTTTTGTAGCCTAAACTTGGAGATACGTTTGGAAAATGCTGTAGATATGAATCCTCTTTTTCTCTCTGGTGATGTGGCCAAGGGCTGCTTGCACTGATTAAGCTGTGAAAGACTTCATCAAGATTAACCACTTCTCAATGTGCTCATTAGTGTTTTCAGACAGTTTGTCTCTGGTCTGTCCCCTTGGTCTGTTTGGTTTCTTTACTGTCCTGTGTTTGGCTGAGAAATTTCTTCAGGTGCTCAACGAGTCGTAGAATTATAGAACCATAGGATGGTTGTTTTGGGAGGGACTTTACAGACTATCCAGTTCCAACCCCTGCGTGGGCTGGGTGCCCCCCAGCTCAGGCTGCCCAGAGCCCATCTATAGCCTGGGGTACCTGCAGGGATGGGGCACTCACAGCTCTGGGTAGCAGTGCCAGCGCCTCACTACCTTCTAAGCAAAGAATCTCCCCTTAACATCTAACATAAATCTCTCTTCTCCTAGTTTAAAACCATTCCCCTTTCTCCTGTCACTATCTGCCCGTATAAAAAGTTGGTTTCCCAGACCAACAAGGAAAAGGAGATTCAGGCACTGCATCTACTGTTGCTAGCTCAAGTCAGACCCTTCTACATTGTTTTAACTTGATTTTCAGTGTTTAATTATTCTAACTGAGATAACCCATACTCCCAGTGTGATTTACTGTCTCTTTTTAAACATCTGGGTCACAGATATGCTCAGTTAATTAACGTGCTGAATACTCCTCGTTTGTCTGCTAGATAATGGATTGATTCATAATTTAAATAAGCAGCTGTGTATATCTTTCCCCTGAACTATGAAAGGCAGGCCGCTGTCATTCATCTCCTTTTCACTCCTGAATTTAAATATGTTTAGGGAAACATTGTAGTGGGGTCTCTCAAACAGTGCAGATGCAGGAGCCCTTTATGCACGGTGTCTTCATGGTGCCATCACGGTTCCATCTGCTTCTCACACCCCCAGCCCTGGTTCTCACAGCATCCACTGCAGCACCCAGGGCTGGATGGCACTCGTGCTGGTGCTACTGCAGCAGTCAGGTGTGGTTCCATCACCTTTGCTGCACTGCTGAGCTATGGGGGATGCTTGGGCCTGCATCCCTGGGTAACAGAACCAGTGATGTGTTGCCCTTTGGCTAATGCAGAGGTTGCTGGAAGGCTCTGCCTGATGCACCAGTGGCCTTGCTTGCTGTACAAAGCAAGACTGGCTTGGCAAGCACATGAGTGTGGCCTCTGAGCCAGCTGGATCCAGCCAGGAACCAAAGCCAGGAGGAGGCTGCCCTGTGATTTAAGGCTCAGAATCTCCTCTCCCCTCTCCTTCCCTCCCACCTCACCCCCTTCTCCTTCCCCCTTCCTTTCCTGCCCTGACTCCTCACCTGTATCTGCAAGCTAAACTTAACAACAGGAGAGAAAGGCTGGAGAAAGGGTTACTCTTTTATCCTCATCAGTTCTTTCTCTGTTCATCATCCTCACAGATTTTCCCTTGGGCTCTGCCATGATTGTCCTCTATTGCATTTAAGTGATACTTCAAGGATATTAATGGTCTTTTTCCCCTCCTCCGTCCCAGCTTGCACGCTACACCAAGGAGGGGTTCCTTCACCTTGGTGCCCTTGGGACCACGACGCTCCTGCCCGACACCCGCTGCCTGGTGGACAACGTGAAGAGCCGCTTCCCCCAGCTCCTCGACTGCGACAAAGTCAAGAGCAGCCTTCATAAACGCTGGAATTTCATCCAGGTGTGTTTTGGGTCTGCCATCACTGCCTCTCTCTCTCATACCGTGGGCTGGTAGTGATAAAGGTCGCTCCAGTCAACCCCATTGATGAATCTGGAAATGATTTTATTGCTTGAATTTCATTATTGCCCCACAGAGCACTGTGAACTTTCCAGCCACACAGTCCTGCCGTGTGCAGTCCTGACTTGCTTCACAGGCATCCACACGTTTTGAATTCTTTTTGATGTTTTCTCCCTGTCTTTGATTTTAGAACGGTGCCATCCTAAACAAGGGGACGGGGCGCTGCTTGGAGGTGGAGAACAGGGGAGTGGCCGGCATCGACCTGATCCTTCGCAGCTGCACAGGACAGAGGTGGACAATTAAAAACTTCATCAAGTAAAGAGTGGAGAAGTCAGAGGAGTTTCACCTGAAAGGTGACTGACTTGGACCAATCTGTCTGGACTCCTTTGGAAAGGACAACATATCAAATCAGAGCTTTATTCGTGTTATTAGGAGAGGACATGGGGGGAAATGGGCATTTGTGTCTTTATTTTTATTGTATATTAGTCTCCCACGGGTGATTTCAACTGTGTGAAATTGGATCAGAACTCTAATTTTCTTCTGGCAAGCACTCTAAAAGGTAGCACTTATTTCTGCTGGAATAAGTGTAATAAGCTCGTGCATCTTTGTGAGCATTGAAATGCTGCTTTCCCAGATGACTCCAAGCACTCCCAAGACCCAGCCAGGTTTGTACGGTGATTGAAGTCAAGAGACCCTGCATGTATCTGCGTGGCAAGCGTGCAAATATGTGTGCTTGTGAGAGGAAAAGGCCACCAAGCTGTGAAGAAGCTGCGTTTGAATGACATGGCATCTTGCTAGGAGCATTGCATCTTTTCCTTTTCTTGCTCCATCATCCAGCAGCCCCTTTCTTGAGTCTGGGAGAAGCAAAGCTCTCAGAGGCACCCTGGTAGATCCTGTAGATCTCTCCAGTTCCCCATCACAGGTGTCACAACATGAAATGCAGTTGAATAAGAATCCTGAGCTCCTCATCACCCACTTGCTGCTGTTGGCTGAACCAGCCCCACACAGCACCAGCCTCTCTGTGGAAAGCCCAAGTGGAAAGCCCCACAACTGGTTACCTGTCCCATGTTGGGGTCTTTTGGATGCATGCCTTGTTAGCATTAACCCATGGCAGCCCAAGCGTTGCACAGCAGGCTGCCAGCCTGATGCTGGCCCCTTGTGGACCCTGTTACCCTTTTCTTTTGCTGTTTTCAGGGTGGATGTGCTGATGTGTGCAAGAGGCTGAGGGCAGATCATGTGAGAGAAAGTCCTGCTCAGGCTTCCTTCTCATGGAGGCTATGGGGTTTGTTTTTAAGGCATCCTTGCCTCTGAATGAAGACATGGATAGCGGTAGTCTCCTTACCTCTGTAGTGGTATAGTTTTCTTCTTGAGGCTCAAACACATCTATCCTGCCTGCTCAGTGTGTTTCTGCAGTGATGTTGATGCAAGGAAGGGAGAGAGAGGGCAAGAGACCAATAAATGGCAGCTTGCCTGAAATTCTTCATCTTGAAGTCACTTAAGGCTTGTTAACACAGTGGGATGATCTCGCCTGGTTTATCTGACCTGGGAACTAAATCTATTCAGCTACTGTGGGACACTTTGGTTTGGGGTCCTGGTGTCTGGCTAACTGGAAAAGGGAAACATCTTGAAAAGTCATTTCACATGGATGTGGGACTAATAATGGATGGCTGCAGGCTTTGCTCAGCTGGGAGGGGAAGCCAGCCCATCTCCTGTCCTTCTCACAGAATAATACTCTTTCTGGTTGCCCTCTGGCTAGGGTGCACTAAAATATATTAATATATGAGATGTATGTGTAAATACGTTTCCCAAAGATGGGATGTGCACAGAGTTGTTTGCTGCAGAGCACTCATGCCTGTCTTCCATTTGCATCGGGATAATGCTACCTGGGTGTTTAATGAGTTGAATTTTCAATGCCATGCAGCAGGTTTATGATTCATGTTTTAGTAATTTATTGAACAGAATCGGAGAAATTTCATTGTTCCTTCTTACAGCATCGCATCTGATTGTTCACTTACACGTCACAAGACTCAATGGAGTTGTCTCTGGGTTTTCTCCTTTCCGTCACGCAGTAAAACCTCTTGTTGTCCTGAATTGCAAAGTAGGGACTCAATGTAGAATTTTGCTCTTACTCGCTGTTGCATCATCTCTCGTGTAATAAATTTTAGCACTTATGAAACAGACACGATTGCAATGTCTCTAGATGCATGAGGCTGCATTTGTTGCTGCCCTCTAAGAAAAGCCATTTGCCAATGGAGAGGACTCGCACCAAGAAAGTCTGGGGGATTTGAGACTTCGCAGCTCGTGGCCAAAATGTAAAATTCCCTTTTAATTGAGTGATCAGTTGCTGTCAGTCATCGGTGGAAGCCACGTATTTTTTAGCACTGGGAAAAGCCTGCATGTTTTGGAGGGGGTGGGGGAAGAAAGGAATCCTTTGGATGTTGCTGTGCTATCATTCACGGTTCTCAGCTCCGCTCTGGTCCTGCCAGCGCTCAGGGCGCCAGCAGATGGGCTTTGTCAGATTTAATTGTGGTGGTGGAAGGTGTCCCCGCCGCCAGCCTTCCATCTGCTGCTGGAAGCTTCTGTCCCCATCGCCGTCAGCGCTGCAGAGCGTGTGGCTGCGCCTGCTGTTGTTTGCAGGATGTGCTTCTCCAGCAGGCAGGGGTCGCTGTGCTGAACCATGGGACTGTTGGCTGAGGTCACCTGAGGACCAGTATGGTGACATCCACATGCTTGTCAGCTCAGGTGACACGAAACATCTGGATTCCATTGGCGATAGGCTCTGCTTCTTCAACAGAAAGCCAGAGATGTTCCCTTCGTGCATGTCCCAAAGGAAGGGGGTGTGGAAATGAATTCTTCACCCCAGGACCTTCAAGTGGAGAAGAAACCTTGTCAAGATGGTTTCCCTCTTCTCACTGCTTGGAAGTGACTGAAAAGCAGCAAAATTGGGATTAAAATGGAGAGTTTTATCTGCCGTGTAAGTGCAGTTCTGTTCTCATATTGGTCTGTGACACACAGGGATGATTGCTGAGGCGACGACCTGAGGTCTGCACCCTCCGAAACCTTAGAAATCTGTCTTAGGAATCTGGATCTGAATGTTGCATCTTGCGCTTATCTCTAATAATAATGTTAATTGCTTTAAAAAGTGATATCAAAGTGGTTCTTATTAAATATATGATTCGAGCCTTGCCTCTTGAGTGATTTTAAAAAGATTCACCGTTGATGAGATACAGAGGCAGTCATTCTTCTCTGTTACTCAGTTAATAGAAAAGTGTGCTGCTGTTTTAATGGAAGTTCCATTTTAAAAAGAAATGGAAATGAAGGAGAAATCAAGAGAGATGGCCGGTGCAAATTAACCTCCCGTTTCACCCTCCTGTGCTGGCTGCCACTCACCAAGATAATGCAATTACATTAAAGAAGTTAAAAAGAGATGTTACACAGCAAAACAGCATCGCTTGCAAATGGACCCAAAGTGGATGCTACTAAAAGTGACCTGAAACTCGAGGCATGGCTTGAAAATGGCTTGAAACCCAAGTTGGCTGGTAATGATGATCCTCCCAATGAGGTGTGGGTAGGTATGGATGGTAGGAGCTATGTCTGTGTGTGCAGCAAGGGCACTGTTGGTGTTTTTATGAGCTGAGGGCATGGCTGGCTGCTGGAAACACTCCAGGTGAGTGTGGCCTCCAGCCCTGAGCTCATTTCTGCAGAGCATGATCAATACAGCTCCAGCACGGAGCATCCAGTCACTGCTTAAGACTTCCTATGGGAAAAGATCCGGGTTAGAGAGCTGTAAGATCATCCCATGTGCTTTCTGGCCAATGTAAGTCAACGAACAGCTCTTATTCTTAATAGAACCTTTGTGCTGCCCTGGGCACATCTGAACTTGCAGAAACTTCCCTCAGCTGCAGTTAAAATGCAGTCATTTCAAAAGTTTAACTTCTAGGGTGCCAATAGCAAAACTTCTCTGCTTGAGCAGTGAGCTGTTGGGGCACTCATGCACTGCATAGATAGGAGTCTCATGATGCTCCCAGACCGGTTGAAGCTGCTCTGGTCACTCAGCTCTGCAGCAGTCGGTGCTGGTGGGACCAGGTTAGGACCAGATGGGACCAGGGACATGGTCCTCTGTGTCAAGTGTCAAAAGACAAAATAGCAAGAGAAAAGATTGTACAACCCACAAAGCTTTCCAAGGAGGAGTTTTGTATCTTATTCCCATCTGGTGGTTCTGAGACGTGATGGGTAATAGCTTTCCAAATGTATTTCCTGGCTATTGTCATTCTAGGTTTTATTGTTATAGGCAAGAACCCACATAGGAGCTAATTCATATTGTGCTCTTCAGAAATCACAGCCAGGAGGAAAACAGTGGCAGAGTGGGGTCAAGGTGATGTGCTGTGCGGAGACCAGGATTGGCACCTAGTGGTAAAACAGTAACAGCTTCTGGCATTGTGAGAGCAGAGCAGCTCCCAGCAGGATGCTCTGAGCCTTACACCATCCCTTGGAGGGGCTCAGAAGTCCCCTGGATGTCCCCACAGGTCCCTTCCTCATCCCATGGCATGGGATGGCAGCAGACGGAGCTCCTCAGGAGCACTCCCTGCACTCTGCTTTCCCCCTCCGCTCCAGGGGTCAGCTCACCACCACCCCCATTCCCATCATGTTTTTGGCTTTGGTGCTATTTTCGTTCTGCTCTCTCTTTGTCTTTATGACTGTCTTGTTTTACTTTTTGTGGCTGGGGCCGCCTTACGCTCCTCTCTTTGCTCTCAGCAGGAGGTTGCTCTGTCTCTGTCCTTGCTTGCTCCTTTATTCTCCATGTACTTCCTTCTGTTTGCTCTCTTTCCTTTGCTATTTCTTTTGATTGCTTGTTTCTCCTGATTTTTTTTTTCTTTTTCACCCTTCCTTATTCTTTCCCATTTCATCTCTTTTTTTCTTGCTTTGCTCTCCCCTATTCTTGCTCTCTCTCCCATTGTTTTGTTCATTGGACATCACTGATTCCCCATCTCCTGTTTTCTTCTAACAGGTTTGAAGTATGAAGGGGGTAACAGCCAGGAAAGGGAGATGGCAGAGATTGGGGTGCAATCAGTCAGATGGGAAATGAGGAAATGTCTGCTGATAACAGAGGTGCCCTCACAGCATGGGACCAGGGGAGCAGTCAGCCCTGCCGTGCCCAGCCCTAATACTTGGCCATGGGGATGCGAGGTTCCCCGGCCCCTTCCTGGTTGATGTTTGTCCCATCTGCTCAAAAAAGAGTGAGCTGAAGTTTCCGTGCTCCGCTGCCCCAAAGCATCACCGCTTCTTCATCACCCCCTGCTGGAGCTGAGCATCGCTCCCAGCTGTGCACATCCCACCGGGAGAGCACAGCCCAGGGCACGCAGCTGCCAGCCCCATCACTGCCAGGTGATAGCGTGGCCCCGCTATAAATCACAGACCCTATTAATTACAGGCAATCCATAGAGCAAGGGCACGGTCTCACATTTACTTTCCCACTAGAATAATTCCATTGACCTCCCCTGTTTAAGTGTAACAGCTCCTGCTGAGCTGCTTTGTTGCAGTTGATAGCAAGATAATTATAATCCCATCAGTGGTTAAACTGTTTCAATAGGCAAAAGACACACGCTTCAGCCTTTGATGGATATCTAACAGCTCCCAGAGATTTGATATTAATCAGCTGCTATCTCTGGACTGTTGGGAGGTAAGTGATTGCTGACAATAGCTGGTGAGGGGAAAACATGGTTTTCCAGTGATGCACGTGTAGAAAAACAGTGTTCTGAAAGCAGAGTGCTGCTGGGTGCATCCCAGAGCTGGCAGGCACCTGCTCCAGTGCTCCTGCTGTGGGTAATTGAATGGTGGTGGTGGGTCGATGGTTGGATTGAATGATCTTGGTGGTCTTTTCCAACCCTGGTGATTCTAAGAGCATCAGTGTGGTCTGACCAGAGGAGGGGGATCTCATGCATGGGTTACTTCATGGCTGGAGTCACATGGTGGGTGTATGGGAGATTGGTAATCACAGCCTGAACCTCTGATTAATCAGCTGAGGCAGGTGTGGGGTCAGCTGTGGGAGCACAGGTGAGAGTGATGGAGCTTGACTCCATCCCCTCTGAGACCTCATTTAAGGGCTGACTCCCACTGAGGCAGCATCTCTTGGAGATTGCTCCCCAGTGAGGACTGCCCCAGCTTCTTCAGCCAAGGCACCACCACCGGTGAGTTTCCCTTTGCTTATTCCTTCTGTACATTTGCTACCATCTGTATATTAACAACCAATACAGGGGGGATTGAAAAGCTCCCATTAAAATGTTGCTTAATATTTAATTGCTTGTGAAATTGATCCCCCCCCCCCCAAGTATTTGAGTCCTTCCTGGGAAAAGGTGGCCAGGTAACACATATTTGTTATTCAAGACACTTAACATCAGAGAGCTTAAAACCTCAAAGCCAAACGAGCTGCTTCTCATGTTGTAATGAACAATTTCCCCCATGCTGAAAATATGGGCGTGAAATTGCTAAAAGTAATAAGCTCATCCATTTCTCTGCAATTTTGCTATTAAACTGCAATGAGACAGACAATCGAGTCAATAATAGCCGTGTTCTTCTGCAGAAATCAGCTGTGCAGAGGGCAGGGAGCTCAGAGCACAGAGCTGCTCCCCAAACCTTTGGGACCTCAAAGTGCATCACAGCACCCTGGATTTTGGCCTCTTTAAATGTGGGGCTCCTCGGAGACTCCAAACAGATAAACAGTGCATAAAAAGCGTCATTGTTTCCCGAGGAGGACTTTTAAAATCATTGTGATTATTTTTAATCTTGTTAGGTGCACGCACCGTTCTGTTGTTTCTTTTCCTTTGATTATTATTATTATTTGTGTGTGAACACTGAGTGCAAATGCTGTAACCATTGGCCTGGAAAACTACCTGGGAGGTGTTTGCTGCAGCATTTCATGCTTCATCACTGTTATTTTTCAGCTCTGCTATGTGCAGCCTGCTCCAAACGTTTATTACTGCTTGCACAGAGGCCACCTTTTGCCCACTAGGTTGGTGTCAGTGTCCCAGTGCTCACAGCAGAGCCCTGTACTCCCCTTCTGTGTGTGTTACCCCTCCTGGATACCCCACCATGATGTACGTGCATGGGTGCTGTTGCTGGGTACCAAACCCTACAGAGCACATCCTTTGTGTGCACGGAGAGTGAAGTTCATGCTTTGCATGAAGGGCTTTCTGCTGCCCCGTGTCCTTGTCCTCATGGGTGCAATGAGTGAAACTCTGCAAGGGCTGCTTAGCATTGAAAGCTGCTTCCCCAGTGCCACCGTGTGCCTGGAACTCAAACAGCTCTTGCTGTGTGCTGTCCTGACTGATACAAATGCTCACCTCAGTTTGAATCATCTCTATCGAAATACTTTAACATTGTTGTCCCCAAAAAAGACAAAGTGACTCCACCTAGCGGTAAGACTGAGTATTTACTAACAGCCTCTAAACCTCCATTTGATGTTAATGGCAACAGCCTCGCGAACTGCTTTGGGTCTGGCTCAGAGCAGTTCCTACGTGTCAAAGCCCAGGACGGGCCATGCTTGTCAGGATGGGGATCGAAGCGGTCTTGGCTTTTCCAGCGTGGGCTCATGTGGGCCCAGTAACACCCATGTCACAATGTTGGAGCAGTATTAGAGGCGCTGCAAGATGCAGCCCTCAAAAATGTAAGGGAAAGTGGGATGCTTCATTGCCATGCTTTGCTCCAGGAGCCCTGTGTCCTGCAAGAAGGGTCCCAATGCACCCTGGCAGAGGCACAGTGATGAACTGGCTACAGGTTAATTATTCAGGCACTGGGAGAGAAGAAACAGTGGTTTAATATTTTAGAGAGGATCCATTGATGGAACTTCCATCCAGGAGCAGCTGTTAGCAGGGGCAGCGTGGAACTGCAGCCTCACACACACAGCTTTGGTGTGAGGGGTCCTGCAGCTGCTGGGAGCTGAGCAGGAGATGCACGAGGTGGCACGTAGAGGTGGCTGTGCTTTCAGTAGTGCTGTCCCAGCCCTGCACTGTGCTGCAGCACCTGGTGGTGGCATGGGCTATGACAAGAGCACAGTTCTGCTTTATGCACTCCGAGCTATTGGAGGTGCTGACCAGAGGTACCCACTTAGAAACAAAGCCTTTGGAAGTTACGCTTGAGTTTATTCATAGTAAGAACAAAGCCCTTGTAAATAAGCTGGGGGACGCATCCCTTTGTCTGGAGTACTTTGGAGGAGGGGGAGCATCTGATCTCCATTTCTCTGTTTGCAAAGCTTCTGTAAAGAAAAACCGTAGGCACCTCATCAGCCCGCACCCCACAGCCCTGTTCTCCCTCTCAAAAAGCACACTTTTACTTTCCACCACAAGAGGTCCTCAAGACGTAAGGCAAAACATCCAGGAGCGAGGTTCGGCAGCGAAGTGTTGCAAGGAAAAGATGGCCAGTATTGTTAAGTCGGTAGGTAGGAAAGGGTGCTGCTCCCCTCCAACACGCCCTGCTGTTTGGGTCTGGAAAGGTTTGGCCGTGGTTGGAGAGCTGAGGTGCTCAGCTTTTGCTCCAAGAGGAGACAAACTGGGAGTGCAAGAAGTGAGTTGTAAGCAGTGGGAAGCACCGAAGCAATTGAGGCAGCTGTGATCTCTTCAGTGGCTGTGGTCGTGTGTCCTAATTCCATCTTTTGTCCCCTTTCCTCGTTCTTCAGCACCCAGTGTCCACTTGGAGCTAAGTGCATTTCCTATCACGTGTGGTGATGCTCTCATGGGCAGTGAAAGAAGGAGCAGAGAGACCCTGAGTAATATTCACCTTGAGCTTTCCTCTTTATAAAACCCTTTGGTGTTACTCAAAGTCTCGGCACAAGATGTCAGGATGGATTTATCTGTGGTCATGATTGGTTTCAGCTTATCCACAGGCAGAAAGGGGAACGATCTTCTCTTTTAAATGATAATAGAGGACTTATTCTTGTCTTGCAGGCAGATTTGGTGAAGCTTGATTTACTCCTCTTGCTCCGTCTGCAACGCTGTCTGAATATTGCACATGTATTTGTGAATGCTGTGCATTTTATGTTTCTATACTGAGTCAGGGCATGCAGGGATGTGGGCAGGTGCCAAGTGGAGAAAACCAGCTTCTTTTCAGTGATGTCCAGCAACAGAATAAGGGATAATGGGCACAAACTAGAACACAGGAAGTTCCAGTGAGCACAAGGAATGATATATCTGCTGTGAGGGTGTCAGAGACCTGGAACAGGCTGCCCAGACAGGGGTATCTTCTTCCTTGGAGATACTCAAAACCACTTGGACACTTTCCTGTTCAACTTAGAGTAGGGAACTGCTTTAGCAGGACAGTGGTCCCCTCCTGTGATTCCGTGTTTGCAAAACACTGCAAGATTTAGTGATGGAAACATGCGACCTCCCCAGCAGCAAATAGGAGATGGCTGTTGGATGCACTCACATTCTCACTGAAGGCAATGACAGTTCTGCTAGGGGGAAAAAAAATAATGAAAAAGAGGAGTTCAAATAAATGCTGGCCTGGAGCTCACGTTGACAAGCTGTGTGACTAATGCACTACCTAGAGGAGTCCTAGCAGGAAGCGTGTGGGCATTAATGCCAGCAAGTACAGTT
The DNA here is from genome assembly GCF_039878825.1 of Excalfactoria chinensis. Taxonomy (NCBI): domain Eukaryota; kingdom Metazoa; phylum Chordata; class Aves; order Galliformes; family Phasianidae; genus Excalfactoria; species Excalfactoria chinensis. The sequence continues at coordinate 762,436 of NC_092843.1, read as the reverse complement.
CCAGCATGGATGGAGGATAAGGGGATGCGAGAGGTACCAGTATTTGCGTCACCTGGTCTATCTATAGCTGCCTAGCAGGATGTCTGGGGACTGGATCCGGTGGGGGGACTGCTTGATGAGGCGTCCTTGGGGACCTGGATTAAACTATGCATGAAGTCCTCCTTGAAGGATATCTCCCCAGTAAACCCTGCAGCAAACCACTGTGTTCCCATTAACGTGGGAGCTTTAGATAACACTGGGGTCCTATGGAGCAGCGCTAGCAATGTGCCCATTGCTGTGTCACTTGATAAAGCCCCTCCACACCAAGTGCTCTGGATCACAGCAGTTAAGACAAGGGGTTTTTAGCAGGCATTTCAGGGTTTTTTAACTGGGTACACTTACAGTTTAAAGAATTGCTTTAAAAGGCAGCCAGGGACTCGGTTTATCCTACGCAAACATTAATATTCTTCTAAATTGATCCTGCTTAATTCACTGTGGACAATTCTTAATTCAGTGTTATGCTATTTGTGCTGAGTTATTAGCTAGAGTGATGCGTGTTGTAGAAGCACCAGCAAGCTGAGCAGCAGCTGGGCAGACGTGGCAGTGTTTACCTTCCCTACTAAGAAAAGGGACGCTCACAGTTTTCTCCCTCCTTCCTTTAGGTTCAGAGACGTGGGTTCACCTGCTCTGGACATTATCAGCAGCCCTCATGGCTTTCACTTGCTGATCTTTGTTGTATATCACAGGAAGGCCAAACTGAACCCAGATTCAGTGGGTCCACCCTGAGATGCAGGATGCTCTTAGAGCAAGGTGCTTTGGTTCTCACACCCTACAGAGCCCAGGTTTTGGTGGTGGGGGTCTACCAAAGGTCCAGATTTGTATCAGATTCCTGAAGGAATAACACTGCTGCATGCCATTATAAGTCTGGCAGAAGTTATGCTCTAGGAGAGACGTTGCTGCAGAGTTCTGTTCAGGTCCATTGGTTTCTTCCAGCAATGCTATTCTGCAGGACTTGGGCAGCTCATTTGTGATGTATGGGAGCACCAAATGACCTAAAAAAGCTGAAGTCATCCCATATCCTAAAGTTACAATGCGTTATGATCACAGTACCTTCACAGAATCTTAGAATGATAGAATCATAGGAAATCCTGTGTTGGAAGAGACCCATAAGGATCATCAAGCCCAACTTTGTACAAGAGTATCTAGAAAGAATGCCAATAGTTGGCCTTCTCAATCTGATATGGGGATTTTACACACCAGAAGAATAGAGGGTGCAGCCAATCATCATTTCACAGAAGCCAGCAGCAAGGATGATGATAAAAGCTCAGAGATATCTGGGTTTGAGCTGGAGCTATCTGCTATTGTCAGTATGATACCTGCCCACGCAGAGGGCTGTTTTCCATGTGCAGCATAGCTGGTGGAGGAGCTGAAAGCACTCACCCGTTGCATGTAGTGCATTGACTTCTGATAGACCCGCAAAGAAAGAGCCTGCACTTTGCACACAGATTATTGTCAAGAAGTGCAGACGTAAGTACAGTGAATTTGCTGCCAAAAATAGCCTGGCTCTCATGACTGGCATTAAAGTGTCTTGTAGGGCTCAGTGCAGCAGTACAGCCTGTGTGCACAGCTCCTTTTACCACTAGATGTCATAATCTGTTGTGTGTGTGTTGTGCCTCTTTTTGTTCTGTGTTGTTTTTTTTAACATCTCACTTGCATGCCAGAACATCACTTCTGCCATGCTCCAAATTACAACAGAGCATCTTTGCTGCAATCTCAAAGCACGTCTGGGCTTTGAGTTGCCTTTCTAACATTAAACTGCTTCCATGTCCTTCCGAAAGGGGTGACAACAGCAATGCACACCTGTTTTCTTGAAGCTCCTACAAAAACTTCCCTGCAGTTCTTGCTCAGATGGCAGAGAAGTTTGATTTCTCTCACTCACTGCTGAATATGAGAGTATGGGTTGCATTCCCCATTACATTGTGCCTTCTGCCTTGGGCTGGGCCCTTAGGGGGTCAGTGCTTCCTGGAAAGGAAACTCCATCCTCTTCATAGGTCTTTTGTGTTACAGATCCAGTGCTAGAGTTAAAATGGAAAGGTGTGGCCTCCTTGTGTGTCACTGGGGAGCTGGAGGTTGGTTAGGAGGTTGCAGCAATGTTTCTCTCAGTGCTTGTGAAAGAGGGAGGGCAAATGTCTTTGCTAAGCAGCAGGGTGACCTTCAGTAAGTTTAAAGCACAGCCATTGATTTGAGCTAGCTGCCAGGTTCAATAACAAACGCATAACGGAGGCTGTCTTGAAGGAAAAATGACTTTTTAAAGCTATGATGGATTTCTTAAAGTTAATTTTCAGATATAAACACAATTACCAGAACTCCTAATTACCCATAAATTATCTTCATGGAATGTGGCTCCCTGGGATGGAAGCTCTGCTCTGTCAGAAGTTTAGGGAAAATCAAAACAAACAAACAAACAAGAAATCAACAAAGAAAGAGAAACCAACATAATTAAGTCCCAAGAGACGCTTATTCCCAGCTTCACGTCGAAATTAAGTCAATACAATTGAATGGTTAAATATTGACTGAATTGTAATCTTTAATCAAGTAGCATTCATATTGCTCCACTTTCAAAAGAGGTTTAGCTGGTTGTTTTATTGACTTTTTAATCAATGCTGTAATTATATTGGTGCTCTAATTTCATAATAAGCTTGCATTAATTAAGGTAGCTCTTCTATATGCGGAGAGCAATAGGAAAACCAAATCCAGTGAAAAGAATATGCTTTTCTCACTCTCCACATGAGATGCAGACGGTGCTATTTACGCCCATTTGCTCTTGCAATGGAAAATGACACCAGGAATTTATATGGCTCAGAATGACCACGCGTTCTTAACTTGCTGCTTAGGTCAGCTCCATTCTCCGTGCTGAGAAGGATCTGTGGAAATAAACACTTGGGTCAAGTGTGTCACAGGAAGTTATTGATCAGATTCTGAAAAATAAAGTGTTTGGATCTATTGGAAGATAAATGGGGATCAATCTAAATAGAGAAATACCTGCGCTTACTCAGTCTCTATCTCATCTGGCATCATTCACTTTTGATATCAGCTCTAACCAGAGGGGTCAGGGAGTGGTGAGCAGAGAAAATCGAGCAGTTTGTGAAGTGGGAAGATTTGTCTTGGTGCTCAGGATGCTCACAGACTCATACAGCCGGAGGAGAACTGTTAAGGGTTAGCCTATCATTTTTTTTCCTAGCAGCTGAAAACACAGCGACAGGCTTGGGGTTGTTAGAGGTAGATGAGTAGAGCTGAGATGATGCCTGCAGCTGAGCCACTCTTCCTGTACGAGCAGCTGTGACCCGGGAGTATCTAAAGCATGATGTGGATGAACAGCTCTTAAAACATTTATTAGAACTGCCTGTACCACCTGTGCCTCACTGTAACCTTCCCTAATAACCAACATAATCTGGATGACAGCGGTTAAGGTGAACATCCCTAGATAGAGATGTTTTGTACCATAATTGAGACAAATCACTGAGGCTCCCATGCCAGCTGCCTCCATGCTTTGACCAACTCGTCCCCATGGCTGTAACTTGGTGGGACTGGGGACAACGTGGGGCTTTTGGCAGCCTGCGAGGTGTTGCTGTAGGTTTCTTGTGCTAGCTGTGCAGCAGACCCATTGCTTCTGGGTGTGTGCAGCCTAATTCCGGCTGCGAAAGCCAATGGAAAAAAGTGATTCCCAGCCCTATTTTTCAGACAGAGAGCAAGAAGGCAGATGGCTATTTCTAAGCATGTCATCTTTGCAGTTGCTCAGTAAAGGCAGGCAGTTGTTCCTGGTTTAGATTAGCACAGAGGTGTGAACTGCAATCTCTGCTCCTGAAACCCTACCTTAGCATGCCAGAGAAGTGAACAACTTCCTCGGGATACAGAAGAAGGCATTGTTTCAGCAGAAGGCAGCAGAGCCCTGTGGTGAGATCATGTCTTGGACAGGAGCATGGTTGGAAGGCCACAAGGATGCGGTTATCCCAAGGCTTCTTTGTCACGCAGTAAGACCTTTACAAAGCTGGACTGTTTCAATACAAAGGATTTTCATGAGTGAAGTCACTGCGACTGGAAGGTTTCTGATATCACCAGGGTCAATCTAACTATAATAACACATTGTTTCACACTTAGAAGTGATGTAGATTTGTTTGGCCAACGAGATAAAGCATCCCCAAAGTATTAAGAAATGTCTATGAATGCATAAATCAGATGTTTTCGATTGTCGGAGGATGTGTAACGCGACAGCTTTTTGGAGCTGCCTCCATCTGATGCTTCCACATCTGTTGATCATCATCTTGTCAGAGCGAGGAGGCTGTGAGCTGTAAAGGGATAACAGTTTGCCTTGTAAGAATGCTTCATTGCTTTTTATTAACGCTGGTTGTTAGCTCTACCTGCTGGTATCTGCTCAGCTCAGCCTGGAGCGTTCAGTAGCAATTTCAGAGCGGAACCTAGAGAAAGGGATGGGTAAACAAGAACCAGTGAGCTCCCCCCGCATGCAGCAGGGATGATGTCTTTATGGCTTATTGTGAAGGAAGCAGCACGTCGATATTTCATAAAACAAACTGGGAAATAATTAAATGTTAATCCTTCCAAGGGAGCGCGGAGTTGGCGCGATGGCGCAGTAACAACCTTTGTGCCGGAGCGGGGCTTTCTGCGGGGTCAGGTTCATTGTTCAGCAAGTCTGTAAGAGAAACGTGGTGCTTACCGAGGCTGCTCAGGGTTGCTTTGGGTTTCTGCAAAGCCAGGAATTGATTTTAAACTTGGCAGCTTCTACATAAAGGAGCCTTTTTATTCGTACAAGTTCACTCCTCTGATTTGGTTAAAAGTGCTGGAGTAATTACTATTGTGATCTGCATCCAGCTTCCTGCCTGACAGATGTCAACAGTGTGTACCCTGAATTCTCAGAAGCCATTTATCATGGCGGCACTGTAACTACTCTCCCAAGAAATAACACTGATTTGCAGTACCCCTAATTTGTGATCTCTTTCTTCCTTAGAGCCTGTCACCACGACCAGCATAAGCAAACGCATATGCCCAACATCTCTTCTGTTCTGGCACAGTGTAGTCCCTCTTCAATTGTTTCTTCTCTTCTGTCCTCTGAACTGATGCTTGTTTTTCCCATTTACAGGGGGAAACCATTTAAAAATAATTGCTATTTTCATTTGTCCAAAAGCCAATGAATCAGTGATCGGTCTCCAAACGAGTAGGAAAACCTTTATATTATAAAATTGCCTCTTGAAAATTGAGTTTAAGTCACAAAAAATATTCAGAGTAGGTGGTTGAGGGACTTCAAGGTTAAAGTATGGGTTATACACTTGCAAATGCATTTACTTTTGGCAGGACTGTGTTGGCAGGGCCTAATCTGGAGCCTGTTTTTGGTACCTGCAGCTTTCTTTCAGCATAAGAAGCAAATTCCATTTTCAGTATTTTTCAGGCTTTGGGGTTCTTTCTGGTTTGAAACAAGAGGAGACACTAAAATTGGCACCAGCAGTGTAGGAGCTGGCTCAGCACAGTAAGTACAAACATCCGCCTTCCTCAGATCCTACAGCTTTGGTCATAAGCTTCCTCATGCATCTCCCCTGGTCCGGCTGTTCACAGTGTCTCCAGGCAACTTCTTAAACAAAGTCCTCCTTAGAAATAGAGATAGAGAAAAAAATGGACACATCTTGGAGTCCGTGTTTTCGATTTCTGACCATAGAATCTGGGACATCAGTTACCCTATTGCTTCTCTTAGCAAGGCTTGCCTTCAGACATGGGTCAAGAGATCAATCTCAATAGAGCCATGATAGACATGGGTTATCCAAGGAGCTCTCACATGCAGCATGCTCCAAGTCCGTACCTCTCTTCTGTAGGCTAGAGACAGCACGATTCCATGGGCCTTGATTTGGATGATATTTCAGATTTAGTGGTAAGACTTGTACCATCATGTACTTGTACCATACCCCCCTTCCCCCTGATGAAACTCCACGCTCTTTTAATAATGATAACACGCAGATGCCAAGGTTGCTGGTGCTTGTCTGAGCACACAAAGCAGTCTGTGTGTATGCATACATCCCAGGGGCTGATCACCTCCAACACACTGTTGGGCCAGTCAGGAGGATGCTCTTGATATTCAATTCACGTAGCATGCTGAACATGCAGATGACTTTAATTTATATTTAATCAGCCTCTGCAAACAGCAATCACTGGAGAGGTTTTCCGTACAACACGCAGTGATTATGCTTATTACAGTGGTACTGTTCATACTGACAAAGCCGGGGGTCTCTCAGCCCTTCCATTTGAAATCTTTCACTCTGGAGGCTTTAATGTTTGCTGCAGAACACCCTGCAGGATAGGACTTGAAGAATCAGGGCATGGCTCAGTAGCAGCAACACTCAATCAGGAGAGAGGGAATGGCCTCAAGTGGCACCGGGGGAGGTTCAGGTTGGATTTTAGGAAACATTGCTTCTCCAAAAGAGTGGTCAGGTACCACAACAGGCTGCCCAGGAGGGTGGTGGAGTCACCATCCATGGGGATGTGGCACTGAGGGGACGTAGTCAGTGGGCACTATTGGTGGTAGGTGGACAGTTGGGCTGGATGATCTTAGAGGGCTTTTTTAAGCTTCTCCACTGGAACAGAATCTTATTGACTGGTCGAGCTCACCAGCTTTAGAAGGACAGGGGCTGAAAACTGATGGGCTGAGGCAAATTTTTAAGGCGCTACTTTATGATGTTATAAGAGCTGGAGCTTCTGCACAACTTATCTATCCCAGAGTTTCCACTATTTGTCCATCTACATCTTAGCTGAAGCCTAGAAGCAATCCACTGCCAGCAAGCAATCCAGGGATCCCAGTCCTATCTGTGCAGCCGCAGGACACAGGAAATGTGCTTGCCAGCATCCCCAGCATCATGCTACAGGTTGCTGACCCGGTGGTTATGTTGCTGCACTGCATTTGTCTCTGTAGTGACAGTTTGGTCGGCCTGTGATTATCTCAGTTTTCTGTCATTGCATGAGAACTGTTTTTGACAGCTTCCTCTAAAGGCAGCTCATTACAGGCAAATAGAGATCTAAACAGAAATTGGGGTTAAAAGACATTTATTACAGTGTGGCAGGCGTGCACTTGGCATCTTCAGCCTGATACTACCATACTCATAATACTGTGGGAAGGTGGTGGTAGGGCAGGGTCTTCACTCACTGTAAATGACATTATAGGAACAATAAACTCATAGGATGATAGAATGGTTTGTATTGGAATAGTCATTCCCTTATAGCCAGTGACAAGAGGAACAGATGGCAGTGGGATCACCTGTTTTCAAACAGGTTTATTGCCCAGATCTCTGCATCTGTATTATTAGTTCCTTAATTGTATCCGTTCTTTCCCTTTCATCCCCCCTCAATCTCCCGTATGTTTAGCAATTGGCACAAAAGCATCCCAGCTCCTCAGCAGACAGCCTCCATTCTGAGGAAAGATTAAAAATGGGAATTTTTTTAGTACAGAATGTGCAGTTTCAGAAAGTTGAAAAGAAGTTCGGAGACTGATGTGCAGCATCCAGCAGCCTCAGCGCGAGCGGCAGCGATCGACATCTGCTGTAATTACTTTCTTTAGAACTTTGCAAGTGTACTGATAATTTTGGTGGCAAGAAGAATAAATGGGGAAAGATCTGGAAGATTGTCTTGGCAAATTTATTTTTTTAATTAAAATATTTTTTATTTAAAAAAAAAAAAAAAAAAAAAAAAAACAACTCTCAAAGAAGCAATTAAAACAAGATGATATTAAGTCTATACTTTCAGGGAAAAAGCCTTCCCACGATTAGCTGGCTTTCACCAAATAAATGACTGCCTCTGGATTTGCATTAGCAAAAAAACTTTCTATAGATGTTAATCAGGAAGAAGTGTGCAATGAGCGGATGTGATCTGAGCCAACCTGCAGGGCGATGGGCACAGTGTGCATCACTGGAGGAAGGCATCGTGTCGAACTGAAGGCGCTGCCTGCTGGGAGCTTTGAGCATCAGGAGCCCATTGATGGCAAGCAGATATAAATGGGGCCATGCCTGAATTTTATCCTGACTATGGAAAGCTTTCTTTCTCCACTATTTGTATTCCAGTAATTAAATTTGAGGCCTTGGCCAGACTCCATTTAAACAAAGCAAAGAGCCAGGGTGTGAAATACTGTGCTGTATGATGACCTAATCCAAATCCCACCAAGTCTGGGAACGTTTCCATTGACTCCCCAGGAGCTGGATCAGACCCGCACAGTTCTCCCATGGCATCCAATAGCTAAAACTTCCCAGTGGCAAATTGAAGCATGGGGCTTCTGGATGCTATTTTCCTCTGTTGTGTAGATGGCACTGAAATAACCATGTGAGCTAAAGGAGCTTTGGCAAACTTGGAGCCTGTTTGTGGGCTCTTTGTGTGGTGGGATTGAGCAGTTCGGTCTCAGTCTGGATGTGGTGTGTTTTTCTATTTTAAAGTTTGTTTTCTCCCTTCAGCCAGTGAAGATTCCCCAGTGGTTCCACACCAGCTGCTGTGACACTGTGCTTCTCAATGCCGAGGGCAGCAATGCAGTGAGTTTTTAACTCCTGAACTGTTCTGGTGGCTGAAATGTGATGTTCAAATGTGTGCTTCCATTGAGCACGTGGACTCCAACACTCTGAGTATGAGCACTGTTTGCTCTTCTTTAAGAGCAGAGGGATGCAGAACCAATATCTCCTACCGACAGTGAATTTCTTTGATTACTCACTCTTTCCTATGAGAAACATATAGGAATTCCTGTAATGCATTTGATTCATCCCTGTAATGAATTCAAGCTCGCTGCTAAGCCATTCATTAAGCTGCTCCCCGCTTACATAACATAAAGGTCAAACAGAGTGTGAGGTGTCATTTTTTTTTACTATTGGATCACAAATTTTGTAAACATCTTTCCCGAATCACTCACTTTTCAGTGGTAATCCACGGACAGATCATCGATCATATCAAAAACTGTGATGGTTCCAGAAACAAGGAACACTGTCTGAGCCACCAGGCTGACATCCAAAGACTCACAAGGAATAAATAACGTGAATCCATGGAATGGAGTGTGATACAGATCGCTGTTTGGGGGGAAACACTCATTTTTTAGAGCTTAAATGAAGGAACCAGAGCTGCAAAAATAATCAGGTCTAGGGAAAGCAGTACAGCTCGATTCCAAGGACAAGGTGGAAAAGATACTTTCCGTATGGGCAAGATGGGAGCTTTGGGGTTGCACTGTTACCCCCAGCAGTCCATCCGCTGTGATGGGTCCACCTGGATGAAGACACCACTACAAGCAATGCTGGGGACAACCATCTCCCTCGTCCTTCTCTCCTCCAGCCAAATGGTTTGCAGCATGTGGAGGGCATTGAGGGCCAGTAGATGTGGGAAATGGCCTACAGTGAAATGAAGGGATTTGCTAAGAGAACAGCTGCTGTTCAGGACACATGAGGGTGGTTAAGCTGCTCAGAACAGCCCTCATAGCAAGAGGACTTGGCAGCAGCAGAGCCAGGATTAAAACCTGTGGTCAGCGTACTCTTCCCAGCAGCAACTCACTGGACCCAGGCCCACCTGAGTTCAGAAACAGGCCCCGACTCCCCAGTAGGTCTAAGGAAAGTGGTTTTGAGTCTTTAAGCAAGCGCCAAGCAAAAGCACATGGCATGGCCTGACCCTTCCCTTTGAGGTCTGCGTGTGGTGCCCACCAACTGCACTGCACCAGTCCTGGTTTTGACTTCCATCACTTCCAGAGGAGAAGTGAAATTCATCCCTTTGGCATGCTAATGAGTCCTGTGCATCTGTTTTGCTCTTGAAGAGTTGATCTTAGCTTGGAACAGCCAAGGCATCTATTCAGCCAGGAGCTCTTTTTGTAATAACAGCCTTTAAAATATGTAAATCTATTTTCAAAGCAAAATAAAAAACTCAAATGTTCGTGTATCTCTCAGAAGAAAGAAAGGGCCCCTGTCCTAATATTTTATGCAAATCTAGCTTCTGCTCTTGTACTCGGGCATGAATGAATATCAATGACTGCTTCAAAACGAGGGGGAAAAGAAACTTCATCCTTCATCAAAAGAAAAAAAACCTTTATTTCTATTGCATAAATAATGGTAAAATTAAAATCTTTTTATACAGATTATATATTTACAGTAGTGTTTGGTTAGAGGAAACAGCCGATACATATGGCATTCGGTTTTCCTTTTTTTTACACGTCTTTATACACTTGGGTAACTTGCAATAACATAGGATTTATTTCAGTTGCATGCCAAGTTAATTTATATATTAATATTTACAGTGTTTTGTACAAAGTGATTTCTATTTTTTTTTTATTTTTTACTATTATGCTGCTGACTTTGTGAGTTGTTGTCTTTAATCGAAATGCCATGTCTTCTGTTAACAAGCAGAAATGGTCAGTTTGCAACAATGGATGGCAAATGGCTTGAAACCAGAGATGAAACGATGACAAGAAGGAGACGAATGCATTAATGAAGCACTTCCTAGAGATGAATCAGGAGTTATTGATTACTTAGATCCCAGTATGGATTAAATGGCAACAGGCTGGATTCTGGGCTTACCCCAGCTTAAGCCAATTAACTCTAATGAGTTACTTCTCATTTACTCTGGAGTCTGAGAGGAACTTCAGCTTTTCTCCTCCCCCTGCCCCAATTAAAATCTGAGAGAACAAGAGCTGCTGCATGAAGCTGAAATAACTTTGGCTCCTCTGACAGAGATGGTGAGAAACATAATGCTGTTCTTGGGCTGGTGGAATATGCCTTTATCTGAAGATTGCTGTTAAATAGCAACCCCAGGGGCCTGATGCTGCAAACACACTGGCAGTGTGGTTTGGGTTTGGTGGGACTGCTCACAGGACGCACAAGACGTGCCTAAGTGCTGGCCAGAACAGAGGGGTAGCTAGAATATTGCAGTTTGGAGCTCACCTAACATGTTGTGTGAAGAGTGAAGGTTCTTTGTGATGCTGGCAAAGACTGGCCATGAGCAGCTGTACAAAATAATAACTGGATGGAAAATGGAAGTTCCATTTAGTAAAGCTCTTCAAGGCTACAAAGTTATTTTGGTCTGTCTTGGCAGAAAATACAAATCTGAGGGTATTTTCGTGTTCTAATTGTCAAGAGTTGATCGTTAGATTCAAAGGATTTACTTTTTTTTCCTCCTATTTCCTATCTTCTCCTCCCTTTTGGGGCTGAAATTCTTTATAGTGAAGATACCAAATTGAGACAGTTTTTCAGACTTTTGCCACTGGACAAATAGGAGTAAAGTCTCCTTCCAGTTAAAGAGTTGCTGTCAGAGTTTCTGTCCATCTTGCTTTTGGTCAATCTCTACATTTTGTGGAACTGCTTAAAATATCCTACTTGAACTGGAGATAAACAAGATTTGTTCTTGATAACAACCAACAACACAGAAAGATAGAAGTGTTTTGAGTCTTTTCTTCTTCTGTGTTAAATTCCTTAGTTCCTGGGAGTGTAATAGGTTCTAAGTGATGCCAAGGAAATGTAATTGCACTGTCAGAACTCGGCACAGTAAAATAATAGATTGAAAACCAGCAAGTTCTGTACATCTTCATCTATGGAATGTAAGCATGATTCAGAGCCAAGATAAAAGATACTTTATCAGATTCTCATTTTAGAAGAGTTGGTTTTTCTCCTTTCAAATAGTCATCCATAAAGCAGGAACTAAATAATTTATTACACGGGTGGATAAAATTGGGAACTTCATTCTTAATGATCTTAATATATTCCTCCTACTGCTTTTCTCTTTGCAGATCTAAGTCTGACTCGGGACTGTGAACCTCTTGCTTATGTGTGATGACAGCCCCTGGCAGAGCTACTTGCTTGTGCACGTGTGTGCTACGTGCAGGATAAGAGAGTCTTTCATGGAAAAAGCTGCGAGTTTTTGTGTGCCATGCACCTCACAAAGCATTGTGTCATCCCAAGCAAAGCCAGCACTGGACCTTGGACAGCTTTGGACAGTCCTCTGAGTGTCCCAGGAGATGTTTTGGTCTTTAGCAGCAGGTAAAAGATGTGTGTTCTTTCCATAGAATAAAGTGCTTGCCAGTAGGTACTTTGCTCATCCAAATCTGTCAGAAAGACTTTATCCATCTCAAGTAGCACCCTTAGGAATGCTTTTTATCTGTTCTTGACTTACTTCCTCACTATTCTATGTCTTATTACTCGGTCTCAGCTTATAACAGTGCACATGTATGTATCTATTCTGTCATGGAGTTGATGGAAATCTCTGAGGTGAAGCTCCTAACATCCAGCCCTACTAGTTCATCACATCCAAAGTGAGCTCCCAATGGACACCGAACATTGTGTATGAAACATCTGAGCACATGATGCCCAGATATTCAGTTCTAGCTTCCCTGGCTGCAGTGTGCGTAGTCAGGTCTCCCACCTCCCACTCCTTCTGCTCACGGACAGCAAATCATTCCCTGTACGCCATTCTATTTAATGACACACCTGTTATTAATTTTTATGTTTCTTATGGCTAAGCCAATGGAGTTGTCTTTGGGGTGCTCTGAATATGTTGATAATTTGCTCATCCTTGAGCCTGAAGGCTGTCCCAGGCTGTTGGAAGTTGTTTGTCCAGCCTTGGTTTGGCTGGGAGTGCATTTGCAATTGCTGCGTGTCGCTCCGACTTTGTGGCACACATGTCACGAACAGCGAGGGTTGCCATAGCAATATCCTTTTCATACAGAACTGCAGTGCTGAAAAGACACTTAAATTCTCATGTAACTGGCAAGAGCATAAGTTTAGTGCTTTTTCTGACAGCTCTACCTAGTGCTGCTGCAGTCTGGGTATTTTTTAAAGTATGTTAATTAGCACTTAAATAGGTTTTTTTCTTTCTTCTTCTTCTTTTTTTTTTTTTTTTTTTTTAAAGTAGGGGATGTGGGTTTTTTGATTTTATTTTATTTTTTTTATTTCTTTATTCTTCTACTTTCTTCCTCCTAAACCTTTGCCATCAGGTTCCAATCAAAACTTTATCGCTCTATTTTTACCTACTGTCTGTAAAAGAAATAAAAAGTCATTTTTCCCCCACTTATGAGGGAGGAAAAAGGGGAAAAAAAAAAAGATAAATGGATGTTACATAAATGGAACCAGGGAGATAGGCAGGAGACAAGGCTCCAATGCTGCTGGCTAGGATGGACGGGAAGGCATCATTGGAAGTTGGCTGGGAGAGGAAGGGTTGAAATGGTGTGGCCCGATCCATCCTACACTGCCACTAGTTACTTGATGAGCCTGACTAATGAAAGAAGGGCTGACTTTGGGATGCTTTAGATGAAGAAAGGCTGGTCTAGGAAGGAAAAAGAGACCTCTGCAAAGACATGGCACTCATTCATAATGGATACATTGGGTTCCCCACAGAAAAGAAGTAAAACTAAAAATCCCCAAATCCCGTACCCAGTAAAATCAGTGGGGAGTTTTGCAATGAACTCTACTGACCCCAGGCTATGGCTTTTACCAATATATTAATTATAGGTTTGGTTTTACAAATGGGTGTTCAAGGTGAAGAATTGTGCTGATCAATGACTGTATTTACAAAAGTTTTTATGAAACATGCGTGTAGAAATTACAGAGCCTTCCAGAAACCTTGAAGGAATGGAAAAGATTATCTTGTCTGTAAGGTAGCTGTTATAATTGGAGTCTGCCTGGTGTTAGCTGTCGGATGAGTGAGAAGAATGTGGAGAAATGCCTGGTCTATGTGTTTTACTTGTCTTTCTGTGCTATGCAAAGAGGCACTGCTTTGGAGCTGCTGAGTTGAGTGGGGCTGGTGGGTTGGTGCCCACCTCGGCTCCAGCTCCATCTGCTCTGCTTCCCACATTCACTCCAGCACTGTCCCAGGGGAAAACAAACAAAAAAAACCCACCAAAAGAAAAGGTAGTAAGTAAGTACCACTCAGTGGCAAGTAACGTTTGGACTTTTTTCTTCTGTTCCCACCTTTAATAGGCCCCTGAGACCAAAAAACATGAATGACGGTCCCCTCAAAAGGATCTCCAAGCTCCTTATCTGCAATGTCCAACACATTGAGCTTTGGGAGCAACCCTGAGTTCCCCACCAGTGTGAATCCTGTGCTCGGATCTTGCCTGTCATTTTCTGCTGTTGGTTTGAAGTCTGGTCCTGCCCTACAGCAAACACAAATCCCTCCATCTTCTGTGAGATGTAACAATTTCTGCACAGTATTTTGCAGCTGACCTCTATTCGTCACAGCAGAACAGAAATACAGAAATGTGTGTTTGTGAAAGGCAGAAAAACGACTCAGCTGCCTTGGAAATGACAGCTGTCATCTTTGGAAATGGAGGGGGGGCACCAGGAAAACGGCAGCGTTGTGAAGGTGGTAAATTGCAACACACACCTAGAGGCAAAATCCTAAGCAGATACATGAGATTTAAGGGGTGGTGGGAGACAGAACAATGGGAATTACATTTTCAAATCAGGTTACTAGAAAAATACAGGTCAAATGAACTTGTAACCAAGAACAAAGAGCAGAAATGAGTCTTTGGAATGGATCCAGGCTTGAGACAATGGCCACCGTGTAGGACAAGTGCAGCTCACAGTCCACAGTCCCTTTGGGAGCCATCCTGCCCCTTCTCGTGACACTGGAAACAGTCCTCTGCATTAACAGGAGTGAGATCTTGCTGTTCCATCATGTTTCTGGAGCTCACCCAGCTGGCAGCAGAAGCCACCGCCACTCCAACCCCACGCCAATGCTCCCCATGCACCAAACGCAGCCATCACCCATCAGGGCAAGGGGACCAGATCCCTCCTGGAGTGACACACAGGTGTACAATGCATCCAAAGGTAAATGCAAGGATTTGTGTCAGGTTTCAGATGTAATCCTGGCTCCATGGACACGCTGTGCCTCTGGTCTGCATCACTCCATCCTCTCCTTGCTGCTCATTAAAATCTCTTCCAGGAAAAATAACTAACGCTTGTGGGATCTGAAAGTCTGACACACTACGGAACATATGGCGGCATGCTCGAGCTTGATTCCTTCTTTTCTTGCAGCAGCCTGGTTTTCTGATCACCCTCTTTCAGCCAATCCATGGGATGTGCAGCGGTGGTGACGGTGGGACCACGAGGGATGGAGCGACTTGCTGGTCAAATCCCACCTCACCGTACACATGAAAATGTAACGTCTCCCATGAGAAGGTGCTGGATGCAGAGGTTTCACTGCAATACAACAATGAAATAAGTAAAAACTGGGCAGTCGAGGAGCAGGGAGAAAAGCTGAGAGCTTTCTCGGTGGTTTTGGTCTCAAAAAGGTTACTGACGACTGTTACAGCAGAAGGGCAAAACGACTGGAAAGCAAATGTCGAATGTGCAGATGGGACCAAACAGAGGCAGTTTCAACTGGCGCTGGTGGTTGCAGAGCTGGCTGGAAGACTGCACAAATCTCAGGAATGCCCATGTGGGAAAGTTGAGGGGGGTGGGGGGTTCTTCAGCCCTGATTGTCGGTGGGAAAGAAATGGCAAACAGACTCCTGCTACCCCACAGTCTTGTGTCAAAGGCGACGTTTGTGAAGCAAAAATAGAAATTCTGTATGGTGCTGGCAAATTCTCCTCTTCTTTACTCAGAAAATACTGTACAAGGATGCTCTAGCTCCCCTCTAATGCCGTAAACTCAAAGGCATGGTCATAAGGGAAAAACAAAGTGAAGCCGAAGGACGTGAAACGAAACGAACAGGACTTGCTTGTGGCAATGCTACGGTCAACTTCCTGGGAAGGTGGGCCCGCCGGGGAGCTATGCGGCATAGTCAGTCGGCCCCTAGGTTAAAAGACAGCCCCGCTGCAGTGAGTCACGAGGCTGTGCCTCCTTACAACTGCAAAGCAGACCGCTGGATGAAAGCGTCTTCCAAGTTACCACTGCTGCTCTGAAGCAATAATTCGGGACTTCTCTGTATGTTTATCTTTTATTTTTATTGCATTAGGAAACAAAAACCTTTAAAGCGTTAAGACAGCCCTTTTATGTCCCTGCCAAAAGGATGTGGTTGATTTACAAGACACGTTACGCTGCTGGCCCCAGGCTCCTTGTCGAATGGTGCGTTATCTGCCTGCCTCTGTCTCTTTGCCGTGTGAGAGTCGGTTCGGGGGAAGCTCACCCGGTGGCATGCGCATGCATGGTCAGTTTGGGTCACAGTGTCATGGTGAGAGGCTACTCCATGCCGCTCCGCAGGATCTGGTTGGCCGCAATCAGCATCACGCTTATAATAAAGGCCATGGCAAATGCGCAGATAAGGCTCTTCCGGACGCAGGTCTGTCTGTTCTGCTTCTGGGCGTGCACTGCAGAAAGACAAGGGAAGGTTGAGCTGCTTGGACAAAGAAACATCTTTGCTGTCTGCTGGGATCAGCTGAGCTCAGAAATTCTCCTTTGCCTCTATGTGCCCACAGCTGCATCCCACACCCTGAACACAGCCTATGCTGGCCAAGAGACCCACCTCTCCTTTCAAGACCAGTGGAGACCATGGAGGGTGAGTACATTATGAAGTTTTCTATGCATTTATTTTATCGGGAATACTGGTCTTCTGCAAATCCCCTTAGACACAGCCAGTTTTTGTCCACTTACAGGTCAACTGGGAATGAGTAGAGATTCAAGATGTGCTCCCTACAACACATAAAAACCCACCGAGGCCCCTCCTATGAGAACACACAGCACATCAGTCATTTTTTATTAACTCTTTTTAAGTTTTCAGTGCCTTGGCAAATTGAAACGTATTAAGAACCTTTTTCAAAAGAATGCTTGCAGAAGAGTTGTTGAAGGAGGGGAGGGTAATTTGCAGCAGTTAAAATGCAGGCAGAGCCAGGATTTTTAGCATTTGACATATTTCATTTAATGATGTTTTTAGGCTCAGCAGACGATACATTTTGCAGCCTGAGAAAACACGAATCTCATCATCATCTCTTCCCCTACAGGTGGGACAATCAGTCCCCTGCCTGAGAATACCAGAATAATACTGGGGTACCGTGAAAATCACTGTTTGAAAAGGCCTTGGGCTCTGTTGCCTATTACCACGGATGGGAGAGCAGCTGAAGACTGGGCAAGACTTTCTTTGGTGGCATCTTTCCTTCCAAAGGAAACAAGTAAAGCATATTCAGTGTTTTGTGCAGGAATGTTTCTCAAGCAAACCATTTTTTTTTGTCTTCTGACAAGTAATAATAGCAATTTAAGGCAGCAGGATCCAGGTAAGTCATTGGTACTTTTCTTCACCAACTAAGAAGCTGAAGTTGCTGACTTTCTTCATTGTTAACACAGTCATGCACAGCCCTGGGATCAGTCTGTGAATCATCCTCTTAAATATGAAAACCTTTTTGTCCTCCTTGTAACTGATGAGGAGAGGCTCCTCCTGAGATATACCAGCCTGTTCCTAGCAGGGAATGCAGCTCCTAGCAATTCCTAACATAAAGGAAAACTAAAGAAGCACATTGAGGCTCAACCTTCATCTTCTCAATGTGCTGCCTGGGAGGTGTATGGGAACTGTTGAATCCCAGCCTGAACCTCTGATTGACCACCTGAGGCCAGCAATTAGTCCACCCTGGGAGCACAGGTGAAGGCAATTCTGCTGTGCTACCGGGAGGGGTGGAGCCCAGCTCCAATTCTCCTAGACCCCATTTAAGAGCTGACTGCCAGTGGGGAAGGATCTCTTTTGGAGATCACTCCTCAGCAAGCCCAGGAAAAAGGGTAAGTTCCATCCATTCTTCTCTAATGTAACTTGTTCTTGTTTAGCCTAATTTTTCTGAATATTACCTAATTTATAACATTATATATTTATTGATTATGCAGGAGGACTTGGACAAGGGGTAGCGGGTATGTACTCTTCAGACTTTTTTAATGCTCTATCAATTTGTCATCCAGGCAGAGCTGGGCTGAGCAGATCCCAGGTGTGCAGGATGGAGAAGGGCCTCAGGGCTCTGTTTTGGTGGCAACAACACACCCAGAGGTGACTGTGGAGATCAAAGCGCTGTTACAGCAAGGAATTAAAGGTACCTGTCCTCCCCTAACCTCAGTGAAAACCACCAAGGCTCGTCTTGGCTTCATTCCTACCTGAAATTAAAGGCACTTTAATGGGGTGGATGAAATGTACATTAAATATAGATGTAAGCCTTTAAGTTAAGTCTCTTTAGGCTATGTTTACAGTTAAAAGAAGCGGTTCCTTTTTACAGCGCTGTTCACCTCATTCCAATGCAGTTCCTCAAATAAATTAGAGGGGTTGTCTTCAGAAGCAGCTCTTTCACTCTGCTAATTAACAAGTGGGTGAAGAGCAACTAACCTACATGAAGACACTTAAAGCCAGGCTGAGATACTGCCCAACATGCTTCACAACAGCTCTCCCTCAATGCAAGCAGAGGCCCTGTCATTCTGAGCCCTGCAGGGAACTCAGTGTATGGGAAATGGGAACGTTTTGGTCTCCTCTGGCACCAGGAGGTCCTTCAGGTAATGGCATGTTCACAGCCAAGGGCTGCAGGACATTGCTTGCTCTCAGCCTGCCTTCCCTGGGAGAAATGCTTCTGTCAGAGCTGCTGCAGACCAGAACCATCCCCTTCCTCTGGGACCTGCAGCACAACTTAGTGTCTTGGTTGACAGTGCTGAGCTGATCTGTAATTCTCCGGTGGGTTTGTGAGCGCGTGTGTATTTCTAACAACATCTAAAAAAGGGTCTGTTTTGCTTCTAGGTTCTGCCTAGCACCAGCCATGCCAACATCCCACGAGAAAAGCTGTTCTCGCTGTACTTTTGGAAGCTGGGACTTCCAAAATGAGACGCTGATGTTTTCAGACCTATAGTTTTGTGTCTGGGTTGGTTCACCTCAGTCCTGATGCAGCAGTGACAGCTGGCGCACAGCTCCACCAGGTCAGTGGGGACCGAGAGCTCTATCCATAGTTATAAGCATCCCTTCCTCCCTGCTGCTTGCTTGGCTTGGTTTGAAGAGTGTTGCTGCTTGCCTCCCTCCTGCAGGCTTCTTAAAATTCAGCCGTAATCTTCTGCATCTTCCCTGCAGTAGTTAGTTAGCAGAGCATGAGTGTGCTGGATACAGTGTTTGAATCTCATTAATTAGCCAGGCTAAGTGTTGCACTTTGCTTTATTATAATATACTTCAGCATCTCTGTCTGATGCCCCTTCAGAGGCACCAGGTGTGGGAAAGCAGCAGGTGATGTTCTCAGACCCCGAGTTCCTCCATAGGTATCTCCCTGGACTTTCCTGTACTTGAAATGATTTGTCTATTTGGTTGTTCCAGCCAGCAGCACTTTGGAACACCATGAGTTCCTCTGCCAAAAAAAAGTCTTTCTCCTACAGTGGCTTAAAATGGTTCCCTTAAGTAAATGTTCCATGTTGGTAAAAGGAGAATGTTCTTAGCAGTGGTAACTCCATTCAAAGTGCATAATGTACTGTAGAAGTTCTGGCTGCGTCCTATCTCTATTGCTGATCACTTACACAGCAGTCTTGGGGCACTGCTGAGAGGTTGCTGCACCAAGCAACAACTGCATAGCAAAATGTTTCCTTTCCCATAGCTTAGCCTGGAGCTCATCCAGTGGTGCTGCTCCACTGCCGATCAGCTCATCGATTTGCCAGGAATCAATGGATTTCTGCACTGTGAACAAATGCAGGGCTTGGGCTTTGTAGGTAAAACTGTCTGCTATGCTCTTACACTGGGCAAAAAAAAGATAAGGTTGGCTGTTTAACACAGATATTTTCTATTTCCATTTCCTATAAGGCACTAGAGCTGACCCATGGATCTCACTTCCCTGATGGCTCCAAAGGGAAGCTCAGTCCAACTACTGCCTCATAGCCATGCAAGCCATCTAATGGCAAAGTTGAGTTGAACACAGTCCAAGGAACTAGAGGGAAACAAAAGGTTTTGTTCCATGCGCACTGTGCATTCCTGCCTGTGGCATGTCCAGGATCAGACAGTTTTACAAAGGAAACAGAACAACTGTACAGACACATCCTCACCTTCAAACTCTGTTTGGCAGTTGCCAGAGTTTTCATTTAAACTCTCCTCCTCGTTGATAATGATGTTCTCAATGTCCTTCATCGTTAGGTGGTCCCGGAAGGCATGGTACAGGATGTGCTTCAGCTCTTCTAGTGTTATCCTCTGCATGTCAAACTGCAGGGAGAGGACCACGTTAGGCATGGCAGCAGGAGCAGCGCGGTGCTGGGATGAAAGCAGGTATGTGGGCTCACCCCAGTTCCCCATTTGTGGGCTTTTTTTCCCAACCTCATTTCAGCAGCTCAATATAACTTCACAAATTTTGCTCTTTTGGGTTCACTGGATGCTGTCAGTGTTAATACTTGAAATGGATGTTGCTAGAGATCTTGGCTGCTTAGTGCTAGTGAAGCTGCAGAGAGAGAGCAGTCCAGCATCAGCCCTGGCCATCCCTGCAGAACTAAATCTGTTAGAAACCCTGTCACTCTTCTCATATAGTATCATTAAGGTTGGAAACGACCTCTATGATCACATAGTTCAACTCCAATCTCTTTCCACCAGCCCATAACTACATCTCTCAGTGTCACACCTCCACAATGGACGGTGACCCCACCACCTCCTGGGCAGCTGTGCCACTGCAGCACCATTCTTTTGGAGAAGAAATGTTTCCTAATATCCAACCTGTGCCTCCCCTGCTGCAATTTAAGCACACCACTTCTTGTTCTATCACCGTTTCCTGCTAGCAGAGGTTGACCCTCACCTCATGCCCTGCCATGAGCCACAATTTTCTCTCTGCCCTGTTGTTCCTCACAACTCCAGTGTGAACAGCACAAGCAGAGAACATTGCTCTCATAGAAATGTTATTCCTGTGCATACCAAATAAATGCTCTACAGCCAGTTTTTTTTTTCTTGCAGAATACGTGAAAAGAACATTTTGCAGCAGGGGATCTTTGCACACACGTAAGGTCTGTGGTCCTGATATCTGCTAATGGCACACAAGAGAAGGCATGCCCACTAGCTTAACTCCATGCTGGAGGAAAGGTAATGCAAACCTGTGCCCAATTCAGCAATTGAGAGCGTGGCAATAGTGTGTGATCAGACTGTACAGCAGGCATCAGGGCATGGTGCATCATCTGCACTCCCCTCCCCCTCCCCCCCCCTTTCTCTCTTATCAGCTCTGAGCTCCTCAGTGCGTTATCTAAGGCCATCTTCCTTGACCACTGCTCCCCACCTCACTGCACAGAGGCAAAATCATCAGTCCTCAAAGTGATCCACTGAGAGAAACACGTGCACTGGGATTGAACCCAAACCCTGACATGTTTATGTATTTCTGTGTTCACAGGCAGATTTGCACACGTGCATATATTTACCCATTTAGAAGCACCGATTCCTACCATTCCGTTTATTCATTTCATGCAATGATTTGAAAGTCTGCAGACAAGTGGACAGTTGGGGCACGGAGGGCAAAGTTCCCATTTTATTTTGTCTCATCTGAGTTCACTGTAACCCTGGTTTGGTGGGTTTGGAGTATGAGTACAAGGGATCTCGTGTACGTGGTGCATCTTGGCCACACAGAAAGCAATAGAGATACACCATCCCCAATGCCACTCCTTTCCTTTTCCCCTTAGGGGTCTTTCAGGTCTCCCTTTATGGCAGTATCACTACCAACATGATGTCATAGCTCACCGTGGTGCTACCTGTTGCATTGCTTAAGGCTACCTAGATTACAAACGATCATAGGCACCTGCTTATCTTAACAATGTGGTTACATTAATGATGTGAGCTTTGAGGTCTTCCTGTATCAGTTAACCTGTCTAGTGGGAAATAGTTCTTCTCTTGACAGATATGCATCTGTTGCTGTGTCTCCAGTTCTTACGTTTAAGCTTGATGCTGATACAGGGAGAAATTATTGATTGTTCCATTGCTATCTTGTCTTCTAGGACGACGATCCAAAAGATCAGTGCTGCAGTGGCACAGCTGCCCAGGGGGATGGTGTGGTCACCATCCATGGAGGTGTTCCAGAACCATGGAGATGTGGCACTGAGGGACATGGTCAGTGTGCACGATTGGGGTGGAATGGGGTTGGACTTGGGGATCTTAGAGGTCTTTTATAACCTTAATGATTCTATAATCTCAGATGGGGGTCACAATAACACTTGGCTCCTGCCCTGAGTGCCTGACCTGCTGACACAAGTACTTCATTGCTCCTGCTTTGCTCTGTGTTCCAGCACTTGCATGCAAGAGGTGTTTCCTCCACTGGATACCTATCAGCACAGGAGTTCGATCAGACTGGGCATGAGCTCAATGCAGCCAGAGACATCACTTTGCATCGGGTTTGGACTCCCAGGTAATTTCTTCTATTATCATTGCTCTCCAATCTGGCAGCTTCCCTGAGTCACTTTTCAATTACTCTGGCTTTTTATTGTTGTAATGACAGTAACCAGGGAGCAACTCGTAACTTTTATTGGCTCTGCTGAGAAGAACTGTGACTGCTGCAAGCTTAAAACTTTCTATAGGATTTATAATTAGGAGAAATCAATGATGTTTCTTCTGAGTTGGTGCTCTTGGAATACACTGGAAGCAATGATATAGAAACAAGCTGTTTCTAATGACACCCAATGAGTCAAGTGCTGCAGTGAGAACCCTGAACTCTACACTGGTTTGTATGCTTGGCACCAGGTGTTGTCCACTGCAGTTTCTGGTGGACTTCAGGCACTGCAACCAGCAGAAATATCAGCTATTATTGGTTTTGCATGCACGCATCAGGTGAGTGCTCACAGCACATTGCACAGCTGCTCCTTCAGCGAGACAGGCTTGGGGCAAGGGACGCCATCGCCTTGGGTACCACTTGCTTTCAGGAACAGCCAGCTTCCCTGATGCTGCACCCCAGCATCCTGCTTACCGGGGAGAGGGAATGGCTAACAAGCTCATTTCCATAGCAACAGGCTCATTACTGCAATGGCTACTGCTAACAGGAGATTACTACATTCTTCCCAGCAGCTTTGTCAGCAGGGAATTGCACATATATTGGCAAATTAAAATCAGATTCAAGTGTATTCACAGCACCCTTAACCCCAAGCACCTGGCTTAAGTTTGTGTTACAAAATGACACAGCATTCCAAACCAATCCAGCCTGTGAACACCCCCTGTGTGTCCCCCAGTCACCTTCAGAGCTGTGCAGGGACACAGGGGAGTGCAGCTGGGATGTCTGCAGCTCTGTGAGAGGCACCATGTCCCGCATGTCACCATCCCAATCCCATCACCATGTCACCATCCCAATCCCATCACCATGTCACCATCCCAATCATCCATCACCATGTCCTCCATTCCCATCCCAATCATCCATCACCATGTCCTCCATTCCCATCCCAATCATCCATCACCATTCCCATCATCTCAATTCCCACCCCCATCACCTCCATCCTATCCTCATTTCCATCCATCTGCATCTCCATCCTCGCCTCAACCCCCATCCCCACCCCTATCCTCATCCCCATCATCTCCATCTCTATCTCCACCCATCTGCATCCCCATCACCATCCCTGCTCTCACTGGGGAGGTCTTTTTAAGCAGGGGAGTGGGTCAGTGACTGCACTGATCTCGCTTCACAGCTGAGATATCACGGTTATTCATCTGGGCTAAGAGGAATTGGCCTCCTGATAGGATAAATCACAGTAACACCTCTGCAGAAAATGCACTAGGAATATCAATCCTGGACCCATTCAATTAACTTTAAATAGTTTAACTAAAACATGAAGAAGTGGTTTTCTTCCTTTTTTCTTTTTTAATTAGGAAATGTTCCCAGACTGAAGTACAAATTAACAGGCCCTAACGATCTCTTTTGCCCAGTTTTACAGCTCCCTGGCCTTGCTCGCTGTCTCCCAGTCCGATCCCAATCAAAGTGCATAAGTAAATGGATTGCAGCGTGTTGACCTCTGACGTGAGGTCTGTGAGAGCCTCTGGAAGAGAAAACTGATAAGTTTTAATTAGGGCTAAAGCCATGGAACCCCATTTGGGAGCGAGCACCTCCAGCCTACCCCCAAAATACAGTGAGTTCACAACATCCATCAGCTGGATGGGGTGGGACTTTTTCTGTACCAGTGTGAGGCAAAGACACAGTCTGACAAAAACAACCTGTCCTGCCCACTTCATTAAATAGACTGAATTCAACTCACTGCTATCCTTCCCACATCTGCACTGCTGTCGGCAGCACCAATTGCTGCTGAATGAGAGAAGAAAGCAGAAACCCCAGTGAGGTCAATGGACCAGCTAAGCAGCCCTGCTGCCCAATGTCTCCCTTAGCCAAAGGGAGCCCGTCTTTTACTTTGCAGTTACAAATGTTTCAAGAATGCCAGAAATGGGTTAGGAAGGGAGACACGCTTCGGAAATGCGTGAGGGGTAATTCATAGGAGCTGTGCTAGGGAGACAAAGCTACGATGGGAAACTGGAGGAATCCAAGGTTACACTTAATATTAACAAAGCACTTTGTTTTTTTCTCCCAGCGAGAAACCCTCAGAAGCCTGGAAGAAAATCATCCGTGTGGGTACGAGTTTGATGCAGTTTGTCAAACTGGCACTTTTGAAGGAGAAGTAAAAAATACACAATATAAATGCCACAAGTCATCGACGTTATTATTAATAGTTCCAGCGCCGACACCACAGCCAGCAATGCAGGAATCCACAGCAGCCTGCCCCAGCAGGGCTGCCCAGGGACCTGGTTCCCACTGTTTTCACAGCCTCCCCTACAATTTGTAGGAGCCGAAGTCCTCAAGTCTATCCCACCTGCCCTCCAAAGCCCACAGCTCCCATTATCGCACATTAGCTAAGAGCATCTGAGCCTCTGAAGCTCCCCCTTGGCTCCTGGTTGTCATGGATCTTTCCTGACAAGCCTGAAGCCCTGAAGAAACCTGGTGAATATTTAATCCGTGCAGAGACAAAAAGACAGCAAAAAAATAAACCCCTCCACCTCAGCTTCCTCATTTGAGAGCGGAGAGTATGAAAAACCCACACTGGCGAACCCAAGGCCAGGAAGATGCGCAGAAAGGATGTGATCCATTGTCACCTTTCCTGACTTGCCTCTCTTCGTTGTGCTGCATTCAGACGGACGTAGACTTGCCTTTGATTCGATTTGCATTGTGTAATTATTTTTTACATAACCTTTTGCCCATTGTTTGGAAACAAGATTAATCCAACCGAGAACCGCAAGGTAGAAAGTTCAATTAAAGCCGGGAGTAACTGCGGAGTTACTCCGTTCCGAGGAGCGTGTGATATTTTCTCGCTGTGGCAAAAACAAGGTGATCAATTCCGAGGTCCCCTCCAGCCATTCGCTTGGCACTTGCAAGCTCTTGCCAGCTACCAGTATAACAGAGCAGAGAAGTAAGAAAATACAAATCAGCTGTCAGGGCAGAAACATAAAATTGGGGGAAGTAATTCTAATGCATGACTCAGAGCAGCAAGGAGGGGGGCATGGAGTGCTCACACCTCCAAACTGGGGGGAAATCAGCATCCTTGCAGGTGTCTGCTCCCAGGCTGCATTAAAGCCTGGTTGGCCATGGGGACTGGGCTCTAATGGCCATGAAACACGGTCTCACAGAGGTACTGCAGAGTGCAGGTGGAGTGTGAGCATAAGGGATAAGTACAGGTTTGGGATGAGAAGGTACAATGCACTTTGGTGGCAGCTCTATGAGCTCTACATCAAACACCTGCCCTTTAGAATCACACAACCATAGAATCACTGAGGTTGGAAAGATGAATAAGGTCATCTAGTCCAACAACCAGCCCATGCCTATGACCACTCTAGATCATGCCACATCAACCCATCCTGCCATGCTCACTGACCACGTCCCTCAGTGCCTCATCTCCAAGGTTTCCAAACAACACCTCCAAGGACAGTAACCCTGCATCACCATTCTTTCAGAGAATAATTTTGCCTAATATCCTTGAAACGGTCATCAGTGATGTCTGCCCTATGGGGCAGTGGGTGCTGATAGGGATCGGAGAGCTGCTGTTTGCAGTGCAAGAGGTCCAGCCAAATCCCAGCCCAGCTCTGATCTCATAAGTTGCAGTCCCAGCACACTCACGTCACATCTGACCTAGGTCTCTGTGATCAAGCTGCTAATTGTACTTAAGTTATGCATGAATTAGAGAAATATTTAGCTCAGCGCTGCTTGAGGACTCTTCTCATGCTAAAATAAACTGTCACCTGGTAGCTCAGCTCCTCAGTCTGGCAAAGAACAAATTTTGCTGGTGTGGTTGCTGTGCTAAATGCGCTCTAGGACTCAGCAAAACCTGGGACAAGGCCTGGGCAGCAAACTATGGTCATATCTCACAGTGAAGATGAACGTTTTGGAGAAGATATGGCTCCAGAGAGACCCTATTGTGGTTTCTCAATGTATAAAGGAGGCTTAGAAGAATGACAGAGAAAGACTTTTGACCAGGGCATGTAGTTAGAGGACAAGGGGCAATGGTTTTAAACTGAAAGATGTTAGAATTAGATTGGATATAAGGAAGAAATTTCTCATGTTGAGGGTGGTTAAGATACTGGAACAGGCTGCCCAAAGAAACTGCAGTTGCCCCACCACTAGGAATGCTCAAGGCCAGGTTGGATGCAGCCCTAGGCAGCCTGATCTGGTGAGTGGTGCCTCTGCCTATTAATACATATTAATACATAGGGTTGGTCTGAATGGTCTTTCAGAGTTCCTCTCAACACAAACCAATCAATTCATAAGTTTGTTGGTCACCAGAATCCAATTCTTGCTCCCAAAAGTCCTTGCCAGTGGATGGAAAGCCAGCGCAGTCAACAGCTACTCTTCCAATCCTTCCCCAAGCAAAAGTACTCTACTTTGTTGCTGCATTTAAGTTCATCTTCACAAGTAACCCAGGAATATGGTTTACAAACAGATGCAGCCTATGTAGGTCTGCCAGTCAGTGGAGTGAAACAAGACCACAAGTCCTGATGATGTGCGTCACCAGGCCTGACCTCGCTGCTAAAGCCTTTGGCTCCGTGCACTGCAAACAGGCAGCTTTCTGAAAAGCTCACTCTGCCTGTCAAACCACAACACGAAGCTGCCGTTTATCAGTGTTGAGAAACCCGCTGAAATAAAAAAGCAACTGATCACTGTAGTGATACAGTGCAAGGGAAGCACAGCCCTGTTCCACCACGGCGACAGCTCCGTAGAAATATCTAGATAATTTGTTTTGGTTCAAGGCTATCTCTGACAGAATTAGTGGATTCACTAAAAAGGGGCTGTTTCCTCCCTTGCAGAAGTGACATCCATTTCTTTTACGTTGTACCATAAAGCACCAAAACCACGGCAATACATGAAGATTCAGGGCATAGCACAGCCTGAAAAGCAGCAACCCTGTGCACCGTGCAAAAGGACTGTCACGTCCAGTCCTATCCCACAACACCTGCAAGGGCAATGCACAGCTCACCCATGAACAGATCATCTGCACACTGCTGCCTTTCCTTTTGCACCCACCCAGAGCCCAACCAGGAGGCAATGGGAAACACTGGAAAGGACCTCGAAGATCATCCAGTCCAATCACCCACTTACCACCAATACTGCCCATTAACCACATTCCTCAGTACCACACCTCCACAATTCCTGAGCACCTCCAGGGACAGTAACCCCACCACGGCCCTGGCAGCCTGTGCCAATGCATTACTGCTCTTTCCAAGGAGAGGTATTTTCTTGTTGGACACACTGCCTTTTCTCCTCTCACTGCACGCTACCCACACCAGACCATTCCTCCTGGCAGCAATTCTCCTCTTGTCCCATGGTGCCAACAACAGCCCTGCACCTCACTGAAGCCTCTGCTTGTACAGGTGCCCAAACTCATTTTTTCACCAAATTATGGAACAGATCAAGAAAATCAAGCTGTTTCCAGCCTGTATTTTGCTTGGAGTCATCAGCTTCTGCTTAGGCTCTGAAGAAGGGCTTGCATCTTCAAAACCCTGATCCATTTCTTTTTCCCCCAGCATTCGGTCTAATAGAAAATGTTACTGATCCATGAAAGCTCCGTCTCCTTTCTAAACCCTGACTTCATTAAAACTTTATCAATTGGAGGCCTAACAGTGAAAGGGAAAGATGCAGCTTGTCTTTGCTTCCAACACAGACCTGCCAGGCTGACTCATGAGCTGACTGCAGACATCCACCCTGGGAAGGGAATATGAGGAACAGCATCTATTTATCTGATTTTTGCCCTTGAAGAAAGGATCTGCTGTGATGGACACCAGCAGCACCACAAGCTTTGGGCTTTCTGTTTGTTTAGAGAGCACCTTGGTTACATTAGTTCTCAAATCTGGTTTCTTTGCAAATGTTAATGTTTAATTATTTGCCCAAGAGCCTTGGATCAAAATCAGCATTATTGTCCCATCCCATCTGCTACAGAAGTGCCTTCTCGTGCAAAAGCAAAAGGATAACAGACTTAACAGAAAGAATAAAATCAATATTGTAACTCTTAGTTGCAGGAGGGACCAGGCTGGGGTTTGTAAAGCAAAGTTACCCATGTGCCTTCCATTGGGTCCCTATGCGTGATCGCCCTTGCAGCTCTATTTGCATAAGACAAGAGGGCTCTTCAAGTCCACCAGGCAGATGGGATGCTGATGCCTCCAGGGCTATCAAGGGTCTTAATGCTCCAAAAGTGCATCTCTTTGTGTGAGAGGAGTGGTTGTTTTTGTCCTAGGATTTATCTTGAACTCTGCTCCTTTGTCTTAATGAATGCAAACATTAAGAGCATTAATTGTGCAGGGTTACACGGTCAGCCCTAACAAAGCCCTCACATTTTAGGGATGAGACACCTCTCTGACTACAGAAATGCCTTTCTGAAAAGCCACACAGGTCATGACCCTCCCTTGCCTGGGTTCGTGCTTTGCCACAGCTGCAGAAGGTTCCTTTCCAGGTGAAAAGCTGCCTGCTGGAATGGGAGCATCCTCTCCAGACACTGCCTGCATCCAGCCAACTGCATCCCTTCAACACCCCAATAACCAAGTTAAAGACGCACCTCTCACAAATGCTGTTACACCGCTCTGAAAGTGCAGCATCACCTATTGCCAAAGTCATGACTAGCATCAATCTGAGCACAACAGGCTCTAAACAGCCGGAGTCCAAGCAATACCATAAATATTTGCTGGTAGCCTCCAGGCACCAGCATGTTCAGGCTGCAGCAACCTTTGCAGATCTATTGGTTAGCAGCATTGCTTTGCAGATCTACTGGGGATTCACTACCAAAGCCATGGCCCAAGTTTTATTTTCCTTATCTAAGACAGTGCCAAGACAAGCAGTCAGGCTCACATGCACATCCCTCATACCCAACACAGGTGCCTTCTAGAAAGCCTTCCTCAAGCTCTCAGGCCCACTGAGGGTTATATTCCTGCTTCACTGGCAGAACATACTGTCTGTTAATGGCAAAATGCAGGGATAAGGACACTAATGACCCCAGCAGATCCTGACGGCAATGCATATAGAGCAATCAGCACACATGGTCACTGCCAGCCCTGCCATAAGGTCCAAGCTCTCCTCACCCCATTCTCGCAGATGCTTTCACTAGTTTGAAGCTTCTCCATGAACTGCTGTTGCAGAGGCTGAATCCTGCTCACAACACTCAGAATCTCTTTTCCCACTATGGTTGATTGAATCAAATTTACATATAAGTAATGAAAGTTCCTAACAGACTCCATCACCTTCCAAATCAGATACTTTCTTTCACTCGTATGCTCTGTTTGGAGAAATTTGATGTTCTTGTAGCTTTTCCAAGGGGAAAGTTGGGGAGGAGTGCAGGGAAAGGAGCTTGGCTGGAGTCACCCCCCCATGAGTGAGCTTACTGGTGAGCCCATTGGCAACAGCATGGCCTACTGCTCTCTGTGTACACAGATGTACACATGCACACCAGAGCTGAATAGAATTAAAATAATTGTAAGTAGTTTGCAATATTCATGAATAATTCTCAAATGAAGCTGGGAGGAGAAAAGCCTTAAGAGGTGACACGTTAACACAGTGTATTGGTTGTTAATATACAGATGGTAGCAAATGTACAGAAGGAATAAGCAAAGGAAAACTCACCAGTGGTGGTGCCTTGGCTGAAGAAGCTGGGGCAGTCCTCATTGGTGAGCGATCTCCAAGAGATGCTGTTTCAGTGGGAGTCAGCCCTTAAATGAGGTCTCAGAGGGGATGGAGTCGAGCTCCAGCCCTTCTGGGAGCACAGCTCCATCACTCTCACCTGTGCTCCCACAGCTGACCCCACACCTGCCTCAGCTGATTAATCAGAGGTTCAGGCTGTGATTACCAATCTCCCATACACACAGTATGCAGTGAGCAGGAATAAAACCCAATTTCTGATTTCTGTATGATGTCAGCTAGTAAAGGAATAGATATAACTGAGATGCTCAGGGTCTGGGAGAGCAAAGAGCCAAGAACCAGCCTGAGAAAAGTGTCCTGGAAAGAAGCAGGACAGCCCAGGAAGAGGCATTACTGTGAGCTGGTCTTTATCAGTGCTAACAAAGACTTTCTCAAATTAACAGGGGCATTGGGAGCCCTAATGAATTGACTCAGGGACCGGCTCTTGTCAGACTACATACATTTGACAAGCTTCCATCAAGAAAATGTTATCAATCTTAAAGCTGGCCCTGCGAATAGCTTGGATATATTTCCTTGTGCTAATTGCTTTTTAATAGCTTGTTGTGTAAGTGCGAGCTCATTAGGAGTCATGTGGCTTTGTGAAAACACATTTGAAATAATCCTACAGGTGATAAACGGTTTTGGGGAATAAAGGAATTTTTAGCAGAGTGGTTTTTCTGCTTATGCTGGTGATCTAAAGCCCCACAACAAGCGACATCACAGAGGCAGGCCATTACTTTGCATTAGAAGTACAGAAATAATTCATTCTGTGTAAGCCATCTAGGTAGCTTTGGACATTTTGTTGGTGCTGTGCTCTGATTTAAAAGCAGTTCAGCTGTTTATGGTGTTGGCTGCTTTCCTTTCTCTCTTAACTCGTTATTCTCTAATTCATTCATTCTAATTCTTCATTTCAGCCTGTTACTGGAGTTGGTGGCAGCAGTCACGATCCCATACCGGACTACCCCTTCAGAGACAGACAGCAGGACACACTGCAAAATGGGACCGCACATGGTAAAGCAAAGACAGACAGACCTGCTTTCCAAGAGCACGACAGTAGGTCTAACTTCAGGTCATGCACCTCCAAAACAGGGACGTAGAAATAGCAAATGCCCGTTCAAACCCACCATGGAGTTTACCACTCCGTCCAGCTCACACCAAAACCACACTACCTCACTGTTTTCTTCCTTTCCCAAACTCACTCACAGCAGAAGCTCAGCACAACCTGAATTCTGGGACCCAAAAACAACCACTACCTTTGCTGCTGGAAGAACCCAGCCAGCTCTTGGTGGTCACCAATACATGCATTCCCTTCGTTGCATGTTCCCTGCCTTCTGCAGAGGCACTGAGCGTACTTTGCTTTCTCCCTGGATTCAACGTGAGTCAAACAGGCAACATCTGGCAAATGTTTTCACCAGAACTTTAAGCAACTCCCACTTCCATGCTTTTAAAATCATATTCATGCCTCTAAGCCACCGGTGACTCAGACCATAGTGAGGACATTGAAACCTTTTCATAAGAACCAGGTAATGCTCGCTCTTGTTCCACTCGACACAAGTATATAGTTATGCAGTGTAACATAAATCACAGCTTCACTCCTGAAGGCATGCTGGAAGGAGATCAGCTTTCCCACGGGCACATTACCAGTCTGTTCTACATTTCTCATTCCCTTTCATGAATTGCCAGTTCCAAAAAATAAAAGTGAAGAGAGAAAAAAGGAAGGTGCCTCCATAATGCACTGTTCAAGCCCGTTGAGTTTAATGAGAAGTGTTTCAGGCTCTTCAAATGGCTCCACCTGTGGTAACAAAGCAGCCAATATTCAGAACCTTCTGCCAAGTTCCAATGGGTTGTCAACTGGGTGAGCAGTGCTGCGTGGCCTCCTGTTGCACCACAAGCCAGGTAACCTGAAACTTCTCAGCTGAATGCTCGGTGCCCATTAAGCCCTAGTTCTAATCAGTAACATACAGAGGGAAGCAATAAGAAGCTAGACAGAGTACACTGAAAGCCTTCTTGCTCGGAATGAAAAGAGCTTTCCAAAGAAGCCTTCACAGTGAGGAAGATGACATGAGGTCTCTGTCTCCAAAGTGGAGTCTGTTTGCTTAGTCCTCTGAAAGCCTGACAGCTTCAGTTTAAACGAACATAAACCTCCATGCAGCCTTTAAAATGGACAAATTAGACTTTGGACTTGACTACTACAGGATCACCTACAGGTCTGGGCCCTGATCTGCAGCCCCTGCTCTGCCAGTATCTCTTGGCAAATGCTTTGCATGTTATCCTTGTTGCCAGTAGTAGGAGCCATCTCCAATCTGTTCAGCAGTGAGAATGGCTGTTGGCTGTGAAATGTGTGATTTGTAGTCTGTGGGTGAAATTCAGCCTTGCGATCTTTCCTTTTACTTACTGGGCAGAGCTGCACATCACTGGAGAAAGCAGCACAGGAGGAATCATGGCAGAGCTATGGGATCCCAGTCACAGTGCCAACACTGATGCCAATTCTGCTTTCTATCCTCCCATTCGTGCCCATATCCATTCACCAACCTTCAGACTCCTAACACAACCCTCACAGTTATACATCTTCCCACCTCTCCTGGTTGACGAGTCACAAACTGGGCTCTGTGACCTTTCTCCTTGCCATTCTCTGTAAGTTCTCTGACTCCAGCACTTCCCTTTTAAGATGTGAAGGAGCAGAACCCAGCAGCACCCAAGATGTGAGTGCCACACTTGCTCACAATGACGAGCTCTGTTTCTTTCACCGTTCCTTTCTGAAACCTTCATATCTTCCCTCTTGCTGTTTTGACTAGTGCTGAGGGTTGAGCTGACATTCGCACGGATCTATCTGTTATAAATAACTTGAAGATCTCATTCCTGAGCTGGTAACAACCAGCTCAGAACTCAAAAGACACCCGATATGGAAAAGGTTGAGTGCCACTCAGAGCTTCCTTATTTTTGTCATAGAAAATGGGTACTAGATTATAAGCAACAAGAACAGCAACTTTCTTCTCCCAGCCTGGAGTTAAGAACTGCATCTTGTTTAACACAGGACAGAATTATTAACACCCTGCATTGGAAGAGACCCATAAGGATTAATGAGTCCAACTCCTGGTTTGGTGGGGGGAAAATCAGTTGGTGTCAGGCTGAACGAAGCCAGGAATGAACCAAGGTATGGTCAGGCAGTGCAGGAAGAGCTACCACCACCACAGTGTATCACAAGTTGTGCATCGTTCTGGGCAGCAGTTCTGCTGTGAAGAAGACTTTGATGACAGAGTGGCCTTCTGTGCTATTTAAGGAATGAGCTACCTTGACAGGCAGAGAATCCACGCACTGACTTTGAGGACACATCTGGATTTTACTGAGATCTTTTCAGCACACTACGCTCTACATTCTATTTGGATCCATGAACTGTTGAGCCAAGCAAACACATTGGAGAACTGTGCCCTTTTCCTGCCGAGAGGAGTGAAGAGTATCTTAATGCTCAGAGGAAATTATTTTTCTTGTTGACAACAAGCAGGAAAACCTGACACCAGCTGCTCCTTTCTGTGCAATTACCCATAGAAATCTGGATTGTTTTGCCTCCTCCATGAATGGATAGGAGAGATCACTGACACAAACCATTCATCTTATCATGCTGTATTATCATAGAGCTACAGAATGGCCTAAGTTGGAAGGGATCTTAATGATCATCCAGTTCCAACTCATGCTGTGAGCTGGGTGCCCCCCAGCTGAGGCTGCCCAGGGCCCATCCATGGCCTGGGACACCTGCAGGGATGGGGCACCCACAGCTCTGGGCAGCACTGCCATGGACTCACCACCCTCCTGCATGAGAATCCAACCTGAGCCATCCGTTCAGTCAGAACATCTCAAAGTTTATGGGTTTCCAAAATAATTCTCCTTTGAAAATACGCCATTTAATACTTAGACTAAAATTCAGTTTTCCCACAGAAAATACAAGGAGAAAACCAGATTGTTGAGTGCCATTTTGGCACACGTATCTTTGGTCAGCAAAGGGGCAACATCTTGATATGATCTTTAGTTACTGCCTCAGATTCAGTGCAGCAGGTCTGAAATTCCCTCCATGTCCCACATGGGGCTGTGATCACACTCACATCTGAACTCACAGCTGTTTCATTGCTGAGTTTGACTAGACTGGAAATAGGCAAGAAGAAAATAGGAGCGGGTCGTGAAATGATTTTTTTGTTGGTGCTGTGAAAGTGGAAAACAGCCATTACATACATAAAAGCCAAACATAAAATCATGAAATCAGGACTGAAAGCTTAGCAAATAAGTTGATTTTTGCATTCTCAGTGTGTATGCAGGAAAATAACGGCGGAGGATTGGGAGGGGACCTGTTTGTATAACTTTTATGATTATCTGAGACCATTTCCCTGCTTGGCAACCCTTCTGAGAACCACTTACTTCATACACAATTCCACACACACACAAAAATAAACCCGAGATAGAAGAAATCTCAGCCAGAGCAGTAGGAAAACGCGCCCAAACAGCAAAGCAAAGCAGCAAAATGCTCTGCAAAAAGGTTGGGAGGAGGACTGTGCAAGCCTCCCTGTGCGGCAGCTCCAGCCCAGGCTAAGGAAGGTGCTACAGCAGAAAGCAAACCACGTGCCAGCGTTGTTTTGTTCATCTGAAATTGCTTGACACACATTTCAACAAGGTATTGATTGATCTCAGCAGGGTTGGATTTAAGGAACATCACAAAGGCAGCACTTACCCTCAAGAGCCAGCAACAAAAATCAGAGCTGCGCACGCGCAGTGTTTGTTTTTTTCCCCTGCAACCAAAGCTTCCTGGTAGAACAAGAGGTTGGTCAAAGGAATACAACGCACTCTGGGTGCTCTGCTGGGAAGAAGGCAAGGTGGCAAAGCCCTCCTCTGCCTGCTGGGAGATGGGTGAACACTGGCATTGCACTTCCTATCCTGCTCAAGGCAAATGCTGGAAGTACAGAGGCAGCAGAAGCTGCGTGTTTTGGTGTTTGCAATGACACAATGCAGCGCTGTCTAACAATTGTTCTTTTTTATGTTATCACTTCTGATGGCTTTAAAACGATGGCTTTTCACACCCTTTGCTGCTCACAGCTGCTGGGATGTACAGCCAAAGGCTTTAGATGGGGACAATTGGCTTTTCAACAGCCAGAGCCACAGCATTTACTCACAGCATGTGTAACCTGTGACTGCAGTACTGCTGGAAGAGGTCATTCATCATAGCAAAAACGTACATACACACACACAGCACGCTTGCAATGATTCCCAATTATCCACACCACGGACAACCTGGAATCAGGAGCCTGATGTCTCTTTGTTCCTAGGGAACATCATCTCTGGTTTCATTAGGATGAGAGTTTTGCTCTGAAGTAAATCAGATGCAATTAATAAAACAGATGGGGAAAGGAAGACGCACACGCCAGCATTAAATCCATGCCGTCTATGCTAAGAGCTCTTGGTGCAAGGAAAGCTGCTAAGTGTGGGGATGTGAAGGGCTAGTGAAGGGTTAATGAAGGCAGGCAGGGGTGAAGGCTGGGAATACAATAGGCTGGGCTGGTCCAGGGCTCAGGGAAATGGTTCTTTCAGCAGGAAGGAGTTTGCTTCTGATGCTGCCAAAGCAGTGACAGCCTGGGGTGTGTGCCAGAGCCACGTGAGCTTCACAACTGAGTTCTGCTCCGGGCTAAACCTGCCTGACCTCTGCACATCTTAGAGACATTGCAGCACTGCAGCCACTCGAATTCCTTCCTAAAATCCTGGGCTGTTCCAGTGCTCCTAAGGCTGATAGGCATGTACTGTTGGGTGTTTAACAGGTGACACTGAGAGAGGTGGCTTCAGGAGCTTTTGAGCCAGTGCCACCAGAGCAGCAGGCAGATGACCTCATTCATTAGCCCCCACAGGGACATCGCTTACACTTCCACCGCCCGCTGGGGCTGCAGCCTGTCCCTCCTGTGCCACCTCACCTGGGATGGGGACAGCAAATCCTTCGTCCCTCGGCACCACAAACCTGCTCAGATTCTATGGGGTTTGTTCTCAGGAAGCGTGAAAGCTGGAGAACGCATCGAAACCGAGAGTCATCCTAATTTAATTAAAAGTTTATCTTGCTGATCTGATCACATTCTAAGAACAACCGCCAGTTCTGCCTGTGTGATAAGATGGTTACAGGGATTTCAGAAGTCGTGCTCCCTTGGTACCTTATTACACATTGAGGCAGTGCTCCGGGAGACCTTAAATTTCTGTTTGCTGCACAGACATACAGAAAGAGTCATAGAATCATAGACTAGCTTGGGTTGGAAAGGACCCCAAGGGTCATGAATCTCCAACCCCCCTGCTGCAAAAAGGGCCTTCAACCTCCACATTTAATACCAGCCCAGGCTGCCCATTGCCCCATCCAACCTGGCCTTGAACACCTCCAGGGATGGACGGGGCATCCACAGCCTCTCTGTGCAGCTGTTCCAGCACCTCACTGCTCTCATAGTAAAGAACTTCCCCCTGACATCCAACCTAAATCTTCCCTCCTTCAACTTAAAACCATTTCCCCTTCCCCTGCTGTTATCTGCCCTTTCAAAGAGTTGACTCTTTTCTGCTGATTCCTCACACACCCAGATACGAGATCATAAGAATCTCCAAACCATTAAGGTTGGAAAAGACCACTAACATGACCTGGTCCAACCCCAACCCACCCCACCAGGCCCCATAACCACATCCCTCAGTGTCACATCTCCACGGTTCTTGAATACCTCCAAGAAATGGTGTAAGGGAAATAAGAGAAGTAGCAGAGCTATGAGAAGCACACCCAGACACACGTTCTGCCACAGGGGACCAACATATGGACCAGAACCCCAAGGAGATCCCCAGGTCCATTGGGATAAGAAGAGCACGTTTGTCCCTTGTATAGGGCTGCAAAGCAAAGCCAGCGAGGCAAGTGCTGCAGGCCTCTGCAATCTAAGAGAAGCATCGTCTCTGCAGAGCTCCTCGTGGACAATGAGGGGAAGACATGAAAAGATTGCTAATTAAAACCATTAACTGATTTACTTCTCCCCTGAGCCGTGCAGAAATAACTTCCCAAAGCAATAGCCAAAGCTCCTGCCTTTGCATTGCTGTATTTTAGCAATTACAGTGAAGAAGCAGGCAATCTTAGCACAATTCAGCACGCGCCTTTCATCTAGCAGCACAGCTAATTACTTCGACAGCATCTGCTCGTGGGATTATGTTACATGACGAGTGTCTCGCAGACTGATTTCTGACAGAGGGGTGCTCACCAGAATGCTTTGCCTTTCCAAATGTGGCCCCATCACCCTAAAAACTGTACCTCGCTTTGAGCAAGGGCTGTTACCCACCACTATAGATAGAAAAAAACTCGCACATTTTCTAGATAGGAACACAGGAAATACATCAAGCTTAGGTACCCTACCCCATTCCAAAGAGGAGAGAGACTTATGAATCATAGAGTTCATCATACTGCAAAGAATGTCACCTTTTTATTGTCAGAGATATTTTAAGTCAGATCTCAAAGTCTGTAAATGTCTTATTCATACTGAAAGCAACCGAGACTCCATCATGCAGCCGCCCCCAGTGACCTCAGATGAAGATATAATATTACTGCCTCTCCAAAT
This sequence comes from Excalfactoria chinensis, assembly GCF_039878825.1. Taxonomy (NCBI): domain Eukaryota; kingdom Metazoa; phylum Chordata; class Aves; order Galliformes; family Phasianidae; genus Excalfactoria; species Excalfactoria chinensis. Next base: position 724,798 of record NC_092843.1, on the reverse strand, counting down.
CCAATTGGATTGTCATTACAGCCAAAAGAGCCTCCTATTTGGTAAATATAAAGCATTTGGCTTGAAACACCTTGACTTTGTTCTTTGCCATTGTAGACTATTTTCAATCAACATCTAAATTAACGCCTTTCTTATCGTTATGATCCAGCAATTCAAGAGATTCTAAAATCTAATTCCAGCCATTAGGGCCTGAGCCCATCTCCAATATTATGGCTTTCCACTTCTGACTTCCACTTCAGTAATAGTTTGCTTCAAATTTATGGATCTATTTGTGTTTGGTCTTATTTTCCATTAGCTGGACCTTCTTCCCACTCTTTACTTTGTCACTTATTATCAAGAAACATTTTCAGCCCTGCAGCAACAGAGGCTTTGAACCTCCAGCTCCAGGTCTTCAGGTTACAACACCCTGTACGAACCCCAGTTAAAGTTCTCATAACCAAATATTTTATTCATCCTCACAGGGGAAGTTCTGCCAACTGACTTTCATATCACAGATTCTTCAGTATTGATTATTTTGGATGTAATTACTACGCTGGTTTGGGTTTTCTACTCTGCAGGAGCATCACATTCATTCCAATGAGCACCACTGAACATTCACTGCTTGGGTGGTTACACCGCTTGGCTCCAAACAGGTCAATGGTTGGATTTGATGATCTTTGTGTTCTTTTCCAACCTTAATGAATCTATGATTCTATGGAGTGCCCTTGAGGTAAGGCATGCAACAACTGCTTGTGACAATGCTGTCCCAGCCCAGGGCCACCTGGGGAAGTGCTCAGTTTTGTGGTACCAGCAGCAAAGTGTCTGATGCTGGGGCACTTTGTTAAGGGGGGGGGGTAACTGTAGGCAGCAGCAGTTATCAAACAGGCAGAAAAAAGCCCAGGTGGAAGTGGAGAGCGGATTAGATTTTTTTTCTAGTGCATTTTAATGGACTCTAATCAGCCACTCCATGTTGATTACCATAAACCTTTTGCGTCTACGCTTCATATGCAAGTATGCATGACGGTGATTGATACAGGCTTTTAACTCGCCTAATTTAATTCCTCTACAGCAATCAGCAACCAGCTCTTTCTACAGCAATCAGACCGGCCCATACAGAGATGGGAAGAGTTTGGATGGGCTCTATCCTTCCATACCCCTCCCTGCCCAGGTCCTGTCACACACAGCCCTCATCGTCATTGGCCACAGCCAGAAGGAACCCAGTGACACCCAGCACGAAGAGAAGGGCTGTCAGAGAACTAAGTGATTATCCCTCAGAATATGGATCATGGGAAACCAGGGAGATCCACAGGAAGGCAGCAGAGAGAACAATTCACTGCTGCAAGGGAGGAAAACGTGCTCAAGAATGAGTTGCAAAGTTAACTAAACAACAACACATTCCCTTTCTGCAGAACTCCAGTGCACCTTTCTGAACGAACCAGCAATTCCTGAAGGACTTCATCATCGCTTGGTTCTACAAATATAATACATTCCACTTTAGCTCCGAAACTGCCCTTGGGATTCGAGTACTTCTGAATGTCGGTAGGAAGAAGAGCTGCAGTCTATTGAAGGCTATTTGAGTAAGTACAGGAGTGTTTCTGACTTCAGCAGAGTTTTACACGCAGCCCGCAATAGGGATGTGGCACCAGAAATATCCAAGGATGCAGCTGATAGGTAGCAGGAAGAAGCCAGCATTGGGGAAAGGATGTATTATGACCCAGCATACAAGCCTGTTTTGTGACAGCATGAACCCACACACCAGCTAGACACAAATCCTATACTATGCTACTTATAGTCCTGCTGTTTCCTTACACCAATGGTACACGTGCTCCCATGCACTGGCATCTGAGGTGCATGGGTTTATTTCTATGGAAGATCACTGTTCCCAAAAGCCCTGAAATCCAGCACCTACGTGCAGCCTGTCTGCCTCCGTGACAGCTCTTTTCAGATTCCTCTCCCCTAAAAAGCATCAATTTATTTCATTTGTCTTTTCATTGCTCTGTCACTCCCAAAAGTTGGAAGGGATTGAAGCACGCGGGGAGAGCTGACGGACTGACAGCAACATGCTGTACTAATCATCCCCTGGGCAAGCAGCCTTCGGGGGAAAAACATCTAAACTCGCTCAGCAAGAGTAGAAAAACCATGCAAATCATTCTTACATTATTACTTTTTTCCCCATCTCACTTCTGCATTCTGCTCTGAAAATGGCAGCCCTTCCATTGGCGCTGTGAAATCTGTGTATCATTCTGGCTTATCTCCCTTCTCAGCACTGAGACATCAAACAACTGAAGGCATCTCTCCATCTCACCAATTTCACATGTATTTAATACCTCCATTGGCTTTCTTGGCTTGTTCTAGACTTCTGTCGTAAGCTTGGCCAACAACTTGCACCCTGATACATCTTAACTGTGAGCAAATCTACTGGGTTACTCAATTGTTTGTTCTAATTACCACCTCATAGCGTCACATGTTACTCAGCAGTGATGCTAACAGCAGATTTCCATACAGCACTGAAGCCTACATCAAAACTACCAGCTCTACAGACCCCGTGCATCTGCAGCATCACAGCAACCAGGGCACCCGGCAGGGCCACTCTGGGCTCACCCTGTCACAGCTGATGGACATCTGGGCACCTGCCATGGTCCTCTGCAGCCCTTCAGTTGCATTTTTAACAAGGTTAGGGTGCTTTTTTAAGCTTTTCTTTTGCATAAAAAGGTCATTTTTTTTCCTTATAAACACGTCTGTTTGCTGTTAACAGTTGCCAACACTTTTTGTCTGCTTGTTTTTGCCTGTGAGTGATGGAATGTCCTTTTTCCCATTCTTCCCTCTTGTTCTTTTTCTTTTTTAAACCTCAATGAAATATTCCTAATTTTTGTCTGCTGAAAACCAGGATTTGGAGGCAGGTCACTGTGTTGATTACTATCCCAAAATGAACATTTGTTAGGGAAAAAGAAACAGATCATCACCACGAGGCCTGTTTTAAACCAACCCTAGCCCTTTTTCCTGTCCTGTGATCCTTTAGAAGGCTGTAACAGCAGCAGCTGAAATCCTGAAGTCCAGGGGTATTTGCAGCAAGGCAGCTCACACCAGCAGACAATAATGGTGCAAGATGTGAAATCCTCCTGTGGTTTGGCAGCATCCCGAAACTGCACACGGAGGGTTTGCCATCATCATATTCACCTCTTTGTGGGGAGAAGTGGAGAAACCTCTTGTACAGGGAGAAACGGCATGAGGTATTTATAACAACTGCAGGACTTTGCAGGAAGAAATCCTTCTCTACACAAAACCACCTTTGCAGAGAGAAAAGCTCCAGCCAGAGGCACACTCTGCTCACTCTGACACAGCCTCGTTCCTTGCCTTCCCTCCCACACCACTGCCTGCCAAGCATCTCCATACCCTGCCCTGTGCCATCGAGGTTCCCACACATTTTCTCCTTCATTTCACTCTATTAAAGCACTAATTGATTGACCAGATCATGAAAGCCCAGATCTCTCCCCCGGGATGCTGTTGCATTTGCAGTGACAACTGAAAACAGATTACGGATGGGCAGTTCCCAGCAAGTCATTAAGCATCAGCAGCCGTGCTGGGAGGACGAGACCTTCGTGTCCCATCCCAGCACGTCTCCCTGCTCTGCCATGTTTGCAGCCAGCTTCCTGCACTCCCTCCCCAGCCAATGCTAGATGCAATCCTGCACTGCTGCATGTGGCCCTTGTTTTGCTTTTGCAGCATGCACAGAATAAAATGCTCAAGATGGAGCAAGTGCTGTGCTCTCTCTGGGCTGTCCCTGGCTAGCTCTCATTCCTTGTATGGGTGGGGGGGGGCTTTGCTCACCCGCCAGAGTTCATAGAAAACTGAAGAAAAGATTTTCCCAAGCCTAGAAATCATGAGGACCTGTCTCTCCTCCTCCAGCCCTCCAAAACTGCAAGACAGTTCTACAGTGGAAAACCAAGGAGATCTCCAAGCAGTATCTTCTCCCAGCCAGAAGCATCATGTTGGTATTCTGGTCATCCTGCTCCTGAAAAGCAGACTTATTTATCCCAAAACAAGCAGCCTCCTTCTGAGAGCCAGTAAATTATACAGGGTGATATCAAAGGCGATGAGCGGATGATACAGTGCCGGCCCCGAGCACAAGACAAAGCTTCTGGATATCCTTGCTGGGGTGATGTGTCAGCACCAGCTGAAATGATGCTCCCTGTAGCTTCCATGTGCACGCAGCATAGGAAGACAGAAACAAATTGCAGGCAGCAGTTTGCTTCTTAAATGATCCCTGTGCAAAGTATTGACTCTATAAAACAACCTCATCATTGCTGCTGGGGACAGAGTTTGTTCTGCAAGCAATGCAAATGCAGCCCCGTTCTTTAACCATTCAGGCTTGTTCTGCCTTCAAAATGCATTTTAGCCAAGTCAGAGAGCTTTATTTTAATTAAAAGCCTCAAATTCAAGATTATTATTACTCTTGCTCCTGTTGCTTACCCCCTAAGACTGTACATCCACTACACTATGCACTGTGCAAACTATTTCACACCTGCTCCTTGAGGTCGTGGAACCATAGCATCATTAAGGTAGGAAAAGATCTCTACGACCACTAAGTCCAACCCCACCATGGCCATAACCACGTCCCTCAGTGCCACATCTCCATGGTTCTAGAGCACCTCTAGGGATGGTGACCCTCCTCCCTGGGCAGCTGTGCCACTGCAGCACCACTCCTTCTGAGGAAATAGCTTCCCTAAAATCCAATCTGAGCAAAGACCTCAAAGACATTCAGCAGGTTTTTGTACTCATAAAACAAAAAATCTAGGCAAAAACTGTAACTGAATACGAACATTCAGTTCTTGCCCTCTCTTTTTATCCCTCTTTCTGAGAATGGCAGGACACGGTGGACTGATTTGGATTTTGTTTGCCCCAAAAAAGAGCTAATATTTACCAGCAGCAATGTTTGCACTTCCCGTAATGCTCTTGATCTAAAGTGCTTTGCAGACCTGAATGGTCACGCACTGGAAACCCATCTGTACAAAACACAGCCCTCAGAGCACACAGCTGGAACTGCTCTCAAATATTCCCTGAGCCCTGGGAAAACAAATTCTCGTGCCCCAAAATTAATCAAGTAGTGTCTCTGTGAGCATGCAATGGCAACCACATCACTGCATGTCAATGCCTATGCATCATCAACAACCGGCTTCAAGGCACCAAGCGTGAAGTCCAGCAGGAGCAGCTTAGAGAGGGTGGCAAAGCAAGGGATGCTTAACCAATACAGAGGGCTAAAAATGGAGAGGGAAGGGGATAGATGCTCTGCAAGGTGTGCCCATGATTCGGTCAGGCTCCTCTGTCCAAGGGCACATTGCTGCCTCACAGACACCTTGGTGCTCAGCAGGTGCCCAGGTCCTTTTCTACCCTTTTAGGAAAAGCTGCTTCCAATGGCAGCTCAAGATGTCAGCATATGGGTACATCCTAGTTCTCATCACCAACAGTCAGCATGAGGATAAGAAAAGCATTCTGAAACAGCACCTGGGGATGCTCTATGCAGAACAGTGCTTTGTGCATGCTTCATCTCACTCAGGAAAGACAGACTTCGTGCGATAAGAGGAAGTCAATGTTTCCTCAGCTCTCCTGATATCATGGGTCTATATTGACTTGGCCTGAAACAGTGTTTGCAGGGATGATTACCCCCTCCCTCCCTGTAAACAGCTGCCAGCCAGGCTGAGGGACCCAGAGAGCCATTCTAACTGGAGCAGAACTGATCGCTGCTACCTGAGAAAGCAGGAGTTATCTACCTCTAACAGACTGACATGACTCAATTTAAAGTCCCCATAGGAAATCACAGAAGGCGAATACATCCAAGAGACCCTCCATGTCCTCCTCCTCCACCTCCCTCTAACACAAGTCTCAGCCCAATCCTGCTTCTCCTTGGCCGACCATCACTCTGTGGGCAACACTTGCATTAGGATGGACGCACCATTCCTTTATTATTTCAAGCCTCTTCCATGCATTCTCTCCTCCTCCCTCCCATTCTTCCACCACTTCTACCTGCTCCCTGTCTCACAGTGAGGGAGTCCAAAGTAACATCTACACAAGCACTCACTTTTAGGAAAACACCCCGTGCTCTCTAACAAATCACTTCTGCAAACTAATGATAGTCGGATAAAGTTGCACTGTAAAAAGTCAGCACTTACCTGCCAGAATATGCTGTCTATTGTGTTTCCCAGGAAGCCATCTCTGCCTTCCGATGATACCAGCTTAGGTCCCAGAATAGTCATAAATTCATCAAAATCAACCTGGCCATCCCCTGGAATGAAAGAAAACGATCAGTGTTTTCACCCAAATACCACTTAGTACCAATGTCCAACAGGCTGCCCTGGATCTGCAGCACATCGTGAACCCATATGAGCACGGTGGCTTCATCAACTTCATGGTGTGTGCAGACCCAAATTTGCTCTTATGCCAGTGAACGGCCCACACTGCAGCACACCCACACCTGAAGACAGGAACAGGTGATGCACAGATAGAGATGAACAGACCATTCTCCAGCCCTGCTGAGTTTACAAGCAAGTCACATCTCAAAACCCCACCGTTTCCACCATTAGCGCTACCAGGACTCTTCCTTTAAAGAGCTGCTAAAGAGCCAGGTCTCTGTAAAGCTTTTACAAGGCCAACCCCATCCTCCAGAGGAAGGGAGTGAACGCAGAGGGAAGAGCCAGACTATTACAAATCCACCAGGCATTTCATTTCAGCTTTCCATCAGCATCCGTCTCTTAAAAGCCCTGTGTGCTCAGCATGCAGAGCAGGCAGAGGAGACACAGCTTCATTGCCATTAGTGGGGAGAGGAGACTGCTCCTGCCATTAATGAACTGAGCCTATGCAGTCCCAAGCCCCGGCAGTACATTGTATGTTTTGTAAATGAGGCATGTGGCTGCCTGAAGTATGGCCAAGCGTTATATCAAATATAGCTTTTCCCTTGTAGAACTTCTGTGGTGCTTAATGAAAATAGCAAAAAGAGGAAAGAAAGAGGAAATAAAGGGATATTTGTGCCTGTTGAAGCTAATAGAGCAGCTCAGTGCCCATACACCTCTTGGTTTCTCCATCTCTCTCTGGATATATCCTTCCATGTACCATTAGACCAGTTGATCATAGAATGCCCTGGGTTGAAAAGGACCTCAAAGATCATCCAGTCCCAACCCCCTGCTGTGTGCAGGGTCACCAACCAGCAACCAGAGCCACATCCAGCCTGGCCTTGAATGCCTGCAGGGATGGGGCATCCACAGCCTCCTTGGGCAGCCTGTTCCAGTGAGGCAGATACAGGTGCATAAAGATACGGGCAGATTTATGAGCTCACCTTCAAGTCTGGAAGCAGAACCACCAACCACAGGACTTCTCGGGGTTGTTTTAACTTAAATTCAGCTGAAACTGACTGGATCCACCTCTCCATGGAGCTACCGTTCCAAATTACCAGGTGTGAAACGTGTCTAAAACCATCAGACCAAAGCAGATCGATGCGAGGGCTACTATTAAAATGTCACTATTGACTGCAGCACCTGCAGCAGCCCCGTGTGACAGCCTCAGCGCCTGCACCGCACGCTGCTCGCTATCAGTCCCTTTTATTATATTTCATATGCTTGATCTGAGCAGACGCGCCGCTGATTGAAATCTCTCCGCATCCTTATCTTCGCAGAAACACAAAGTGAAAATAAGCACAGTCAAAGCGCTCCTTTGCCAGAACAAGGATATCTACACACTGAAAGGCTCTGCCCGTAATTGCTCTTGTCTCCACAAAAATACCCAGCAATGGGGGCTATGAGGGAAAAAAAAACAGCAGGGATTCAGAATAGCTTTGATCCTCTAACACTCAAGAAGACCCCATCCAACTGCTGGAGCTCTAGGGCTCTGCAGGGCTGAACTCTGCATGATGGAGCTCATTTCTGGAGCAGGTTATTAAGCAGGAAAGGAAAGAGGTTGGGACCCCATCACTTGGAAAGGCATTCCTTAAAACATTTATGGGCTCTGGGAAGCTGCGCTCCTTCTGCTTTCCCCATGGGAGACATCAGTTTATGACATCAAGTCGGATTGCATCAGTCACAGCACGGTGGATCAGTTTGGGGAAGGTAATGCAAGGTGACAGTGGGTTCGGGGCAATTTGCATTGCAGTGCATCACTTCAAGGCAAAGGCAGTAAGAACAACGTATGCTACGATGCAAATTGGGTTGAAGAAATTAGCCAGATTAGCAAGAAAACAATTTGCATTTTGAAGAGATCCCATTACCTGCCCGTGCATATATTAGGTCTATCCATACCTGACCCCAAAACATTGAGCGATTCAGTTGGAGCTTTCTACAATGTCACTTCATGCACAGAGGACAGGGAGTCCTACACGTGACTCAGAGGAAGCAGGTGCCAGGTCTGCAGCTGGCTCAGAACAAGGCTCTGGGTAAACCCTTGCTCATGACTTCCCTGTGCCTTTGCCAGCGTTCATAACTAACTTCATGGGGTTTAATTATCAGCTTAATTATAGCACTTGCCATGGCCTCAGAAGAAAGATGCCATCGCAAATGCATTATTCCCTTATTGACTATTTTTTCAATTAAAACCACTAACTAGCAAGGAAACAAGACCCCATAACACTCTCTCTGGTAGAGATACCCCCTTAGCGTTAATTTTAAGCTGCAGAAAGCAAACCTTCCCACCATCAGCATCTCAGGAGACCGCAGCACCAGAATATCAGGAAAGAGAACTCACAATTTTGGCTGACAATTCCTCTCACAATATTCAACAGCCAGAAGAAAACACTGTAAAATAACAGCACATAGGCTCTGAATCTGCATGTAAAGTAAGGATGCATAGGTTGCTCTCCATAACAACACAATGCCCTATACCCAAACTCCTATAGGATCTGAAAACACTGAGGACACCCACCACCTTCCAGGTGCATGCAGCCTGAGATTTGCCATGTATACTCAATAGATGCTCTCCTCCCCCTCTAAGTCACACAGTGCACTACAAGCTCATGTGTGATGTCTGCGCTGAGCATCTGTTCCAGGATCTGCACTGGATGCGAGTCATCCCCACGTTTGGCATTCCTATGCCTACAGATGTGGTTTATATTCGGAGTGAGCAATGTGCAGCTTGAATAATTCCTGAACAGAAATGAACTCAGGGTTGGTGTTAAGGGCTGAGAGGAAGGGAAGACAAAGCCAGGCTGGAGCCGCTCTTATATTCCCTGGTTCCCTCCCATGGCCCAGCCAGCAAGCCTTGAATGCTGCCATTCCAGCAATCCTGGAGTCCCAATCCCTCTGTGTAGGTCCCCAAGCTACCTCTCTCCTGATGGTCACTACATTGGTGACCTCAGCACAACACCAGAGCTCAGCTTCACCTTGCTTTATAAACCACTTCCTTACTTACACGCAACTATGCCCTAATATTCCTCTTTCTGCTTAATACTTCCATTTAATCCTGGCATTAATGCCACTGTGCAAGAAGGGGGTTAGCAATCATGTGCCTGAACCTTGCATGACTAAAAAATATGACTCAGAACATCACTGGCTGCACCGTCAGAGATGAATTAGATCTGCTTATCATTACCAGCCTGTTTGCATCAGCTGGGCGCTAAGTGCTTCCAGATACCCACAAAGGTCGACTTGCTGCAAGGCAACGACTCCATTCTACCAAAAAAAACACGCAGATGTGATAATAGAAAGGAGTAGCAACAAGATGCACTGCCAGCAGCCCTGAAGTAATCATACAAGCCTGGCTAATTACTCCTGAAGGTACCCAGACATGTCTTAGGGTCCTGCAGAACCCCACTGACCACCCCCATGACCATGCATGGACAGCATGACAACCTGGACCTGCTGCCTGCTCAGCACTCTCACCAAAGCTGCAGTGCTAAATGTTGGCTCACTGGGTGCTGAAAGGCCTTGGGGTAAGTTCAGATGGAAATGCTCTGACATCTATGGGGAACCCGAGGTCCAGCACCCACCAAGGACAACCATGGAGCAGCAGGTGAGAGCAGTGTGGAGCTGGGAAATCCAGCTCTTTCCCAGCCCTCCCAGCCACTGCAGCCCAAGGGAAGGTGCTTCGGACTCAAGTGTCCTAAGGAGGGGTGTCCCAGTCTCTGAGAAATAGGCTCTGTGCCTTCAATCCCAACCCATTTGTGTCAGCATGGTGCTGTCACATCTCCAGGCCAAGGAGAACTCAAGTTACCACCATTCACTAGAGATGCTGAGCTTCACTGGTTGCCTGCAAACAGCCCTGCCAGAGAGCTCTACTGACTTGAAGATGTAATTAAATGCTAAGCAGAGCAGCAGTGTGAACCCCTGTGCCCTGCATCCCATGGGAGAGCCCTGACCCTCTGCCTTCAGCCACTGCTGTCTGTCTGAAGGTCCCTGGCTGAAGTGGCTGCCTTGGAGGGAGCAATGAAATATTTATTGGGCTGGGAAAAAGGCAGCAGGAGAGGTGACAGGAAAAGAGAGAGGAAAAAAATGCACATGGACTGCATTGCCCATACACAAGGACAGAAAAGAAACTTGCATCACTTTCGGAGCCTCCTGCATTAAAGACCTGAGTGCTTCCTAAAGAAATCATCACCCCAGTCAGGCTCAGGATAACCAGATTCCTTCTCTTCCTGCAAAGTGTCCTGCCATGGCATCGGAGTGATGCATGCATTTAAATAGAGATGAGGATGTGCTGTGTGTAGACTGATAAGTATTCAGACTTTTTTATCCCTTGCATTTGACCTCCAGAGCACAGCTAGGTGATATATTTAAAGTTAATGAGCTAGTCACTTGCAGCTCGGGTCCCGGGCGTGCACAACACTCCTGTTTATTTTTATTCTCCTAACAGCTCGCTGCAGTGACTCCATCCCACTCTGTGTCATTGCACGTGCTCATAAGGTAACCTGGGCAATGATAACACAGGCAGGTGCTCCCTCACCTGACTGTCCATGGGCATGGGATGTACCAGCACTCCCCATGGTGGAGAAGTGTGACACCTATCTCCTGTTTGCATTCCCCATGGAGGTTTGTAGAGTCTCTCTAATATCCCCTAACAAAGTACGCACGTATAAAATAGCAGAAAAATACACACTGGGCACTACAGGCCAATCTGAGCAGGCAAAGATTCATCAGTGAGCAAACCTACCCCAAGCCAACAGCAATACAACAGCAAGAAGAGGTTTAGGGGGACACCTTGAACACCATCCCTAGAGGCCACCAAGGGGCAGCACAGATAGCTCCACAAAGAGCCCTCCTGAGCTGGCTATGGAACATTCCGAATTTCAATTTGGGATTAACATTGATTTTAATTGCTGAAGAGGAAGCTGCAGTTTTGCTGTTCCCACTGACGTATCACATAACGTGACAATAAGGTAGCAGGTAGCTCGCTTGTACACTGATGGAGCTGCCTTGTCTTCCGCTTGATCAAAGTATTTCCTATTTGTACTATAACAAACAATTTGACGCACTGGGTAGTTTTTTTTGTTAGCCTGAAGTTATTTTCCCAGGGTACTGAAAACCAGCTGCTCCTCTAATTAGTACATGGAGTGCTTATTTTATTCCGTGGATGAAAGTGTCTGATGTTGTAACGAAACAGTTTGACACTTAAGTCACACATTCATCTATTTTATTGCTAAAGTCTGCTTAAAGAGGAGGCATCTTGAATAAGGCAACACATTTAATGTGCCATTTCTCTGCATTTTTATTAGCATTACTGCCAATAGGAAGGATATGGGGGAAAAAAAAAAACCAAAAATCACTTTGCCAGCAAATAAATATTTAAAATATTCTGTTTTCCACCAACTGACAGAACATTTCAGGTCATCCTCCAGATTGGAGACAGAAACGTACGCACCTCTCGGAGTCCGCAGTGTTTATATCCATGCAATACCTCATTATGTCCGAGGATGAAGAAAATCAAGGGTATAAAGTAAAACCCAGCCTCTACTTCCAGGTGTAAAATAAAACACCATGTCCCTATAAGGCACAACCGCTGGAGAGATGCCCACCTATCCCAAACAGCCTTCTGCTGGCAAATAGTCACACACATCACCTCTAATAAGATGTAACAAAGCTCTGGTCTGATGTGAATCACGCTTGGAGCAATGGAAACACCCTTCCTCCCCTTCCTCCCCCAAAGAGAGGAGAATTGCTTCGAACAACCCTTTGCCTTCTGTTTCATTTCAGTCCCTTTCTCTCTTCCATCACAGCAATGCTACAGCACCTTCCAGTAGTTCATGAAAGGGGATTTCTGATGATTTATAAGCTTTCCCTGGAGACCTTGAAGTATTCCAAGTGTATTCTCATTTTTCACCCTAACCCAGTTTTTGTTCCAGCTGAACTATTTCTCCCAATGGCAGCTGCAGTTTCCCCCCATCTGGCTGGAGCAACCCTTACAGAACAGCGAGGGAGGAACACAAGGCAGAGAAGGCACTATTTGGAAACACACTGGATACCACAACAGTATCCAATGCATTTCCAAGGAGTGACCTTGCATCATGGCATCAAAGCTCAATGCACGAGTAACCCAAGTGCTCCACTGTCTTCATGGCACAGGACAGCCATATCCCCATGGTTCCTATGGGCATGAATCCCCTCTGCTCCTCCTGGAGGACATTCAGAAGCTGTTGAGCATCTTTGGCAACACCCCACCGACCATCCCCATGGGCAAATTGACTTGTTACTCTCATTTCCACTCATCACCACAAGGGCTGGTACACAGCTCAACACACCTGCAACATTATCACATCCATCGTTCGTGGAACCTGCAATACTTGAAAGGAAATTACCCTTTGGGAGTTGGTTGGGACTCTGAAAATGTTGCTGGGGAAGCAGAGGATGCTGCCACCTGTCCCCTGTCCATGGGCAGCTCTGGAGCTGAGCCCTGTGTTAATTACTGAGCTGGGTGAGATCCCTTCTGGCAGGAGGTGACATACAGGTGTGAAATGCTCCCATTCTATTAGCTACACACACCCATTAAAGCACTCCAGCACACTGCAAGGCGCTTTGTCCACCCAGCTCCCATCGTTTTGCCACCCCACATCCTGACCCTCCTTCCTGCAGAGCGTGCAAGGAAACCCAGACTCAGAGCAGCTCTAATCGCTTGATATTAGAATACCATCAGTTAAAAAAATCCCCGGCAGACACCCTGCCATCCTGCAAGGCGAACTCGATCCCAAGGTAACACCTGATGAAAACCACATGCTTTGCAACTAGGTTCGGTCAGACTGGTTTGCATGAACCACGAAGCGCTGCCAATTGTATTACCTCATTATTAGCAGACACTGGCAGCAGCCCTGCGTGGAGATCGGCCGTCTGGCTGCACAAACTGCCAGCACCTCGTAACTTATGTGGGGTGTGCAAGAGGACGGCTGCCCCTCTGCTGGTTCCACTGCCCATGGGACTCTGAAGGGGAGGAAAAGCTCTGCAGCCCTACAGTGGAGTATATGGGGTCAGGCTGTCCTTGGGAGCGTGGGGTATGTGTGACACCCCAGGGCTCGCTGTGTTCAAGCCCTGCTACTGAATGATGTTCATATGTAGTGTGTAAGGAAGGTGGGAGCTGTTGCTGGTCCTCACTGTGAAATCACAGCAAAAAATCCAGACAAGTCAAGATAAAAATCCAAGACAACCCACCAGAGAGAAAGCAGTCATAAGCCACGTAATATTAATTCAAGCCGAATGGTATTAATTCAACTTGCAGGCAAGGTAAATCTTTCACATAACATCCCCCTATTCGCTCAGTGCCTAAGGAATTTCCCATTCCCCAACGCTGTCTTAATGTCTGGCCCACGCAGCCTCCCCACGTCACAGCTTTGTGTCCTGGTCCCTAAGCTCCTGCTCCAATTGCTGCAGCAGCAGGTCAACGGGATGCAGACCCAAAGCAACACCCATCATCCCCACATTGTGTCCCTGGAGGAGAGAGAGGGGGATCACCCCCACCTTGGCAGGAAGCAAGCTGAGCTTTCTGAAAGCCCTCGGACAGGAATTCAACACCTTCCATCTGCAGCCCATTACTCCACATTGTAACTCCACCTCTCGGTTACAGGTCCCGGAGTGCAGAGGGAAAGGAGCCAAAGTCTCAAGTCTGTGAGATTGAGAGTTAGGGAATAACTGGAGATGAATCAGGATGGAGAGCCAAGCGCACAGCACTCTTTTTCCAGAAGAGCACAGAGTTGCAGTAAAAGACCCCGTGAGTTGGCGCCGCGCTGAGTCTGGCCTTTGTGAAGTCTAAAGAGAAGTCACCTGGCCTGCTTAGGAAAGGCCGTAGCATAACAAGGTGCAAACAGCAACATCTGGGCAAAATGCTTTAAAAAGTGATTGATTTTTTTTCTCCTCTTTCAGGAAAGATCACCTCAAATACGAACATCTCCATCCGCTGGGGTGTGTGTGTGCATCTCCCTGCAGGACAGCCTCTAAACTCCCTGGAGGAGGTTCTCACCACCCCCTGCCTGATGAACACAGTGGTGCCCTGCATCCCCCAGGGGACATTCTGCTCCTGTGTGCCCCCCAGGGATGTCTCAGCTGTCACCACCTCCCTGGGGCTCTGTTCCTAGTGGTTCCCCAAGGATGCTGGTGTCACATCAACACACCCAGCACTCCCCATTAGTCCAGGTCTGCATCTGGTGTAGTGCCATCTCCCTTTGCTCCATGCTTTCACTCTGCTATATCAGAGGAAGAAGGCTGGATCTGCATCCCAGCTCTCTGCACCAGGACAGCATCCCTCCTGCTCCAACCAAGGACATTTTAAAGGCAGCCCGCTCATTGTGCTCTGCTCTGATTGCAGCTTTGCGGCAGTTAACAAGTCCCCCCTGGCTCTAGCATCCTGATGCTGCATTTTTTTGTTGTTCCCGTTAATGGTGGGTTCTGTTTCTTTTATTACCTCTCGGTAATGGTTTGAGGAGCTCTCACAGCAGGACGTTCCTCAAAATCATTTCACCCTCCTAAACTTCTCCATCAAAACCCAGCAACATTTCATTACGGCGCAGCACTACTCCCATCCACAATATCTTTCACTCACAAGAAGCAGTGAGCACCCCAGGATCACGCTGCTTGCAAGGTGCCCAAGTCACATCCCAGTAAGCAGTGAGGACTCACCATCCATGTCCAGGCGTTGCATGATGATCGCCAGCTCCACCTCGCTGGGCATGTACCCCAATGAGCGCATGGCCATGCCCAGCTCCTGCTTGGAGATAAAGCCATTCCCATCCCTGTCCAGCACACGGAAAGCTTCACGGATTTCTGCAAAGGAGAAGAAAGGAGAGGAGAGTTATTATGGTGGCAGACATTCTCATCAATGTCTGTGCACACGGGATGAAGAAGCAGCATATATTGCCTTTCCTAATGCGAATGTGGCATATTTGATCATTTCAAGTCAATGTAATGATATCTAATGTAGTGACATGATCATCGAAGCATATACTCACACCTCTGTATGCAGATAGACATGTACAACAGCACAAACACTCATTTTCCCTGCTAAGCATCACTGCAAGACTCAGTATTCATCACAGATGGATCTCCCTCCCTTCTACAGCATCTGCCCTGAAAGCCACCCTGCTCCACTGGAAAGCACTGCCCTGCCTTGGGCTCCTCCAGCAGCCCTACCCCATGCCTCAGCATGTCTGCAAGGCAGGCAGCATTGCTCCAGGTCTTTGCAGGCTCTGACTTCCTTCCAGCACAACTGCACAACAGCAGCAGTTGGGTGCATCCCCTGCGGGGCTCTGCAGCCAGTTCTCCAAGCACCACAAAGGTGGGTGTACGTCTTTTAAACCAAACCTAGGCAATTTCCATCTCTCCTTCTCCCCAGCTCCTCTCTAATGTACAACTGTTTTACAGCAATAAACAGCCTCGGATCAATAAAAACGCTGACGGCATCAAGGGAATCACTTCCATCATTCTCCCGCAGCCTGGCTCGGCTTCTGACATCTGACTTTGGTTTGCTTTTTAATTCTGGCATATCCCCCTTCTGCACTGACACCCCCTGGTACAGCCCAGATCCCAGCCCTGCCGGATCTGTAACACCTACACTATGGGTGTAGCTAAAAATCAGCTGTGGCTGCCTTAGACTGAACCACTGGATCCACCTCATCTCAGTGGTACGGAGAGGTGCTGGGGCTGCTCGGAGCCGACGTGGCTCAAAGTGCTGGGATGGAACGCAGAGAGCCTTTGGAGTAGGAACAAATCCCATCAGACACTGCCAGCTGTAGTGAAATCTATTTTCATATGATGTGCTGAAAGCTAAAGCGCAGTAAATACTACCTCAAAATCAATTATTTTTAAAATAAACTTCTGACAGCTGAAGACACAAACTAAAAATACTGCAGGGAGCCGAGGAAGTGTTTTAGAACATAAAATATGAATCTACCTTCAGAAAAGTTTAGACTGATCCAAATTATACAAATAAACCACATCAGTGCTGAGGCTTCACAGTGGGGATCTGAGTGCCAGTCCAACAAGCGTTCCCTGCACATACACTGATTTCAGAAGGTGCACAACAACATCTGAACCTCAGCTGGAGGACTGAAGGGTCCCCCCACTTGAATTCCAGCTCTGCTCCACACCTCTCTGATAAGCGAGACATCCTTCACACACTGACACCCAACCCCAAACAGAACTTCTTCCACTCCCAGCCTATAAATACCCCTCGTGCAGAGGTATATTTGCAGAGCTATTTATATAGGCTGAATACACTGTACACGTAGCAGCTCCGACCTCAGCCAGTGCTTCCTCTTTATCTTTGTATGTACCATCACCTCCTTATCAGCTCCTTGTTACAGTGATTCCTTCCCCTCTGACACGCTGAGCATCCACCCCAAGCACAGCCCTGCCAGCACCACCCAAACAGCATCCTGTAAACCCACAGCACCCTGACTGGCCCTCACCTTCATTTCCAGCTGTTAAATTTCATTACCCAAAGCTAAAAATACATCAGCACTTTCCCCATATGACTTTTTCCAAATAAGTTGCCATGGCAACTGATGCTCCTGGCTCAGAACTGGGCACGGATGCGTCCACAGAGTGAATCTCTCAACAGAGATGCTGCCTGGGCCTGGGAGAAAGTTTGAGCTGCTCTGCATGGGGATGTTTTACCTTGATTGAGAACAAAGCCCTGTTTTATCTTTTAGACGAAAAGCAACGGAGTAAGTGCCAAAGCAATAGTGCCTCAGCAGTCCCGCATTGGCACATGTACCTGGATTACACCCCCATTGGGACATCAATAAGCACTGATTCTTAAGAGCTCTCCGCAATCACTGCTGCTTCAGGTGCATGAGAGTTGACCCTGCGCTCTGCCCCCAACTTCCCCAGCTCATCCGATCCCGAAGTTCAGCTGCAGGTTTATTGGCTTATTTGCTGATGATTTCCTTGCAGCTGGTAACTAAAGGCAACCATCATTATTTCTTGTTTGGCTTCCCGAGTGAGGATGAATCATGATGCTCCAAGAGATAAATTCAGCCAGAGCCACCAGTGTCCACCAGCCACCCTCAGGCACTGCAGATGGTTCCAGTTGACTTCACTGGGTATAAATACCACCCTAATAAATGTTGTGATTGCACTGTAACTACCGCACCCTAAATACACAGCAATTACTATCAGAGCCCTATATGGTTATTTCCATTAGGATGACAAGAGGAGGAATGCCACCACCATGCATCTTGCCAGTCGTCTCATTCGCTTAATTGCAACTTTGGGCACCAAAGTACAAACTGAATGATCTAAAAGCTGCAAATAGCGCGTCCTTGAGTGAAGCGTTCAGTGAGACTTGGAACTACTACGCCTGATAGAGAAAATGGAAAGTTCCATCCCTCCATCTGCTATTCTTACACCCCTGTTTAGCTGCAAACTACAACGAAGTGTCATAATATCTACGTTTTTAGCCTAATTGAAACGCACCCCTTCCCACCTCCCAGAATATCTCAATTGAAAGTGTCAAAGCATTTCTCTTGGTTAGCCCCAATCCCAGCAAAACCGTCCTGCATCCCCAAATCAAAGCACTTCACTGCAACCTGAGACCACATCAACCTGCCCCACTGCAGCATCACCAAAACCATGTGTGGACCAACACTGCTGCTGGGATCAGGGTATAAACGCTTGGGGTTAAGACCCAATAACACTTGGCCCCAGCTCTACAGCAGCTTGGACAGATGCATTCTTACAGAAAGAGGGAAAGCAAACTGCTCGTCATCTTGGTGGAGTATCTTGGCTTGGAAAGGTCTGCTTCAAAACAAAGTGCCCTGCCTTGTTTCTCCTTGGAGGGACTGGGCTTTTAATACACAGTTTGGCAGGACTGTGGTTGTTTTTTTTTTTGCCTTCCATGGTAAAAATATTATTTGTGGAAATCACATTTCCTGTGGTTATGTTCCCAAACACATTCAACACTTGCCAAGTAACCTGCAGGAACGTATCGCTACCATAGAAATGCACAACAATAAAGGCTATCTGCCACTACAAGGTACTGGAAGCTTTCAGTGCAGGCAACAGGGGCTGGATTGGGAATACTGGAGGATGTACACCGCAAGGATAGGTCGATGTGGACAGCATCAGTCACACTCCTCGTCACAAGGATGCTCTGTAAATGTGGCTGCATCCTTTTGTGGATGGCGCATGCTGAGCGGTTTGTAATTGCCCGAGCCCTGCAGTATCGCACGGAGCCAGCAGGGAATCTCTGTGCTGAAAGCCAGCTGTCAGAAGAACTTGGCACAACAGCAACTTCCACTCTTCCCTATAAATTTCCCTACTGTGGCTAGAATTTTACCCAGGAGACAAGCAGGGCTCCTGTTGGGCTCCATCCCAAATGGATGCGTGGGGTAGCAGACACTCCAGCCACTGACACTTCAGCCACTGACCATACACAGCACTGAATAATCAAGTTTCCAGTGCCTGGGAAAGGTACAGGCTGATCCTGAACAGGGAGGGATGAATTCAAAGTGAAAGAAGGGTGAGGAGGAAACAGTGCAGAGGAGGAAGCAGAGATGGGAAGAAAAAAGCAGGAGTCAGCTTGTGGGAGCCCTTTAATTTCCATCTGCAGAGCAGTGAGGACAGCAGGAAGAGGACAGAGAAAAGCTATTTGAGGTGAAAAGCGATACTGGTCCAAGAACAAATGGATGTGTGCAAATTTAGCCCAGCAATTAGAAGAAAAAGTTTCTGAATGCAGAGAGCAGACACACACACACACACACACACACACACACACACACACACACACAACTACTGCAGTATTCCAAACCTCAACCATCCTGGACACAGGTCACCTCCAGCTGGAGGAACCAGCTTCCCCTCTTCCAGCCTATGCTTCTATGCCTCTATACATTAAGAAAAACAATTCAGGCTATAAATGTTGGCTCCAAGTATATCAGCACTCACAGCGAAAAAAAAACCACCACCATGATGATTTCATGTTAATTCTTCACATGTCGATGCACTGACGTGGATCATCTGTCAATCACCGCTAGAAAACTTTGCCCAGGTCTCCTGTCCTCCTGCTGCATCCTTGGCTCTGTGGTTCCAATCTCTCAGCTAAACAACTCATAACATGCAGCCTCTTTTTCTGAGCATCCACAATCAAACAAGTCATTATAAATAGCAGCATCAGGATGGATGCTGGCTGCATCAGCAAGTGCCTCATGTCTATTCATTGGATGGAGAGCGTTTCTCTAAAGGTCTCAGCATTTCATGTGAGATTCTACCACGTATCGCTGTCATCCCACAGGAGATGGGTGTGGAGTCAGTAATGCACCTAAGGCTGCAGTACTGTTGAGCCCTGGGGAATGCCATTGAATCAGCTCTAGGCAGGTGTGCTGCTGGTGAAAGCCACCGCTGGGACCCCCAATGGGGGGAGGTCCTTCCCAGCCCAGGGCTGTGCAGCAGGGCTATTTACAAGCTGACTCAGAGCTTCTGTGAGGCTTTTTGGGAATGCTGCAACCCAGGATGTTGTAAGTAGGAGAAAAATGCATTACTCATTCCTCATTTAAAGGCAACAACAACAAACCTGAAGCAACTCCCAGCAGTGAAAGGTCACCAGTATGAAAGCAGATCAACTTAAGATGCATCACACAACTTCTGTTTACAATTACAAACCTACTACTAAATACGAGAATGAGAACTGATCTCTAATGTTTTTCAAACAGTTCTCAGTCTCCTCTTTCTATACCCCCTTCTTTATTAAGAAACAATCTATATCCTCCCCTCATCCCTTACAACACACAGATTCATTGAGTAGTTTGGGTTGAAACCCCAATGATCACATGGTTCCAACCCCCATTACTTTTCCCCTCCCATTACGCTGCCCTACATCAGGGCAACTCCTGCTCAGTAAATACAACCGTGGGAACAGCTGAGCCACGCAGAGAATTGCTGAACCCAAAAACAAGCTCACCAGAAGTAAGCCTGTATTATGTGAGAGCTGCTGATTTACTTCATTGACATCAATATCCACTTCATCATCAGAAATGAAATATTTGCCGGTCATAAATAGGTAATGAGCTTAAGGCCTTACTCTGCAGAATCACAGAGACCGAGAGCGATTTGATTCAATACTGCTGATGGACGGCTCGCATTAACGTTGTAGAGATAACAGCTGCCCATCTTCTTTTATTTAATACATATAATGTGCATCCCGTACCCACTCACTGCTAGAGCAGTCTTCACGTGTTCCTGGCTGGAATAACCACTCAGGAAACACAATCTCTGCCACCACTTGCAGCCTTCCCATAGACTTTGCAAAGGAGCTTAATAAAAGCTTGAGTACTCACTGCTGAAAAAGTACTGCCCAATATTAAAGTGCACACACCTGCCATTCAGAATAATGTGCTTGGAACAGCCATGCAGAGATCCATTTGTCACCAGCACCCAGAGAATGGTGATGATGAGAAGCATCCTTCTGTCTGTCCCCAAATGATCCTGGTGTCAGGACAGGGGCAGTTCAATGGAGTTCAAATGCTCTCAGAGTCACTCTGCCTTTAAGTAACTTGCACACAGCAACCCAGCAGCACATTAAACCCAACTCATTTGGGACTTACAATACTAAGGGCTGTGGAGGCATCTCAATCTCTGGCGGAAGTCATTGTAGACAGGATTGCTTACATGTAACGTCACAGTGAGGTATTACTCATCCCTTTTGCAGTAGTGGAGATACAGCTTCTACCACCCCCCATTCCTTTCCCATCATCACATTCACCCCCAGCACCTTGGATTTATCTCCATTACTCTTTCCTCCAGTATTGCCACCTAAGGTGAGAGACCACCTCTCAGAAGGACCACACGGCACCCAGAACTTCATGATTTCCAGTTCAAAATTGCCTGTTCCTGCAAATTTTCTGCTACCAAAGCTGCACAATCTACTCCATTCCATAAAAAGACCGTTTTTCTCCTTAAAAGCCAAAGTGATTATAACACATAAATTGCTTTACTGAGAGCGTATCTTGTGAACAGGAGCTTGGCAAACCAAATCTGACTTCAACTCATCCTCTCCAGCTCTCCCTCTACACGGTTTGGAGGCTCAGGAATACGAGCT